>NC_090437.1:76817681-77123431 GCF_031143425.1 Pleurodeles waltl | reverse complement strand
ATGCATCTGAGTGGGCCTCACTCCTCTTTCAGGGGAGCTGAGCAATCAAGTTTCTGGCGGCCTTTCATAGTCACAAGAGGGGCTCAGAAAAATGAATGGTAATGGATGATCGTCAGGAATTCTTATGTCTCGCTGACTTTGTATGGGGCATTATACTGTATATGATTGTAAAATCATTTGGAAAAAATGTTTTATGGATTTTAAGCTGTTTTTCTCCTTAAACATGTTTTAATCAAATATGGCCTCAAATGTTTTTCTCAAACCACAAAATGTTCTTGTCCCAGGTTGTTGTGTTGATTGTCTTTGCTCTGGGTCACTTCTCTGCTCCGTGAGCCTCTACCTTATTTTGGGTTGCTGAGCAGTGGTAATGTTTTCTGCATCCCTGAGGCAACTTTGTAGCTGGACTAGATTTGATCAGAGAACAGATGTATATAACTGTTCAAAGCTGAAAAGTATCAAACTCCAGCTCCTGGCATATTCCTTACAATCTCAAACAAAATATATCTAAGCAACAGACTCTATTGCAAATTGTTCTATTTCCTAACTTCAAAAGTAGACACCCCTTTCAAAACCTTGGCCCTCATTACGAGTTTGGTGTCCTAGGACGCCAGACTCACGCTTGCGGTCTGACTGCCACCAAAACGGTAGTCCGACCGCTTTGGTGGCGATCAGACCACCACATTATGACCGTGGTGGTTCAGCCACGGTTGGACCACCAGCACCGTCAGTTTCCCTCCACTGGACTGGCGGTCCTAATCCACCAGTGCATGCAGTGCCGCCCTGGGAATTACGACCCTCTTCTCTTCCAGCCTTTACGTGGTGGTTGCATCGCCATGTAAAAGCTAGCAGAGACGGGGTCCCCATGGACAACTTCGTCATGCTTTTCACTGTCTGCTTTGCTGACAGAGAAAGCACGACGGGTGCTGTTGCACCCTACACACTGCAACATTGCCAGCGGCTTGATTACGAGCCGGAGTCAATGTTGTGGGCTGTTTCCCGCTGGGCCAGTGGGCGTAAACTCTGTTTCCGCCCCCTGACCCAGTGAGAAACTCGTTATAGAGGCCGTGGGAAGGTCACCCCACTGACTGTGACCTGACCGCAGGAGTTTGGCAGGCGGTCTTTTCCGCCCGCCAAACTCCTAATGAGGTCCCCTGTGTCTAAAAATGTTCTCAGTCTAATCTAACAACACCTTGAATTTTTTTTCTTTCTTCTTCTCCAGCAGAAAGGTTTGTTTGGCCTCCACCTGGGCTAAAAGGGAACGTCTTTCACTACTGCATTCACCTTGTTATGCAGTGGGACTGAGGCCGGAAAGTCTGTTGTCAGAAGCTTCTTCCTTATTTCAACTGCCTCCAAATACTGAGATTAGGGAAGAATCATATACTATCCCCAATGTGAATCTGCTGCTGATTATTGGCTGCTGTCACTCTATCCTCCTTTTGAGGAACTTTAAGCTTTGCAAAAAATGTGACTCTTCTGCTCACTGTTTTCCCTAGGCCTTATAATGAGAGTAAAGATCTACTAAAACTCTACTTGCAAGGCCATGTTCTCGAATTTCAATTTCTCATTCAAAAGATTCTGGACAAGGCCTCTCAGCTCATCACTCTGAAGGTCAGCATGAACTTCCTGGATCTTCAGGCTTTTTATTCTAGCTCTGCTTTTGAGTGCTTCCATTATAAGGTTGTGTTTAGTTTCAGGCATGCACTTCTAGAAATTAGAGGCAGCTAATTTTATCTCACTCTCCATTGATGTTGACTCTGGTTTCTGTGTAGGTTTGTCTGTGATTCCAGAATCCTGTTTTTACTTTCTGAAACCTCCGTGGAGCCAGCTACTTTGAGTGCACTGTTATTAGACTCTTCCTTGCTTATTATTCCAACCATTGAGTTGAAAAGTGTATTACTTCTTATTTTGTCTCCCACTCAAAGTAGCTCATGAACAACAGATCATTTCAGCCTAGTTGTTCCACAAGCTTCAGTGATCTTAGGAATCCTCCTTAGATGTGTAGATCAGTCCAAGCTCAATAACAACAAATTCTCTAACCTTGTACAGTCGAACATTGGGATCGGTTTTTATGTTGTCATTTCAACATCATTTGAAGCCTGCCATTTCTGGTCATAAGTGTGTAATGGTAGGCATCCACTCCAACGCTTCAGGTGGGATGCTTCTTGCTGCTCTATCTGCATTTTGTGAAAACTACAAATTCATCTCTCTCTCTCTCTCGCTCTCTCTCTCTATATATATATATATATATATATATATATATATATATATATATATATATGTAAATATTATTTTACGCTTAATACGTTCATAGGTCATTGCATAGTTTCTATATAACTGGTTTGATTAGATGCTTATGAGCCTCAGTTCTTATTTTATCTATCACAATAGGTAAATATTATCTCAACTATTTTTCTACAAGCATTTCACTATTGAAAATTTAAGGAAAGATAAAATAATGTTATAAAAGTACAAAGACAACTTTTCAGATACTGCAACACTTGAAAGTCTGTGTTTATACGATGCAACTTTAAATCTCAATATATTATACTCCTTACATGTATCTATATATTTATTGCTTCAGTCCTACTCTACAAGAGAAGAAAAAAGGGAAAAATGACTCTCTCAAAAGCTTTACTCTCTCACCGTCACCCTATACCTCTATTAATCTATCCTCTATTTCCTAAACATCTTTTGCCACTATTTGAAACACTAGAAGCCAGCAGTTCAGCCCCTGGATAGGCACATGCCTACATTTCTACTGGAGGACCTAATATTGGAATTGACAAGGATTTTCTTATATACCTTCTCAATAATTGTGCTGGCCCAAAGTGTTCTTTGGAAGATCAGGAACAGCCCAGGATGTTTTGTCAACCCTGTGGCTCCTATGTAGCATGGAAAGGCTTACTTCACCTCAGAGGGACCATGTCTACCTCCTCCAGGTAAACCACTTGTCCATGAGGGAGGGAGAGTTCTGCTCTCTTTCCTACCAACATTCAAATTAAGCTCTCAGTTCCTAAGGGACTAGCTTTTACATTCCTGCATCAGCAAGAAAAAGAATTGTAGCCCGAGTAGTGGGTCCCTTGCGGACCCCACCTCCACAGAGTCTAGGGGGCAGGGTCTCCATACCCTGCTCCCTTATATTGTTTTTAAAAACGTATTCAGGACAGGACTAAGTCCCCAAGCCACAACATTTCTTTTCACATTACTGCCAGCCAGTCAGAGCAGTCACTCTGAGAAAGCTCCCTCAGCAAATCAGAAGACTTAAATGTTTGTAATTCAGTCCACCTATCCAGATATACAACGTTTGTAAACATTAATTTTTTTTAAACTACAGAATGGATGTACAGTAAATCACAAAAAGCCCACTTTCTGCCAAATTTGGTGTAATTCCTTTTCAGACGTTTTGGCTGTAGTACTTTTCAATATCACTATGGAAATTGAATAGGGAAATTGCTTTATGGGTCCCTCCCTTTTTCTTAGCCCCTGCTTGATGGATCACGCCAAAACGTTCCAGGAAGGGGCTGAAGTAACAAGAGCACTTTTTTGGAATGTTTTGTGAAGATTTGTCAAAAGGCGACAAAGTTATTAGCAAACCAAAAAAGCCATTTGCTATGGAAAGGTAGACCTCACTATAACTACCCAGTGGAGGCCACCACTGGCTAATATATATATATATATATATATATATATATATATATATATATATATATATATATATGTGTGTACGTGTGTGTGTGGTAAAGCCATCTTCGTGGTTAAGGCTGCATTGGAAAGGCATGCGTGGTAAACATGTGTGGTAATGTAATAAAACCCTTTAAGGTTACCTTCCAGCGCAAAGTAAATCCCAGATCAACACTTTGCGTCAGTTGGTATCAGTTTTGGTGCAAAGTTTTGCTAAATTTGGCAACAAGTGTCTTATGCTTGCAGTTGAGGTATTCCCATTGGTGAAAGTGAGCAAATGTGATGACTGAGTTGTTAGGTCTTCTCTGGCAACCCTGGCACTGACAGCACCTGGGTTACCAAGAATTATACTACATTACTTGTACTGACAGTATCTTAGTTAAAAGGATTGTATTGGTAGCTTAAGCTCAGATAACAACTAAGGGCCCGATTTATATTTTGGAAGTCTGGACTTCCTCTGCCAGGGTGACAGACTAAATAACTCTATCGAGTTGGCGGAGGTCCCGATGATAAAATGTATAAATGTTTGTTGGGCCGGCAGACATTTATTGCATTGACAGGAACCAGTGTTAGGGGAGTTCCTTCTAATACATTGTAACTTTGCTGCAGTGCTTAATTTGTAAATAAAAAGGTGCTGGTACTCAAACCCCTCCTCCTACACACGTGGCTGCTGCTATTAAATATGCGCACACGGAATACTGAGGCAGCGTAATCCTAAAACCGTTTCGGGCCTCTTTACATCCACCCCTGCCCCTTCAGATCACTCTTGCAGCTTTCTGCTTTCTCCATTTGCGGCGCTTTTTCGTTTTTGTCTTCCTCAGTCTTTCCCATATGTGTCTTTTGCTCGCAGTAAATGCTTGAGGCAGAAAAATAAGTGCCGGCTCCCAAAAATAAGTGCCGGTGCTCCACACCGGAAAGAACAAGCACAAATTAAGCACTGCTTTGCCGTACATAACGGAGCTGTACAGTAAAGTTAGATCTGAAAAATTAGGCAATCAGCTAAGGCAGAGAAGGAAGAGTGACAGGGACAAAGGTAAAAGGTGAAATAAAGGACTGAGAAGTGTAAGGGAAGGAGACAGAGACAGGAATATGAGCATAAGAAAATGTATAAATGGGATATGGAAAGAAGAACTGGAAGATGTGGATCCTAAGATAGGACACAGAGATGGGCTACAAAGATATTCAAAGTAAGAAAGGGAAAGGGGCAGACACAGAGCAAAGCAGGACCAGGAGATACAGGGTATGGCAACACTTAAAGGGAGTTGGGAAACGTGAAATATGCTGGCATCATACCGAATGCTGCTTGACCTACCTGTCCATGCAGTTTTTTATTCTGCTTAGCTACTCTATAAAACTTCTATGTGTGGAAGATGTATGTGATGACTGCCTCAGGTAGGGCGAGTCTGTGATGTGACCCAGCGGTGTGACCATTCTGACACACATTCTATTTTGTCCGCTCTTACAGGCCATATCAGCCTTGGGAAGCTCCACGCCCAGTGTATTCGCCATGTGTGAGCCGGTTACATGCTCCCAAATTGCCTGCTGCTTAGTTACACTGAGTTTCTGACGGGCCTGAGTGTGCACCTCTATGGTGCTCAAGAGCAAAGATCAAGGTGGTCTCCACGGTGAAAATCGTTCTCAAAGAGGTGTTAGTTTTTGGTGCAAGACCCTGTCGTTAGTAGACAGGGTTCCAAAAACTGGGGGTGGTTGCATGGGAACACCCATGTACCACCCATGGGACACCCCCTGAAGTAAAGTAATGGAAAGCAGCGCAAATTCCTAGCACACAACAAGGTTTGCGCTGGTACAGTATATTCCAGATAAACATAGGCCCTGATGCAGTTTTGCACCAAAAAGTTTAGCACCAGCTTGTGCCTTTTCTGTGCACCAGCCAGGCACCATATTTATGGAATGGTGCAAGCCGGTGCAAAGGGTGGGCTAGCGTAAAAAAAATTACGTTAGTCAGGTGGGGCTGGCGCTATGGAAGAAGGGGATTTTGCACCAAAAAATGACATTAGGCAGGTTAGAGTAAAAAAAATGACTCTAACCTGCCTAGCGTCATTTCTTGACGCAAAACCTACCATACCACATGACTCCTGTCTGATAAAAGACAGGAGTCATGTCCACCACCCCAATGGCCAGCACAGGGGACCAGGGTCCCCTGGGCATGGCCATTGCACCCAGTGCCATGTAGGGGGACCCATTTCAGAGCCCCCTATAGCACTTTAAAAAGTAAAAATGCAATACTTACCTGTACTTACCGGTACTTACCTGGGATGGGGTCCCCCATACTCTCCAGTGCCTCTGGTGTTGGGGGGGTGTCCCTGGGGAGGGCACCTGTGGGCTTATTCCATGGTGTTCCACCATAGAAATAGGACCACAGGTCCCCTAACGCCTTCCCTGACCCAGGTGTTAAAAAATGGGGCAAAGCAAGCTTTGCACCATTTTTTGACCCCTCCTCCCTCCCGTGCAGCATTTTTGCAGAGGAGTATAAATATGGCGTTAAGGCCATAGAGTCATTTTTTGCAGGGGAACGCCTACCTTGCATCTCATTAAGGCAAGATAGGTTTCCACTTCCAAAAAATGAATTTAACTCCATAAATTTGCCGCTAGATGGGTCGAGCAACCAAAGTATAAATATGGAGTTCGTTTTGCACAGAATTAGAGTTTAAAAAATGACACTAACTCGGTGCAAACAGAGTATTTATATATTCCCCATTGTGTGCTAGTTTGTGTCAACCCAGCCTAAAATGTTAGTAAATCTCCCCCAAAATTTTAAATCCACACCTATAAAGTGTGATATACTAATTCACTGAGAAATAACTAACAATGTAACACGAAACGTTCTTGGCACATTAATTTTATTTTACTTTGAGCGCCCCTGCATAGATACGCTTATCCTTAGAGGTAAATCAGATCCTTACAGCAGCATTTAGTTACATTGTTCGGAGTAAATTTCGCTATATGTAGGCTGCCCTACAGAGTTGTCATTCTGCGGGGCGTGCAACGGTTTCTGATCAAGATTTTTTTTTTATCACCTACACTGCTAAAAATATATATTCGTTTTCATTCTCTTGCACGTTATACATTTTTAGGATCTGTTGTTTTCACAGTATTGTGCCACTGCAATGATTTTTTTCTTGGTATTTGGCTTTAAAACATGTTGTTTTTTTAACATTTGCATACGTTCTATTGCACATAGAAATGTTCCATTTTCAGATTTATATCGCTAAAATCATTTCACGTTGTTTTGATATTTGGAAACTGCCATTTGAATGGTTAGTAAAAAATTCATATAGCTAAATACATACAAATGAGCACAAAAAGGTGTACCTTGCTTGGCACACTAGTTTCTGTTAAAAATCATATACATTTGAAACCAATGAAGATGAAGGTTTGTGAAAAATATCTTTAAGTTATGGAATTGCTGATAAGTGATGTGTATTTCTTTCTCCTTCGAGGTGCCGAGTGGCCAGCGGGGTCTCCAGTACACACACCACGAAAAAACACAGTTATGAGTTTGCCCTACACATTTACAAAGCAGCAGAACTGTAATCCCTTATTCAAAATGAAAAGGTGGTGATGTCCAATTGTCGTGTGTGAGGTGTATAATATAGGATTTTTAATACAGTAAGAAACAGCTTTGCGGCTTCTGTTTAGGAAGATGCTTCCGGTCTTCAATGTACCTTTAATTTTACATGTGAGATGTCTGTCACGCTAAGAGAAGGAATCTAGAAACACCTACGATAGTAGAATAACTTTCAGAAGGTCGAAACAAAGTGCTCCCATTGGCGTAGCCACCCCCTAAGTCCACAAGCCCACGACCTGTCCTGTCTTTGCTCTGCTTAACCTTCCCACTTCAGTCGCTTTTTTCCATTACCATATACAATGTCGGCCAGAAACACAAAGCCTTGAACTGGGGGCACGAGTCGGTTTTCTTTTTTCTACGGTTTATCTTTGGCTAGCTAGTTCTTTCCTGAGGGACCCTAAGCACTGTGTGAAGTTTTATGCCACATTGTGTAGTTTTTTTGGCTATGTCGCTGTTTATTTGGGGCCACATGATCACATTTCTTTCATAAGCATTTGCAGCTCTCTCGTTGGGAAGACACTGAAATGCCACCTTGCATGATGAGAATATCTTTAGGGCCGTCATCTCGACATGTGTTTGCAAAGAGGACTATCTGAGTGTCAGAGCAAGCTTTTCACACTTCTTCTTCAGGGGTTCTGAGTTGAGGATCTTTGCTTCACATTTAGCGCCCGAAACGTCAGAGCATTATAAGTGCATGGCTTCAGAGGTTATGAGTGCTCCAGCACTTAGGCACTCCTCATTTGCATTGCTGCAATATTCACCTGCCTCCAGCCCTGAAATGACACTAAGGCTTTGGGGTAGCACAACTCTTCTAGATCCGAGATTGCCTAGCAGAAGGATACAGGCACCTCAGTGGCACCAAATAAGTCTCTGGCACTTGCAAATAGTCCAAGACAGGCTAGATCAGGAACTAGAGTTGACATAATAAAATGGGCATTTTCTTTGCCATCTACATAAAGAAAACTGCTGACTCTGAAAAGGCTAGAAGGAATATTGGCTGATGGAGTTTGGCTTTTATATTGTTCAGATTTCACATTAGTCATTTCCACCCTTAATACGCCCCAGAAAGTATAGATAGTTCGATAATGTGGCATGCAAATGTGTTAGTCTTTCAGAGGATTCCTGGATGGTGATTTGTAAAAGGTCCGATACTCCCTTCTATTCATATCTCAGTGGAATGGCTACAACAAGATAGCCTTTTAAAGTTCCGTCCATGTGGTCCAATCTGGACTGCCCTGACATGTCCCAGGGGAGATTGGGTTTCCAGGCTCCACCAGGCGGTGGCTCTTTTCCTGAGAAAAGAGGATTTTGAAACATGGTAACCAGGATCATAAGACTGAGTTGGGTGAGACACAAATCCCTTATTAAAAAGATCAACAGTCATCTCCTCGGATATTTCAGTGTACAACACTTCAATGTGATCTACAGAGTTGTCCGTGCCAGCTTCAGTGCCTGACAGATTTAGGAAGGTGGCTTTATTGCACCAGTTCCTTTGCGTAAGGAGGCCAAATGAGCCGATAATATGAGGAGGGAGGTGTAACAAAATGCAGCTCTTTGCCTCAACCAAGCTAATGCCACATTCATGCTAGTGCAATGCAGAAAACACATGCAGCAAGATGTGTGGTCATCGCTGTATTAGATACCTTAAGTCACCTCATATTTAAGGCCCACAAAGCAGCGCTAGACCTTCGACTAGCAAAATGTAAAATCAGAGGAAGACAATGAAAATGACTACAGTCCCCTCTTTCCCTTATGTCTTTCCGGCATTAGACCAACACGACATTGTGACTCACTCTCCATGTTTTGTTCTGACAGCTCCAGAAAAGGCTTGACTTTAATATGTTTTTCATACAAACATTTCCACCAAGTTATATCTACAAGAGACCATAGCATAAGGTATCAGAGGATCCTGAAAAGGTAGTTCTTTGTCCTCTCCACCAGCCAGGATTTAATGAAACAAAATGGACTCTGTGGTGTTGCTACTACCGCTCTCGGTTTAGACAGATAAGCAGTATTTATGGATATAGAGAGCTGGTCTGGACCTCAACTCTGAACAGCGATTTAACAGTACCCTTGGACTTTTTCCATGGTAGAGAAAGGATCCAGATGACCTTCTATCTTATTAGATACATCATCTGGTAACTTCAGAGCTTCTGCTGGAGGTAGAGAAGCATTTGGCATTGAGGTGATAGAACCCTTTTCAGTGCTGGGGCAGAACCAGGTATTCTGTTCTTCTCCACTTTGATCTTGAAGCTATTTAGTTATCACCTTCCCACAGCCAAGCTCAATTTGGGGACTGGTTAAAAAATGTTTTGTACTTTGGATGTGAGATTGGCACTACACATAGACTTGAAAGGTACCCGATTTCATATGCTTATCTGGGTGCACATTGGGGTAAATATCCATTCCCTTCAAGCCCTTTGTGTTAGTGGGCACTGTGTGCACTGGCCTTTTCAGTTTTCAACGAGAAACGTGCAAAGAGGAATTGTCTGAAAAAAACACTTCAGCATCTGGAAGAACTCTTACTGCCTTCCCCATCTGCATCAATATGCTCTTAGAGAGTGTTCTCCCACATATGCGCAAAAGGGGGCTGAGCACACTGGAGTAGGACTGTGTTATTCACTGATGGAACATATGTACCTACAGTCCATCTGCACCACCTTCATCTAACATACCATCTCACAATCTTTCTGTGGCATGAGGCTTTAAAAAGTTAGTTGGGGAAAAGAGGCACTGAAGAACTAAGACCAATCAGAGAGTGTGGATACATAGCCAGCGATCTGCTCTATCTCCACTGCTGCGGCAGGTGCTTCTGGCACTCTCCTCTAACTGTGACAGACATCCTTTGCTTATGAAGAATACGGTTGGCTAGATTTACAGAGATTCAGTATTTTGTACTCTTTTTCTGTGGATTACTGTGGTGTCCAACAAAAGAGCTTATTTAGGAGATTGTTATATGGTGTTGCATGATGGGACTCTCCTTCAGTTCTCTTCCCACCTTTCAAAGCAAGGCACATTAGACTGAGAAAAGACGAGTAGACGGATGCAGGAAATAATATTGTCCTCAAGGTAAGAATCATGAGCTATATTTTGAAAATCTTCAGCTACATTTGCTAGTTAAGGTAAACCTTTTTAGTGCACAAGGATGACGCAAAACTGAACAGAGCCATGACAAATGTTTGGTGCTGCTGCTTTGCTGCTAGGATTCCACAGTCTGGCACAAGCTATCGGTGTAAGGTGTCCTGGTCCAGGGCGCAGTCTCGTCACACCGCCAGTCAGGGCTACACCCCACTCCGGCACTTGGGATAGATGGGACCACTTAAGTCTGCAAGTCTTTTCTTCCTCACTGAAAAATGGAAGATCACAACATTTTAATTAGCGTTCATTTCAGCTTGTAGTTTCATATGTGTGTCTGACTTTGTGTGTTCTGTACATGTAGATTCTAGCCTCCAGTGTTAACATTTCTGGTGCTCATATGCAGTGACTCGCCTTAAAAACAGCAAGAAAATTAGAGGGGCCTCCAATTTAATCTTCCATTTTCTGGTTCTCTTTACAGAAAGAATTCCCTTGCCGGAGGACTGCCAAGGGCAAGTTGTATACAATAGAAAAAGCGAATGCTGAGCAATACATTGAGTGGCCCTATTGTTTTACTTTTGTGCAATCATCCATTAAAAAAACAGGGTGAACTTCACTATCAATGATTGATATAATCAGTCTTTCTTAAATATACATTTCAAATAAAATACAGTTGCAGAATATTAAGACCAACACAGTAGAAAGAAGAGAAAGCAGTAAAAGATAAAAGAAGACCAAAGACATTGAAGCACAAAAGAAGTTGTGTTGAAAGGGAAATCCTCACCATTCTAGAGCACAGAGACACCCCTATTAGAAAGAGTGTAGCCAGACCTCAGCTGCCCGAGTTGCATTGTGAGGACCAGGATTACATTTGAGAAAAAGTATTCCTTTTAAAGCAATCTATCACATCAATTTAATAGTTTCAAATCTTTCTTCTGGAATATTTGCCATCTCATGTCCACGTGTAAAACATTGCTCCAATCGTTCACTTAGCCATGGTTTTTCTATACTGGAAAGTACTAATACCTATAAAAGTGCTATTTTCTAGATACGGACTCGTGCCCTTGATTTAGGTTCTTTTGCAGATGTATCAGGTGTAAAGTCGTCTCCAGTAACTATAGTGTTAACTCTTCCTATGTGTGCGTTTCAGGAGCAAACAGTAGGCTTCGACATTTAAAACACACTTTTGGTAAATCTAAGGAAATAATTAGAATTGATTATGAATATCTCGATACCTGTGCTGTTGTCGTGGATCCTCCTCATGGGGTGGGCAAAAGGAAATAGTTGACTAGTGTGGTTGCCAGTGAAATTCATGGTGGGATCCTCATGGTCTCTGATGATGCAATTTCACTTCTAGCTTTTAGGGCTGCTCGTGCGGAATTTCTAATTAACAACAGAGTGTCCATATAAATGGCACACCTATTTCAGGGTGACTGTGCTTGCAGTTGTGGTTTACAGTCTCAGCTATCATTACGCTGCGACAGGTATCTAGGGTGGATCCCTTTATCTTTCTGTCTTGCTTTGTTGAACAATAGCTGGTCGGAGTCTGACAAGTTTCTCCCCGTGCATAGTCCATTAGAAAAGCTAAATCTGATGTAATAAATATGTTTAGAAGTCAGATTCACATTTGTACTAGTTAGCAAAGTGGTTTCCTCAACCCTTCATATTTAAATACTCACTTCTCATGCTACTCTGTTTTACAATGGTGTTTAAAAATATTGCATCTCTGCTCACAATCCAAGATACTCAACCATGCACTTGCCACTTTTTAACTGCCTCTGGCCCTTCCAGGAGTGTCCAGAACATCTTACTACTAGAAAGTTCATGTTTCCTGCCCTAGTTCACTTTACAACATCAAGGTACCATTGCATCAGCTATTGTACGCTTCAAGCTAGACAGCAGCAATAGTCCTTCCATTGACCTACTTAAGGCTCAAGGGACTAAAAACCCTGCAATAATGTCTTACAAATCTTTCACGTCCTAAAAGAGCTGCACTTGTTGCCTGCTTATGTACAAATTCAGAATATAACATAAACAATGATTGATTTAATAGCCCAGGGAGAAACACCAGTTTTCTCCAGTCTTCAGAAAACAAGATACTTGGCGGATGTTTACTTCGTGGCATAAAAGGGAGTTATCCATCCTAAAACAATTCACAACGATATCTTCCACCCTGGCTATTGTACATCCCAGCGGTAACCAACTCAACATGTAGTTTGCAAACTATTCACAAAACTACTCACCTAGGCTAAGAGTCATCTTCACCCTAGTGTTTCAGTTGCCTCCAATGGTTCTGCTCACATTACCAACAAACTACTTACAGTGCAACTATAGCCAAATATGCTTTTAAAATGATTGATATAACTACCATCTAATACTCATGCCCACTACAGCACAGTATTGACCCAGCTTCCAAGTGCTGTAACATCCGTCTTGCCAACAGCCTTTGGCTCTGACCACAGCCCTTCTCTTCTGCAGGTTCCTCAACTTCTTAAGAGTTCAAGGTCCCACCATCTTTATTATTCCCAATCTACACTACCTCTCCAAGTCACCTAGCCTGCAACCTCCACCTCAGCCTTTCGTTAATGTCTTAATGAGTGATCTTTGAAGGACATTGTGCTCATATGTTCAAAAGTATTATGAACTGCAAAGTGCGTGTTTTGCAAAAACTCATAAAGTACTTTTTTCCTAATTTCAATACTTACAACAGTCCTTATAAGAGTCTGAAAAGTCTTTTCAATCTGTAAAGGGTTTTTTATAAACCTTTACAAATCATGGATAAGTGGGACGTTAGATGGGTACTTCCTGCTATTTGCTATTCAGAAGACAGGCATCAGTGGTTTGTGACTGCAGCTGTGGTGGCAAACCACCTCAAAGGGGATGGTATCTGATTTGCAAAGGGGGAGCTGTACACACGGAATACTTCCCACCCTGGGAATAATGATGGCGGCCTCAGGAGGAGCTGACGCTGATCCGAGAGCTAGTGCTTCCTGTCCCTGATGTCTTCCCAAAATGGAAACTCTTTTTTTCTTTTTTAAAGCAATCCCTTTAACTAACATAGGTTGCTTTAAAAAAGAAAAAAAAAAGAAAGTATGTTTTCCGTTTAGAATACAAATGCACAGACAGATGTATGATGTCCATTGCAGGCCTCCATTCTACCTTTTAAGCCGATGTCAGGGGTCTCAAATTTAGATGGGCCTCATTAGTATTCATGAGGCGGGTTTTTTTGAGACACCCTGTGAATGTACAATTTGCTATGCAATCTATTAGTACACAGGACTCATTGAAATATGCACAACCCTAATTTGTGAATAGGAACCATATAGCAGGGTCTTCATCCCTTACCTTACAGTGTTCATGGATGGTATGATACTGTGCCTCTGAATAGAGTAGTGTGCTGCTGTTCACTATAATCCAGATTACATTGCAATGGCATTGTATTTTGCACTATGCTTGACATTACTCCATATCTACTTACGCAGACCTGCCAACTTCCCTGAAAAACCCACAATGTGAGTAGGGGGTGGGGCCTTGGAGGGGTGTGGCCTCATGCCATGGAGCACCAAACACCCTCCTCAATTAAAAAAAAACAAAAGCTTGCTGAGGCTGCTTCTGATGTCCTTGGGTGTTTTCACACCCATTAATGCACATCAGCAGTTACAAACCTCCGTAAACGGTCTGAAAACCACTGGTTACAGCGGGTTTCAGCTCGTTTTCCCTGCCACCATGTGATACTGGCTCCTCAACAGGAGATGGTGAGAGGGGAGCCAATATTGAGTGTCACTCTGTGGCACCATGTGAGTTGGAAGGTTTGACATGTCAAAATCATCAGCCTTCCCTTTACCAACGTGCAGGCATCCAAATGTAAAGGGCAAGAAATCATTAGTGGTCAAAGAAGAACAGCCCTACTTAAAAAGAAAACATAAATATGTGTTGATAACAAAATAAAAGCTTCATTTTGGGATAACGCTTAAACATTTGGGGGGTGGCTCCCCCTTTCAAGGACCAGAGGCCAGATGTACGAATTTTTGTTTTGAGACTCAGAAATTGCGAGTCGCAAAACAAAATGTACAACAGTGTAAAGCACACTGTTAGTGATTCCCAATGGGGTCGTAAAGACCTACCTTGTCAATACCATCAATATTTATGAGATAGGTCGCAATTTGCGACCCATTGGGAATAGCCACACTCACAGGGATGGTGTCCTGATAGGCTCAGCAGACCACCATGTCTGTGACTGCTTTTTAAATAAAGCAGTTGTTTTACTAATCGAAAGTGGGTCCCGGGGGGGGGGACGCCAAAGTCATGAGGTCTCCCCCCCCGGGAATTTTGTGGAAGGTGGTGCAGTTTTTGGGTGCTGTTTGGGCGTTTTTTGGGAGGAAGGGCTGTAGTATTTATAAGGGGGGCATTTTGTTACGGTCACCATTTTAGGTGGTGACACAGTGGCTTGTGAGCAGCCATTTTTTGATAGCGTAGGGTCAAGGTACACTTTTTCCCCGGTGTCATTAGTGGCTGAGAGAAGAGTAGAGTGTGGCTTGTCAGCGCGCTACTTAAAAGCATGTTGTTATTAGTTATCTGCATTATTACTTATCTGCAGTGCGTGGCCGATGGATGAGCGGGTCTCTCAAGCGCTCCGGCTTCCGCGTGGGGACGGGCACCTGGATCTGCTGGCGGATGGTGTGGTCAGGAGCTCCCGGCCGGCGTGACGGGCGGCAAGCAGGGTGGTGGCGGCCGTGGCAGCCTGCTCGCCCTCGCGCAGTATGGGAAATCTGAATCGGCAGGTGAGGTTTGGCTTGCAGGGGCGGGGGAAGCATGTGGGTGTTCCTGGAGCTTCACAGGGGAGGAGTTCTGGCTCGCCGGAGCAGCTATCCTGTTTGACAGTCCGGTTGCGTGCCCGGAGTGCTTTGATGCGAGCGGGGGGAGGGACAGTGTCGGACTGCGGGGCCTCGGGGAGGAATACAATTCAGCGCCTGGGGAAGGGAGGTGGAGGGAGGGCCTGGGGGAGTAGGGTGGGGGTGGGGCATAGAAAAAAGGAGTTGGGAGAGCCTGAAGGGGAGGGTACTGGGGGTTTAACACAGAGAGCTCAGGAGGGCTGGGGGGTAATGGTACTGAAACAGGAAGGAGTTGCACAGAGCAGGAGAGAACATTTGGTCAGGGCAGCTAGTGGTGAGGCACTGGGTGGAGAGAGGGGGGAGTTTTTGATTTAGGGGAGAGAGAGGGTTTAGATTTTTAAGACGCAGTGCCTGCGCAGCCTGAAGGAGTGCAAGGGTTGGGCCCCCTTTTAGAATGGAGCGAGGATGAGGGAGAAGAACAGGAGGATGAGGAGGATGGGATAACATTGAGGGTTTGCCCCCCACGTCGCACTTATGGCAAGAGGGTGGAGGTGGAGGGTGCTTGGGTTACACAGTGGGAGGACTGGTCGGATGAGGGGTGCGGGGGGACCTTGGGGAGGGGGAGGAAGGAGAGTTACAGCAGTGGGAGGGTGGTCACGTTTCTGGTCCACGGCTCACCAGCACACCAGGCCTTTTTTGGCAGGATCAGCCTTATGGGGGAGAAGGTGACTCAGGTGGGCTTGTGGCGGCCGGGGAACCCTGGGAGGAAGAGAAGGCGGGGCCCAGCACGGCCGGCTGGATAACACCAACGCGAATGCAGGAGCAGGAGAAGGGGGCGGCCAAGGTTTGTATGAAAGGTCAGCGTGCCGGAAAGGGTTTTGCGCCCTCCGGTGGCATTGCACCTGACAGTCAGCGGCCTGGCCATACCGAGCGGCTAGGAAGGTCCCAGACGGTCGTCACTTCAAACAGCAGGATCGGTAACAGATATAAAGAAAGCAAGGGTTTTGGAAGGTGCCTTGCTCAGTGAATCTGATGAGAGTGTCAGCAATGACTTACTGGATTATGATGAGGACAGTGTGGAGGAGGGGGAGTTACGCGAACAGGAGGAAGAGGACTGGTGGAGTAGATGGGGGGCAGGGTCTAATGCTGTCCGTAAGTCGTTTCAGGTATCGGACAGCGTATCAGGAGCTCTCAGAGCGGCAAGACGGATGGTTCAGGAGCGGTCCCTGTCACTGCAAAAAGGTAAAGGAGTGGGGGCATTGCGCCCAGGCATGGTGTCGGTTGTGATCAAGGTGAATGCAGACAGCTCAGGGGAGTGCCTACATAAAGGGGTCTATGTCCAAGATGTTAGGGTGGGTCCAGATCAAATGGGGGCAGTGAGCACGGGGGCAGAGGAGAAGTCAGGTAAGTCCAGTGCTGAACCAAGCGAGGAGAAGGTAACTGGGAAACTAAACGCCTACCATATATGGGTACCGCAAAGCCACTTGAGGCTCATCTTATGGTGGCCACAAAAGAAAAGATTTGGAAAGGGGAGTATATCAAAATGCTAAAGTTACTGCATAGGGAGCTCAGTTCCAAAGAGGGTTTGAAAGAAGAAGAATATGAATATACGTCCCAAGGTCCCAGTGACCATTGAAAACTGGACCGCTGCATTTTTTATTTTTGCCAGTGTTTATTGTGAGCATTTTCCTGACAGGTCAGTAGCGCTCTTTAAGTATATGGATGTTATTCGGAAGGCGTACCCCAGTTATGGAGTATGTGCTTGGGTACAATATGATGAAGAATTTCGTGCCTGTATGGCAGCGGACACGGAGGTACAATGGGGGGAAATCGATGTGGACTTGTGGAAGCATACTATGGGCCCTTCAAAATTTGTCAAGACCATTTTTACAGCGAGCGGCTTGACCATCACGTATCGGCCCTTTCGAGAACACCCCACTCAGGGTGGGGCCAATACAGGTCCTAAGGGAGGGACAGGAGCGTCGGGAAGCGTAACGCCAAAGACAGGAGCTTGTTGGGACTTCAACAAGGAACTTTGCACTCGTGAATATTGTATGTTCAAGCATGAGTGTTCCAAATGCGCTGGTAGACATGCCCTTATTAACTGCTATGGGGCAGGGAACGTGGATGTCGGAACAGGGAGGAAGCGCACAGGGGTAGTCAGGGTCGGGCCCGGTCAAGAGGTGGACAGGTTACTATGGGAAAAAGCTATTTCTCCAGTTAAGACTGACAAGCTGCGTTTCTGGGTGGAGCGCTATGGTAACAGGCAGGACAATTATTGCTTCAGGGATTTCTTCATGGATTTGACTTGGGATACACGGGGCCTAGGCAGAGGCGCTGGACCGAGAATTTGCGTCCGGTCTGGGGAAAAGAGGAGCTGGTGCGGCTCAAATTGGAGAAGGTGGTGGTGGAAGGGTGCATGGAAGGTCCTTTTTCGGATTGGCCTCTCCAGAATCTTATTGTTTCTCCCATTGGAGTTGTCCCAAAGAAAGAACTGAGGCAATATCGTCTAATACATCACTTTTCCTGGCCGAGGGTTCCTTCATTAATGACTTCATTCCGGAGGAAGTCACAAAAGTGTTGTATGCGTCTGTGGATGTGGCCATGGCTATGGTGAAGTCTTTGGGCTCTGGCGCATTAATGGCAAAAACTGATATCAAATCAGGTTGCTGCCGGTCAATCCCTGGGATTTTGAGTTGTTGGGTATTCAGTTTCAGGGCAGGTGGTATGTGGATAAGGCGCTCCCCATGGGCTGCTCAATTTCTTGTTCTCTTTTTGAGTGCTTTGACACATTTTTGCAGTGGATTTTTGAGACGGTGGTGGGGCACAAGAAAGTGACCCATTATTCAGATGATTTTTTCTTTTCAGGCCCCAGGGTTCCGACTGCTGTGAAGTGGTACTTGGTCAATTTCAAGAAATCATGGGGGACCTGGGTGTACCTCTGGCCCCCGAAAAAACAGTCGAGCCCAGCACGGCCTTGGCCTTTTGAGGTATTGAATTGGATACGGTAGTCATGGTGGCTCGGTTGCCTGCGGACAAACAAACAACCATGATTGAGACAGTGTGAACTATGGTCAAGAAGAAGAAGGTGACGGTCAAGGAAATTCAGGTGCTTTTGGGGCACCTTAATTTCGCTTGCAGGGTAGTTAGAGTAGGGCGGACATTTTGCAGGAGTCTAGGGATGGCTTTATCAGGGTACAGTTTGCAGCATCACCACGTGAGACTTGTCGCTGGGGTGAAGGAGGACTTGAGGATGTGGTGTGTGTTTCTGGAGTCATTTAATGGGATTCCAATTAAAACATGGCCGTTGTGTAAATGGGATGTCCACATTTTTTCAGACGCGTCAGCGGTGTCAGGTTTTGGCCTGTACTGGCAGGGGAGATTTTGTGCGGAGGAATGGCCAGTGGCGTGGCGGGCTTGTGGGCGCAGCATTGCATTCCTGGAGTTATTTCCTTAAGTGGTGGCGGTACGTGTTTGGGGTCTCCTATTGATGCACAAAAGAGTGTTGTTCCTAGTGGATAACTTAGCAGTTGTCCAGGTGGTAAATCGTCAGTCTGCCAAGGATGTACAGGTTTTGCAGCTGCTGCGCGTCTTTGTCTTAGAGTGTTTGCGCCGCAACATTCATTTCAGGGCGCGACATGTGCTGGGAGTCAACAATGACATTGCGGATGCGCAATCTCGTTTGCAGTGGGAGAGGTTCCATGGGTTGGTTGCGGACGAGGCCCTGTACAGGATGACTATGCCGACGGCTTTGTGAACATAGGAGACGGAGGATGCTGCAGTTGGTGGTGAATTCATTGGTACCCTCCACATGTCAAGTGTATGTCAGGGCGTGGTGTGAATTTTTGCGGACTCAGAGACGAAATTTTGACAAAGACAGAGTGGACGCTGTGGTAAACTTCATTATGGATTTAGTGGGAAGGCGCTTGTCAAGGGTATCCATTGCAGGGAAGTTGGCTGGTATTGCATTCATGGGTAAACTTTTGTGGGGCTACGCGCCATCGGCGGGTGAATTGGGGCAGAGAATACTGAAAGGTTGGGCTAGGGAGGAGAACACAGGGGGGAGGGGGAGACAGCCTATAACACTGAGTATTTTTTAAATGGTTATGCAGGCATTGGGGGTGGTGTGCTTTGATGAGGCTGAATGCTTATTGTTTTGCACTCTCATGTCTTGGATGTTTTTTGGGGCATTTTGAATTTCGGAATTGTTGGGGTCCAAAACAGCCAGGGATTCAGTGGTGCGACGTTTGCATCAGGGCACAAGGCGTAGTGCTTCACTTAAGGAGATCAAAGACGAATCAGAGGGGAAGAGGCAGGCATGTGTTTCCTGCAGCTTACCCAGTTTCGGATATTTGCCTGGTTTAATTAGGCCTTGGACTAATGGCCATTACACAGGAGGTAAGAGGAGGAGTTTTTTTGTCATTTACATGATAAGGTGGTATCAGCATATCAGCTGTTAGCGGTATTGAGGGCTGGATTAAAAGCAATTGGGCAGGATGCTTCACAATTTGGGACTCATTCCTTTAGGATAGGTATGGCAATGGAGGCTGGATTTTGAGGTTGGAAGACTGAGGAACTGTTGGCATTGGGAAGATGGAAGTCGAATACGTATAAAAAATATGTGAGAAGAGGAGTTACTGTGTTGGAATGATAATTTGTTTTTTCTCCTTTTACATGTTCAGTGCCCGGACCAGCAGTGCGGTTCATCTCCATCTGGGTCGTGGGCCATTCATTTGTCAACTGGGCCTGGAGGCAAGCGCAGAATACAACGATTGGGGACAATTTGGGTTTGGACAGGGACAGGTACTACGTACGATGGGAGGGTCCATGTAGGAAAAGAAGAAGACCACGGCACATCACAGGATCAAGGCGAGAACACTTTATTCCTTGGTAACAAATCAGGGCGAGATTCCTCTGATGTCATAGAATGCACTAGATACGTGGTATGTACAGCAAAGTGTACACATAGTTCTAGAACAACGCCACACTTACTCGGCTGCCAAAAGTACGGACGCTCTACAGACTTACCAGGGTCTATGTCAAATTGAATTGCTTCCATGCCACTATGTGTACACTTTGCTGTACATTTCTTGAATTTTTGGAATCCTACCAAATCTAATTCCATAGTTCATATCCAGTAAGCCTTGAAAAAGTCAAGGATGACGAAACACGTGTCGGCTGTTATTGTACAAACTCGAAAAATGCACAGTGTTTCCATACCACGTATCTAGTGCATTCTATGACATCAGAGGAATCTCGCCCTGATTTGTTACCAAGGAATAAAGTGTTCTCGCCTTGATCCTGTGATGTGCAGTGGTCTTCTTCTTTTCCGACTATGGTATGGTTGCCATGTTATGTGGACAGCATTTATTTCTCACAGGGTATGGAGAGGGGCGAGAAAACCGGGGGCAATCGAAAAGGCGCGCAAGAAAATTAATAAAGAGATGCATTTGTATTGCAAGGAGAACAGAATTACTTATTTGGAGCATAGGGATCTACGTTTCGAGGACAAGGAGTTTTTTCGGAGCAATGGCGTTCACCTGTCCTTTATTGGCATGGAGATGTACTTGCTCCCTCGCAATGAAGCTTTAAAAGGGTTGTTTAGGGAACCTTAATTAAGTTTGGGCATATCAAGATGCGGTGGTTTTTACTGGTGACGTGGCCTTCAGGGAGCTGGATGGAGAGGGGAGGGGCAAAAAAAGGAGGGGTGTTCCCCTCCTTTTTCTGGTGGCTGAGACAGAGACTGTTCATATGACAACGATAACGGATGGACAGAAAATCTGCCAAGACACTTTCAGATTGGAAGGGGGAGGACAGAAGCAGGGAAACAAAGATAACAAATTGTCCACTAGGGGTTGGGAACTTGCAGGTTCAATAGGTCGATGGCAGCAACTGACTATTAAGGTAATAGACGGATTCAACAAAGAAAGTGTTACAAAAGGATGACTGGATTAACGAACTGCAAGTTTAAGGGGAAGGGGGGGGATGGTAGGGTAGGAGAGGGGAGAGTGTTTTGTTTAGGTGAATTTATGTATAGTGAGGTGCTTAGTTTTGTGAGGCTGGAGGCCAGGGTATTGTTTTTGTGAGTGCACCTGTTTTCAATAAAGAGGCCTATTACACACACAAAAAGGGGTAGTGGTGCTGTTTTCCCTCTTCCACAAACGGGTTGCATTACACACAAAAAAATGAAACGTTTTCTTTTTATTTTTTTCAGAGTAGGCAGTGGTCCATGGGACCACTGCCTGCTCTGAAAAATGTTCTGCGTCCCCATTCTCAAAGGGGAAGGGGATGCCCTTGGCACACCCCTTCCTAATAGCAACTCGAAAAAACATTTTGTGATTCGATAATAACTTACCGAATCACAAAATAGGGTCTGTACACACAAAAGTGTTTTTTTGCATTCGCAAACGGCCTGATTCTGTGAATCGGACTGCTTGCGAATGCAAAAATCATTTGTACATCTGGCCCTAGGTTCCTCCTTTTTAACATTTTTTTTGTCAATGTAGATGGGAGTACATATATTTTTTTATTTCATACCCATTACTGTGGTGATGACTGAAAATTCCAGAAGGATGTTCTCTCATTTGTTAGAAAAGCATTTGATACATTTGAAGTGGAACTAACAAAAGATTGGTTAAAGCCTTGTTATGATACACGGTAAGCTATGGCTGCTTGCACGTGTGTGCTACTTTGACATTTGAAAATAGATTCACGGTTTGCGAAGTGCGCACCGCTTCATATGTTACATGTCCATGAAGGCTATTTTAAGGTTCACTGTCCTTACATCATGCTGACATTTCACCACCGTTGGCTAGGTGCTCTCGAGACAAAGCAGTTTTAAAACAAAGCCCTATCAAGTCGAGAAAAAGAAGAAACTCCTAAACGTAGCCACAGAAAGGATAGCATAAATCCGAAGGTAGTAAAACAGGTAGAAAATACAGTTAAAAAAGTAGAGCCAGGAGGTGGCAGTAGAGAGCACTGCCAGCGAGCCAAGACTTGGTAAGCTTGTATTCAATAGATACGTATAAAATCTGTCTATACTTATACATCATCCCGTTGCAGAGTTGACATGTTATGCCAGGGACCGTCAGACCGGTGCATACGAGCTGTAAACAAGAACTAAATGAGAACACTTCTTGAACATGGAAGTGACATGTGAATGTACATTATTACACAAGAAATAAAGCTACAAAACTGAAACAAATATACATTTTCAAGCTTAAAACTTAAAGATAAATGCATCTTATTTCGGACATTGCCGGTATAATCCTGGGCTGATGTCATTTATTTGGAGATATGCAACTCAAGTATCAAGGTGGCTGGACGCTGTGTCAGCTAATATATTACGGCTCGAATTTAAGAAAAGTGGCGCTACATCAAATGCAGCGCCACTTTTCTTGCACCCCTTAGCATCCCCCCTACCGCCCACCATTTGTACTCTATATTTAATATACGGAACACCCTGACGCAGGGTAGGGACAATAGATTCAACATTTTTGATGCTATTGATGTACTGTGCAGGATTAGTGCCAAAATGTTGGCGCTAATCATGCAGAGGTCATGGGGGCCCATTGAAAACAATGGTATGCCCCCTTTGAATGCCTGCTCTGCGCAGGTGTTAAAAATAGCCACTAAAAATGGTGCAGTGGAATCTCCTAGGGGCATATTTATACTCTGTGTGCACTGCAATTGTGTCATTTTTTTACGCAAATGCAGCATAAACTTAACTCCATATTTATATAGCGTCAAAATATTGGGGTTTGCACCATTTTTTGGATGCATGAACCTACCTTGCATCAATGAGATGCAAGGTAGGTGTTCCCTTCCAAAAATTGGTGCTATCCCCAGTCTAAATGCTGCCCTCAGTGAGGAGGCCATTGACCTCCTCAGGTCACTCACTGTTGGGCACTCTACCATTGTGAATGCCATCCAGGGTGTAGAAAGGGAGTTGCAACACACTAATGCATTCCTGGAGGGCATTCATTCTGGTCAGGCTGCCCATCATCGAACCCTGCAATCTCTGGCCTCAGCACTGATCGCAACCATTGTCCCTGTGTCTAGCCTCCCCCTCCAACTTCCTCCACCCAGACCCGTGAGCTAAAAAAATGGATTCCAATGTTAACCTCGGATTTACAGTGATAGATATTGATTTATGCACTTATTACCAACATTTATATTCATCACCTTTTACCTGCCATATTTGTGCATCCCAAAAAATAATATAAAGGCCACATAAAGGGGGTATGGTGGGCATATCCTGACCCGAGGTGTAAGTGAGAGACCCTCTTAAGCCCCCTCATAAAAGTTTAAAAATACAAAAAAATAGGATTGAGATGTAGGGTCAGAATTCTCTCAGATTTCAGGAACCCTTCCAGGCACCTACTCCTGCATTTGTGTTCCAAAGTCTGTGGTCTTTGTAATGAGATCGCGGACTATGAAACATTTTTTCCCTATGTTTGGTCCATTTCAATAGTCTGCGGGCTTGGCACAAAGTTTAAGTACTATGGGTACCATATTGGTGTGTTAGATTCATTGAATTAAATTCAAGATCAGAGACTATAAAATTTGTGGATCCAGGTTGGGTACTTTTTAATAGTTTGCGTTCACTGTTCCAAAATAGTGGACTAAAAACTCCTGGACCCTTGCTGAATCACCTTTGACAGTCATTTGCTTACCACTTTAGGTGTGTTGAGTCCACAGACATAAACTCCACACCACAGACCCTACATGCCCAACAGTTAGGATGGGAGTTCCTCTGATATTTGCGGTCTTCCAGTCCAGTCCATGGACGTCTGGGCATGTTTTAAAGCATTTTGTGTTTTTGATTGGTTGAAGTTGTTATATCAACATTGCCAGTTACTCAGCAACAGTAGGCACAACCACCATTTTGTGAAGAGCAGGGCACCTGTAGAGTTCACATAAAGAAGCAGTGCTGCTTGTACATTGAGGAATGGGTAACATAGCTCAAAAGAGGGTATCTGCAACTTCTTTAGAAGGCCAGGAAGAGTAAAAAGTCTGTATTAGAGAAACAATGAAGGGAGGAAAACACCTAAAGGCACATTGCAAGAATATTTTTCACAAGATCCCTTGGAGAGGAATATTCCCCTGGAGAGAAGAAAAGAAACACCAGGAGGGTCACAAGGAAGCAGTGTGAGAAAAAAATCCCTATCTCCATATATTTGCACTTTGTTGCATGGAAGGCAGAAGACTGAAAACAATTAAAAAATTGCATCAGTTAAAAAAAAAATTAAAGTGTTTAGGTTGTAATGTGCCACAGCAGTTGCAAAAAAGGAAAAATACCCCCAAAAACTACCCTCTCAAAAACATAAAAGCCCCAAAGTAAAAAGAGTACTTCTTAAAACCACTAACAAAAGTAAAAAAAGAGCCTGTCTCTATTAACTTCAGGGCCCTGCACGGCAACCCACGGCAAGTATGGCAGGCCCTTTGACCATCCCTGCTGTGCAGTGGGGCTAGCTTTCATGGTTGGTTGGGAGTGGGGTCTGGTAAAATGCATATAATGACTGCACCCTACCATATAATTGCCTCAGTTCTGAGAACAAGTTATTCCATGCCACAGAAACTTTGCAGAGGACAAGAGTATGGGCCTAATTTATCATTTGGCAGATGGCCCATTCTCTGTCAGGATGATGGAGTAAAAGTATTGCCTGAGATGCATGTCCTCTCATTCAAGCAGGAGCAAGATGCCTAAGAACCGTTCCTGCGCAGGATCGACTTTACCAATAGAGAACCAAGCTGGATTGTCTTTGATATTTTGAAGATCTGGCCTCTCCTTAAAATCAAGACCCTACCTTTAGTGACACTTCCTCTGAATGTCAGAGTGGATATTGTGCTGAAACAATGGGGGGAGAATGCTCAGAGATGGTATGGGCCAGGTTATGAGAGGCCGCAATAAATCACGATCCCCTTTCAAGTCCTGAACATTTCAACCTCTTCAGGGTCACTCTGGGATGACATTGTGCTCCCTTCATGAGCCCCTTTTAGTAAGATTTACCTGATGTTTCTTGGTGTTTACCTCTTTATACCAGGAGTTATACCTTACATACTAGTTACTATTTGGACATATTTCCAAGAGCACTTCTCTACTCAACCAGTTGTTGTTCTAATATGCCTTCACTTATGTTGGATTGCCCTTGCAACTCTGTTTCGAATCTATCCTGCCCACAGGGAGCCTGGGATTTCTATTGGTCATGATGAATCAATGTGGTTGGTGGGCAGGATGAGGACTGGGAGAGTCACTTACCCATTTAAACCCATTTAAAGTAGGTTAGACCTCTGTGTTGCGTTTGTTAAACATTGCTATGTTTAGTACTCTTTGTATGCACCACATTGCTTTTTTGCCGATATATTACACTGTTTTTGAATGAGTCCTTACTGATATACAATATACTATAGTTGTTCTACCATCACCTTTACACTTATTGGCCCTAGACATACTCCATTCTAATACTGTCCTTTTTACCACCAAGATCCTTTTACCGCATCTTTAGCAGATACCCGTTTGCACCTAGCTTTAGTCATAAGAATGCTCTACTTTGGTCCAATGAGGGCAGTACCATCAGCCGAAAGATAGTCAGATGGCCAGTCTGGGAAGAGAAGGAGACGGTTTATGATCTCCTTCATGGAGATACTTTCTGCTCCTTCAAGATGCTTTAATCACACTTCACGCTGCCTCAATCATGAGTTTGGTGGTACTGGCAAATCCAATACAGTCTACAGGGTAATTTGGAATGGGATCCTATTCTCTTGTCCAAGTCACCCATTTTAGAGTATATCAGGAAATGGGGACTCTTCAGGGTTACTGTATCCCACCTATTCCCGATTCTTATTGACCACTTATACTCCAGTGGTATACTCCAAACGTATTGGCAGGAACGACTCGGGTTGCTTACAGAAGAAAACTGGATGAAAATCATAGAGTACCATGACCATTCTCTTCAGGAATTGCGATTGAAATATTCCTATTTCAAGATTATACATAACTGATACTGGTCACCTGAAAACTATGAAGGGCCAACCTACTACTGACTGATGCATGTTGGAGGTACACCGGAGAGTGCTGTGAGCTCTTTCATAGTCTGAAGTCCTGCCACCAACTGGCCTTATCCTGGTAAGCTATCTGGAAGATGCTTTGCAATACTTGCTCTGTCACTTTCCTAGCCTCCTCCAACCTTGCTCTTTTACATGACTTCACAGATATTGAGGATGCCACCTCCCACTGGCAGGGATGGACGTTGAGCACCTTCAATATTGAAAAGATATGTACATTTTAACATTGGTGCTTCCCGCAGGTGTCTACACACCACGAATGGGTGACTGAACTGTACCGCTAGCTATTTATGAAAATGCATATATAGGATTTAGAATCAAATGGAATAATCTGAAAATCTTTCAGGACCTTTTCTGCGTCTTAAGGAACCTTGGGGTCTTAGAACCTTAGACCACACATGTACTGATCATAAACCTTATTCCTTAGAAACTTAGACCACACATGAAATGATCATAAACTGGAAATTCTGCATCCACAGATCTATTTACCCACTGGGTGTCTCTGGGGATTGGGATGGTTGGGTTGGACCGGGGATATGCATTCATTGTCCTGTTGATCTCATAAATTACTGGTTCGTGCTCACTGTTTGGTTGATGTCTGTGGGGCAAGATGGGGACATGATATGCCCAGAAATGGAGGGACTGCCGAATGTACAGTGGCAGTTATAGGTGCTCATATTAAGCTCAAGTCCTCCATGTAACCTTTGTTATTGTTCCTTCTATCCTACCATATCTTGTACACTTTAAGGTAGCATGTATGTGCTAGCTCTACTACTCTATTTCATATGTAAACCTGTTTCTATCTTTTATAATGGAATTGTATATTCTCACGTGGAAAACCAATAAAGAAATGCATCAAAAAACAAAAAAGGCATAAATAAATCTCCCAAAACAGTCCAGCATGAGGCCACCGCCAAGGAACCTGGGGCTACTTTTTATCAAAGAGGCAAAGATTTTTTAATGGACTAGTCAGATATGTAGCAGACCTGTTCAAGACTGACGGCTCGCAGATATTGAGGATGAAGTCAAAGATACTTGGTTGAACTCTGACCCAGAAAATGAGTAGAGATGCTTACTTTTCATGCCTGGCCGAGCAACCCACATTCAAAGAGAGGAGGAGGGTAATATCCTTCCACAGTTGCACTTTCTGAAGAGGTCCCCATGATGTGCTCACCATCCATACTTGTATGAGTCTGTCATGACTAAGAGATTTGAAGCATGGATTGATGGACTTGGACAAACCTGGAGTGGCTGTGCAGCAGCAGACCAATCACTTCCCTAGATGGAGAAGTAAGGACCACATATAGCATAGCATGGGCTCTGCCGTAGGTGTGTGGTCTCAGAAGCATCTCAAACCACCTAGCAACAAACTGCATCCCAGAAAGAGGAGCACAATCTCCTTGATGGATATTTCTGTCTCTGATAAAGAGAAGACACTCTCCAGGCTTGTGTCCAGAGTGCCTCCCTTCACATGAAGCCTTCTTGATGGTAAGATAGAGGGTTAAAGGAAGTTCCATCACAACCTACAATTGAAGAGTGCCCTGAGAATTAGGGTCTGATTTGACTTAGTCACATCCTGCGAAGTCACTGTTCACTTGACAGTTATTCAAATAGCAGCAATGGGCCAGATGCAGCTGCTGAATTACCCTAATGGAGCTAAAATGTTGGTAAACTCTCACACAGTTACCCTTTAGACAGCAATCTGCACTAGTAATGCTCGTCCACCATGTTGAACCGGAGGAAGTTCAAGTGTTCCCGGAGAACAGGAACATGACAATGTGCCTCCTCCTGACTAAAGAACATAACTAACTATTGTTTATGCTAGGACCTGCCATAGCATTGTTATCTTGAGTGTTTTAAAGGGGAGAATGTGATTAAGTAGGATACATCTAATATGCTGTGGAGCCCACCTGAATTTATCCTGACCAGGAAGTAGTAGGAGTAGCTCATGCCTTTTGGAAGGTGGGCTAGGTTATTTGCCCCTAAAGAGATGACCTTCTGCACCTACTCCAGGAGCTCATGGGACGTTAAATGAAACAGAGTCCTCTTTGAAGGTGGCAGCCATGTAGCTGTGGAGCATAGCTCTATGTCTGGTTTCCAAGCGTGCTCCTGACTGGTCGCCTTGAACATAGAACCAAAAACCCATCCCCTGTCATATAGGGGTCCCTCAGGTCCAGCATGCACACATTATAATTCAGAAATCTTGCCTGATTGTCAGGCACAGAGGGCAGGTACGCACAGGCGAGAGTGCGTATATTTGCACACAGGATGAAGAAATTTGTGCATAAGAGTGTTCATGCATCTGTTCTTTAGGATGCCCAAAGCCGTACTTACAACAGTGACAAACATTTTCTGGTTTTGCTAAGGTTGTGCTCCTCAGTAGCATGGGAGTTCCCTCCCCTTCTTGGCTTTGAATATTAGAGAGCCAAGATGTGTTTTCAGGAACCTGTTTCATTACTATGCAATTTGAGTTTACATTTTTAATTGGCTGGTATCTGGTTGCCTGGCAACCAGTGTTGGTATACAATAAAAATAATGAAGAGGAAAAAACAACCATGTGTGAGGAGCCTTCTTCCAAAAATGTAGGCAGCTAGGTCCCCTGCAGATAGTAGTTATCTATATTTTGTAGTGGCGCGAGATTAAATAATCTTAGTTATGTTTCTGTACCTACTTACCCAAGTCATTGTTATTCATCATAGCATTTGATGCCCGAAGTCGTGGGCCTTGCTGTGTAAAATGATATCCAAATTTCAGGAGCGATGTGTTTTTTTCCAGCATGCTTGCAATTTCCATTTCCACCTTATTGCCCAGCGGCTGGCTCTTTGTGATGAAACAGAAAAAGCAAAGATATATGAGGCATCATATAATGCATTTTGGAGTGAGGCAGATGACAGCACATGGAGTATGTTCAGTCAGCGCTCCATGTGTGGCAGGTGTTGAGAATGAGATGGTTTTAGTGGTGCCTACATTTATTTTTGCAGTTATTAGAAAGATTAAAGTTTTCAGGGACATGATTAATGGCCTGGGAATTATATAAGGGATAAGGAACCCCCTGCCATACATTATAAGGATATTGCAAGTCACCGAAGAGTTCCATTACCATACAGAAGAAAAAAGCTGAAGGTCGTGTTCCTTTATGAGATTGTTGAACCCGGAGGTGACTTGCACTATTCTATTACATATGCCAGATGATACTTTATCCCATATAATACATGGTCACACCATCGCCTTTCCCACAGGCCACCTAAACCCTTGGTGCGTAGCTCTTTCATATGAAAGAGCAAGTGTGATTGCAAACATGAAGAATAACAATAAAACCTCTAGTGCAAAATTAAACACATGAAAAACCTGTTAGATATTTGTTGCAAACAGATATTAGAAACAGTTCTATACAAATCAGTTTTAAAAAAGCTGCAATGGCTCGGAATGTGTAGAATGAGCAATACTTCTCTATCTAAGAAATGCAAACAAATAAACATATTCTCTCTGCTTGTCACTGTAAGCTATTAAAATAGAGCAGAAGAAAGAAAAACAACCATCCCACTTTATGCTCTGTGACCTCACCTACCTTTCACTCCAGCTGCTGGCTCTGGCAGCAGGAACTGTGATGTCCGAACTCCACTATAATAACTTATGATAGTCGAGTTCTGGTCTTTTCTTTATAATTGACTACTGAGTGCGTCACAAGTCGCCAATTATAATGAAATTTGAGAATGTGGTTTATATAGGGATTAAAAAATTCCATGTATTATTACATAATAGCATGTAGAAATCAAATGAGTAATCTTTATGATAACTACCTACCCTAAAGGATTGGCACTGGCATAGCCATATACCGACCACAAGGACATTTCTGCACTCTTCAAAACGCCTTCTTCTCTTCTTGCACTAAAGTGGAGTTATGCCTTCTTATCAGCATGCCCCAGCTATAAATTATCTGTTTTTAGCAACATTTTTGTTATGTAGGCAGGAAAATCAGCTATTAAACAACATCCTCTCTAACCTGAAAACTCGATCATGTAAATTAGCCAATAGTTTTATCATTGCAAAGATAAACCACAGCTTTCCTCACCACATGCTGATAGAGGGTGGTCAGCGGTTTCCACATCTCAAAAATAGACAATCTATTGACAAGTATTGAGTGTAAAATTAGATTTCCCATGGTTGTGGTCAAAGGGAAGATATTGAAAGAAATCTGGCTTTCCCCATGCTTATACAGCTACTTGATAACTCTACAGTTTGGTTGCATAGGCTGTGCTGTTTGCATTTCACACAATAACTCAGAGATGTTCTCCAGCTAATATATGTGAGAAAGTATGCTAACGCAGAGAGAGTTTTTTGTCTGCTTGCATGTACTTTTATTTCTCATTTGTCAACCTAATGGAACACCTAAGTTAGATAATGGTCATCTTAGTTAGCCAGGTCAAGCCTGTCGCTGATGGCTTCCCATGTTAAAAAGTTGTTTTTAAAGAGATTCCCCTAGCAGTGGAAGACTATTCTGGTTCAAATTAAAGAAACCCACATCTATAAAACCTGGTGGGAAACAGTGTTATTTGTTAATAACGTTACTGAGGGGAGCTAGGATGTGAATCCCTTCTGCCTCACTGCCAGTTGCCGGAATTGTGAAACTGTAAGAATTTTAACATTGTAAATGCTGCCAAAATGTGCCGTACTCAACGACTTATCCCCATTAGTTTATTCTGCGGAGCTTAATTTATTTTTTCAGATCGTGACTTTATTACCAAGTGCCCTTACATGATTTGGCTTACAAAACCTAAACATTGAACCTAAGGTTGCCTACAATGTACAGCTTGATTTAAATGATCTTTTTGGGTTGACTTAAATATACTAATAAAACCTATGGTCCTGAGGATGGTCTCGCATATGAATGATATTTGAGACCAAAGCATTGACGCCTGCTCCACTTTTCATGCATAAATCTGTGGATCTCTCAAAGAATTAATGCATACAATGGACCCATCCAGATATGAAGAGTGTGGACTTCACATACATTGATCAATAATGTTGAAAAATAGTTTGGTTTTACTCTTTATGCACATAATTAAGGTATACAAAGTTGTTTATATCTTATGTTCGCTATACCAGCAGTCCCCAACCTGTGGTCTGCGGACCCTCAAGAGTCTGTGACACATTCCCAGGTGGTCTGCAAGCCTGGGTCAGCAGGAAGGCACTTCTCCAGCTAGGGCCTCTACAGAAACAGGTGTGTTTTTTATATTTGTCACTTCCTTTATGCAGCAACTTTAAAAGCATGCCAAAGTTCCTTGTACATCCAGCAGCTTTCTGACAAAAATAAAAGCATCAAGATTACTCTGGTGATTAATGTACTTGCTGGAGAGAGATGGGACTCATCTGAAGTAGTGCAGATAGTTTATATGCCAGCTGCAAAGAATGTGTATCATGCAAAGAACAGTATTTTGTGTACATTGCACAGTGGGTTACTGCTTTTGTCACAGAGAGTCTTTTGTTACTGTGCAATCATAAGTTACCATCATAATCTAGCAGAGTGAGCTATGAAATACCATCAAAGAACTGCATGCAAACTGCAAGGAACAAATTAGAAAGTTACGTTTTTTTCCCAATCTTTCAGTGTCCTTATGCTGCTAAAAAGGTTTGTAGTAATACATTATTAAAGTCAATGCTAGCTGCTGTGTTATACTGAGTCCTGAGATTGTGCTTTTCCAGTCCAAGCACTCTTAGAAAATGCCTGCCAGTATGGATGACGTGAATCCTACACCTTGTAGTCTCCTGTAAAGTGCTCTGACACCCTACACTCGTATGAGAGGTGCTATAAAACAAATTAAATACATGTGACGGGCAGGCTATGGAGAGATGCGAGGGCCTTATGGTTTTACTTCCTTTCCCTACCACATATTATATGAAAAAGCTTTTTCAGATTTTATGTACCTAAAAATAAAAGCAAAAATCATTTGGGAAATGTAGAATCTGACCTGAGGATTTAGCTTTCCTAAGTAAAACCAAACATTGAAAAATGAGTTGCTGAAATGCAGCACCTACCTTCCCATTAAAATGTTTCAATTTTTGCATATTTTTTCAATATAAATTAATACAATATTTAGTAGAATGACTGTTTTAATGTTTGAAATTTAAATCATACAAATTGCTTGGCAGTCCACGGCTTCCAGTAGTGATTCAGTGGGGGTTCTCAAGAGTCAAAAGGTTGGGAACCACTGCTCTATACCTTGTATTAGTTCTGAACACAGATGATATAGACAATTTTATTAAGCCACATGTTGTGTACCCTTCTTCCATTTCTAGCTAATTTATGAGGTTAGTTCTGTGGCATTTCTGCCTCCAGTCAATTCTATTTTGTCATCCTTCCCAGACATACCCTCTATATTTACTTTTTTGATCATTTCCAAACAATCCCCTTTTTGGCAAGTTACCTTCATTTTTATGAAGTAGTGGAACAGCACCAGTGTATTGTATATCTAGTTTCAGTCCTTGGGGATTCCAACATTCCATTGGAGCAATAGAACAATCTTTTTGAGGTATATTGTTTGACATTGGGATATGAAAGATACTCTGGTGGATTATCAAACGTTAGTCCTCAAACTTTTAGTCTGCATGCCTTTACTCTGCAAACTTTAGTCCTCAAGCTTTGATTCCACAGTTTCATTTAAAATAAAGATAAGTGCCTTTACAGCTTGAGACTTTACTCCTTGCAGTTTTATCTTTAGCTCTACATTTTTTTTGCTTTCTGCAAATTAAATATATATATATATATATATATATATGTATACATATATATATATATATATACCTACATATGTATATACTCAGTGAAAAAAACAAAGTTAAGGTAACGTTGTAGTTAGTAATTGAAATAATAACTTACTGGGCACTAAAAAAAACCTTGGAAATGCACTGAAAAAATCAAACTGACGGTGATGGGAAAAGGCATATAATCGCGGCTCGAATCTGGCACAAACAGGAGACAAAAAGAATGTTTGGACTTTCGAACTAAATATGGAAGCCATATCATGGTTAAACTATCATAGTTGAACATCCCCAACTGGGTACATTCGGACTAGTGATGATTGAATACAGGTGCACAGTCTTGTGACATTCCTTTGGTTGACCATTACCTAATTAGATTGTATTTAGTACAGGAAAATAAGCCTTGATAAAGTCCTTTACCGGACGAAACACGTGTCGGCTGAATGTGATCGGGACATTTATAAACCAATCTGACTATATTGGAGGACAACAATTCTTATTGCCCAAAGTCAACTGATTGAACATTATACATCATTTCCCATGAACTGACTGGGAGTGTTTGGCGTTCGGACTTTAAGCTGTTTTCTTTGGAAGAACTTCTATCTTAATATTGGATTAGATTGTTTATGTTTAATGTGTGACATGTATATTTTGTTACCCAAGGTGTTTGTGATATTTATTATATATTTTTTGTAGCATTTATGTATTTTTGTTTGTCTACTTTATAATTATTGCTTCATATTTATTGGCAACGTTTGTATTAAAATTGACAACTGTAACAGTCTATTTTTGGAACCATTGCATACGTATGTTATCTTTATCTACTATTGTTATGTCTTTCTATCATTGTACTGTATATATCATATATGTTAATTTACATTATTACGTTTGATTCAATGTGTATAATTAGGATCTGAAATTAATTATTCAAGGAGTGCTCCGTTCATCTTTTGCTTTATGATAATATAGTTAGGTGAAAATGTCAGTTAAAATATCCAATTTCAGATAAACAAAACCAGCAAAATTCAACAGTTATAGTTATCTCAAGTAACTATAACTTGTGCCCTAAATTAACTATAGCTCAATCCCCCTCCATAAACAGTGTTGTCCTCAATGAAGTCACGTCAAATGTGGTTGTGATATTACCAATTATGTCATAGAAGATGTCATGAATCATGTAATATGTTAGGTAATTAACAGTGCATGACGAGACCCTTCGGCCATGCATACGTGTGGTTTGGAGCAGGGCCTGGCCTTGGGTGTGGGGCAGGGTGTTTCTATCCTGAACAGGATATCCTGGGGTTGTGCTCAGCTTTCCAGAGTTTCAAAAGGCAGCCTTAGGGATTGCCCACCCTCTTTCTGACTACTAAGGGCTGCGTGCCCTGCCACTGACAAATGCAGCCAAACCCAGGAAAGTTGGATGGTTAGATAAAGGTATATCCCTGACGAAAAGTGACCCCTTCAGAACCTCTTGTCTTAACACTCTTGGAACTGTGGAAGATTCAGAAGAAGAACTGCCCTGCCCTCTGAAAAAGGGAGATTTGACCTACTTGCTTTGAACACAGACTTGTGACTCCAAGGGTCAGTTGGCTGACCTTCTATTTGAGCTGCAGGAACAAAACAAGCTTGGAAAAGCCTCCCTGCAACTGTTCAGCTGACCAGCACGAACAGGACCTGCCCCGTCCTGCCTGGACCTGCCTGAGACCTTCTGCTGGTCTCTGCTGAAGTGAGTCCTGATTCTAAGAGATGCCCTCCAGGATCTGGAACCTTGACCTACATCAGAGTGTACTCCTCCAGAATCTCAGGTGAAAAATACAGAAGTCTGGGCTCCTCGTGACTGTGACATGGACTCTTCATGCTGAGCAATGACAATTCATGACGACTGCCAAAGTGAAGCTCCAGTGAGACTTGCACATTGCGTGAGCAGCGACTGCCTGTGATGACCACCAACGCGAAGCTCCAGCGACGGGTATTCTCTGCACCAAAACAGTAACTGACTGAGACATCTGACCTGCTCATTGCGCTGACCATGACCTCCTTGGAGACATGCCAACATGAATAGCAGCTCAATGCGCAGACTTGAGTAGGTAGCTCTTGAGCGGGACGAACCTGGTCCCTGTATTGAAGGTCTAGTGCAGCCAGATAACCCAATTGGAGATTTGAGCTTTTTAACACTATTTTCATATATTCTATATTTTGGATTTTTGTCATTTTGTTGTAATACTATGTATGAAATTCTATTCTATTTTTATAAATTGGTTAGGAATTTTCCTTGTGTGGTGTTTTCACTTTATTACTTGTTAAATCCTGAATAAATACTTGACACATTATCTCTACGTTAAGCCGTTCAGCTTTTGTGCCAGACTACCAGATGGGTAAGCACTGGCTTGCTTAGCTACTTTTGTGCTTCACCCTGACAAGGATTGTATTTTTTATTTGAGTGGAGCTTCCACCCCTCTCAACTAATAAACTAATTTCTTGCCCCTCTCTTTTCTTTTTTGTGGGGGTTTTGCCCCCAAACTGCTTGTTTTATATTGTTTTTTTTGGGGAAGTAGCTCCCTCAAACCTCCTTTTTTTCTAACCCCCCCCTTACCTCCTTTTACTACTACATACTCCTGAACCCTAGGAAAACCTTTCCTCCTTTACCTCTACTCACCCCTTGACCATAAAAGCAGCCTTAACCTACTTCCCACTACCCAAGCCTAACTCTAAAATCACCCTTACCCAACCGCTAACCTTAAAATTACTCTTATGCCCTTTACCTCTCCCCGGGCCATATGTACGAAAGCTTTTTCCCATAGACACAGAATGGGTAAAATCCTTTCGTACATCTGGCCCCCCATCCCTTACCCCTAAACTACACCTGTGGAGTAAAAGCATGCGGGCTAAAAACTGCAGAGTAAAGGTTACATAACGGTTACATACTAATGTGATTAATTAAATCAAGGCACCTTTTAACATTGTTTCAGTACAGATTGTTTATATATGTTCTCGGTTTCCATAAAGTGAAGTGAATAAAGATGCCGCAAGTAGAGATCTGTACACAAAGGCATTGAGACTACTGGGTGAGAATTTCTGGGAGAAAACAAATATTAAGCAGGAAGGTTTCAAACTCTATTTCATTGAACAAGGTTCAAATGACAGTGTGGGTAATTATATGAGTGCTGCGAGACCACTAAATGTGGTGACAAATTGGTGTAGTAGTAAATACATTCGTTCTGGCAATTAAGAACTTGAAGTAAAGAGGAAGTAGTGGAGTGCTTAAAGGCTTACATCACAATAACTATAAAGAAAGCAAACCATGTAAATATAAATCAAGCAAGTGAAATATGCAAGACAGTGATTAGATGCGGATTAGTGTAAAGGGTGGCAATAAAGACAGATTTTAAGCTATTTAAGTGCAGTTAGATGATTGCTTATTAAACAGGAAAACATTTCGGATTTGCATGGGAAAACCCATAAATTCCACCCACCATGCACTTCACAAGACCTCAAACATGTCATCAGAGATTACATTACTCAACATCATTGATGGCATAATTGGTAATACCACAGATCCCATCACTATTGGCATAATCAAGGTCCTTGGTCCAGAGTCTGTATTTTTTTATGAAAACTATAAATGACCCATAGACTTCTCAAATCAATTTTTTTGCAAAATCTACTCTGCAAACATACTTTTCTTTTCTCTTTTTGTTGGAAATGTTATTAGCTTTGCCAGAAAAATATGGGTACATTTTCTGCCTTTAATTTCTTCATGACTTTGCAAGCAGATTTTGTCCTACATATGTGGAGACCACAAGAGTTTCCAGGGGTCTTCCCTGAACATCCATTGTGGCACGATATTATTTATTTATTTCACATTTTTACAAAGTGCAGCTAAGCCCGAAGTAGCAACAGTACTTCATGTGGTACACTGACCACTGCAAAATTCATGTACTTTAGGCACAATCCCAGGTTTACTCACTTTGGTAAATCTGGGATTGTGTCAAAATCCTTGGGTGGGTGCATGAGAATGCCCATACTCCACCCTTGCAAAGACATGCACATCTTACTTGCATGACTTTGAAAAGCACAAATAACAGTTTGCGTTTGCTGTACCAAAAACGTGGCACATCCTTGATGCTACATGTTAGTAAATCTGGGCCGTAAAATCTATGGAAACAATTAGCTACCCCCAGTTGCAGGTAACTACTTTGCTACCATAATATCTAATAATTGACACATTCAACAGCGTTTCCTCACAACTACAGAGCTAGTGACATTCTTAGCGGATTCCATTTAAAATAATAAAGCCTGAACAAGGACTCCGCATGCCTCTGGTAAGCACCATTATAAAACACTGTTTTAGGGCGCCACAAGCACGCAGCAGACCCCATCTTGAAATTTCATATATCAATAGAACCCATTTTTTCACTTTTCTGCTAGTATCAAGAGTCAAATTGGGTCACTATGAACAGTCTTTAGCAGACGGGATGTTCTTTAATTACTAGCACACATTCTTACTTTACTTTTTCGTATCTAATACTTGATTGCATTTATTTGTTTTTAATAACACATTATATTGTAAATTAAAGTGTGAGGCCCAGAAGAAGCCAACAAAGGTATCACGAAATGCATGTTGTCCAATATAAATCTTTGAAATGATTTAGGTAAAGATTATCAGTGCAAAACAATTATATACACTGATTCTCCGTTAATTATATTTTGGGAAAGTAAACTGGATTTCTGCCTAACTTTATCTCCTCTTATGCAATGTGTTTTGTAGCTAGGTAAGAAGACACGAGGTGTACAGCTCATTGCAGGTTTGTATATTGACAGCAGTTTCGTGTGCTCAATCAGTTAAAGGTGGTTATTTGTGTTCACATTACCAATACCAAAGGCCTCCTTTCAGTCTTATATGTAATCAGAAAAGTCACAACATTTCTATCTGATAATTAATTGACCTGAACTTGTACCTTTTCCTAGATGGCTACAAAGTCAACAAAATGATCATGTATACCAGGATAAATGATTTGATTTGTTTAGTCAAAGTTTAAATGTCCGGTGCCCTACAGTTTATAACTAAAGCTGTTGTTAAGCGTCATTCTCCATCAACCACAACATAAGTCAACACTTTGCACTGTACCCTGGCTATGGTTTATCAACCACAACGTATATTTCTGCAACCCATTGCATCAAAAGCAATTGCACACAAGTAAAACCTCAGCTGGTAGTATGCCCGGTATAAGTGTATTAATTTAGTCACTCTTAGAATATGTCATCAGTGACATCTTGCATTGATCTATTATGGTAAAAGAAATATTGTAATATATTTTCGCAATCTGAAAGCAACATTCTACCCCAGATTGTAATCTTTCCCATATTTTATGTTTTCTGTTGAACAGGACTACCAGAAGATAGTTAGTTACACGAAAACCCATTGTTACAGAGGACACTCTCCAGTTTGTAGTGGTTATCAATCCGAAGATGACAATGAATACAGTTTTTGCTTCTATTATTGCATGGCGAATCAGCCTGCATCTTACCTGGTTGTCAATTCTCAGTTCTTCCAGCGATGTGTTGTACTGAAGAGCCTCGATCAACGCCAGAACGCCCATCCCACTGATAAAGTTTGACTCAACATTCAAGCTCTTTAACGTGCTGTTAACTTTTAGCATGTCTGCCAGTGCCTTTAATGACATAAAGAAAATGCAGTCATATCATTGTCAACATCTCTAGACACCTGTATCTTTCAGTAACAGGTAGACCTCTCTGAACTTTGACAAATGCCGTTTTGTACTCTTTTATACAACTTTGTATGCCAACATTGGCCGTACAAACCATTCTTTGAAAACAGTGGGCTGCAGCAGTTCTGGCAGCATACTTTGTAAACTACATAAGAGTCACTTGTTTTACTTCAAGCCTTTACTCCAGCAGGATAACCACGCTGCCCTTACATTTTATCTTTTTGTCAATGTAGATGGAGTTTGTCTCCTTTATGCATTGACTTCATAAAGTTCTCCTCTAGTTGTACCCTACTGCTCTTCATAAATTTCCTGGCTTTCTTGACTTTACAACTAATCAATTTCGTTTATTGTTTAGTTTAAAAGTACTGTGTTCTGATTACAACAATAGTATATTACCGTTTTGAATCATTTCAGCTGGGAACAATTTCAAAACATGCACATTGCGACTTGCATATTGTTACATTTAATGAATATTATTATCAGGAAGTAATGAGTCTTGTGAACTTATGCCCATCAAGTGAGACCCTCAGGTTATCTTGGACGGTACATGATCCATCAACGTTTTTCAATGGGTTAGTTGTTGAAAAATTGCAAATCAATCAATCAATCAATCAATCGAATAATTGCTTAAGTGCACTACTCACCCGTTAAGGTCTAAAGGCGCTGGGGGGGAGGGGGTTGCTGGTCACTGCTCAAAAAGCCATGTCTTGAAGTGCTTTCTGAAGGTTAGGAGGTCCTGGGTCTTGCGTAGTTTGGTGGGGAGGGAGTTCCAGGTCTTGGCGGTGAGGTGGGAGGAGGATCTGACGCCGGAGGTGGTGCGTTGGATGCGGGGGACTGTAGTGAGGACGAGGTCAGCAGAGAGGAGCTGTTGAGTTGGTATGTGGAAGTTTACTCGTTCGTTGAGGTTGGCCGGTCCAGAGTTGTGGAGGGCTTTGTGAGCGTGGACGAGGACTTTGAAAATTATCCTTTTGCTGATGGGCAGCCAGTGTAGGGATCTGAGGTGGGTGGATATGTGTTTGTGGTGAGGGAGGTTGAGGATGAGACGTGGGGCTCCGTTTTGAATTTGCTGGAGTTTTCTTTGGAGCTTGGCTGTGGTCCCTGCATAGAGGGCGTTGCCGTAGTCCAGTCTGCTGCTGATGAGGGCGTGAGTGACCGTTCTTCTTGTTTCTAAAGGAATCCATTTGAAAGTCTTGCATAGCATGGGAAGGGTGTTGAAGCAGGAGGATGATATGGTGTTGATTTGCTGGGTCATGGAGAGAGATGAGTGTAGAACAATGCCGTCTTGTTCGGGTCGAAGATGATGATTTCTGTTTTGTTTGAGTTAAGTTTGAGGTGACTTGCTGTCATCCATTTGGTGATGTTGAGGGGTCCGGAATGCAGGTTTCTCTTGGCGGTGGCTGGGTTCCTGGTGAGGGAGATCATGAGCTGGGTGTCATCTGCGTAAGAGATGATGGTGATTCCGTGGGGGCGGAGGATGGCGGCAAGAGGGGCAATGTAGATGTTGAAGAGGGTGGGGCTGAGGGAAGATCCTTGGGGGACCCCGCAGATAATCTTGGTGGCTGGAGACCGAAAGGGAGGGAGGCAAACTTTTTGGGTTCTTTCGGCGAGGAAGGAGGTGAGGCAGTTCAGGGCCTTGTGTTGAATTCCAGCATCAAAAAGGCATGTGCGGATGGTCCTGGAGTGTCTTACGATGAGTGTGGGCAATGCTAAAGTTGTCAGTGTATTGTCAATTTATGTGAAAAGAGATCTTCTCTCTCTAAACGTATTAAAGTTGACTCTGGTGTCCATGTTGGATGGACCAAGGTTGTTCTCGGGATGACCGAGCTTTGTGCAGGGTTTTAAGTTTCAGGTCACATGATCATATCCTAGTGACTGCCCAGCGTAAAATCTACAATACTGTTCTAGGTAGGAGAAGGAAAGAAATGATCCTCCAACAGTGGGAATCATTAACCAATGCGGCCCGCACAAAGGATTGTAAATCATTTTGGAGGCCTGTGTCTCATTTAAGCCTTTTTTATCATAAAGCGCCTTCTACTGGTTGCCATATAAAGGGGAAGGTCTGGGTGGCACACTTTACACAAATATATTCTGCTGATAATGAGGATTCTCCACAGCTCTGGCTAGGGGATGCTTCTGTTAGTAGCTATCCAGGAGTGTGTGGGTGGGAAAGCACCAGGCCTTATGGGGTTCTGATGGAAGCCATCAAATGTAATACAGACCTCTGGGCCCGCTGCTGACTAATGTTTATAACTGCATGAATAAGTCGATGGTCCTCCATTCTTTGCTGAGCTCAATAATCGTTCTGATCTTTAAAAAGGGAAACAGGGCTTAGCCTAAATGCTATTGAACTATCTCTCTGATATACCTTCCAGCAAAAAGTTTGGGCAGAGTATTATACAACAAAATAGCTGAGTGAGCCAATGATAACAATGTGATAAACAAGTGCCAGAATGGCTTTAGAAATGGTCTTGGGACGATTGCTCATTGCCTTAGTTTAAATGTGATTATTGGCAAGAACACGGTGGCCTAAAAGTCCACACTATATTTGCCATTCATGGATTTGCCCATGGCATTTGATTATATGAATCGAGGAGAGCTGTGGCAAATTCTTACTAATTTACAAATGGACTAATCCACATGTTGGTTTCTTTGCACACAGGCACCAAGGCCAGAGTCAGATTTGGGAGAAATGGAGAAGTCACAAATGAATTTAGTATTGGTTGGGGGTGTGGCATGGGTGTGGCCTTTCCCTGCTACTTTTTATTTTATACATCAATGAATTGAGTTCAGCTTAGTCAGTATACTCCAGATGTGCCTAGGGTGAAGGGCTACCCCCACCCCGTATTGCTCTGTGCAGATGTCTCAGTTTTAATTGCCTGTATTGCTCTATGCAGATGACTCGGTTTTAATCGCTCGCACTCCTAAGGCTCTGCGTCTTTTAGTGCACACTTTTATTGATTTTGTGGCAAAATTAGATTTACAAACTAATTTTAATATGTTGTTTCTAATGACATGTGGGCCACAGTGGAAGAAGCCCTTATCCATTAGTGTGGGTACCAATGTATTATCAAGCACTAGGACATTTTCTTATTTGGGGGTTCCCTTTAGTTCATCTGGTACATGGACCCATCATATTGCACAAAGTAGGATTACGTTTTCAAGAACTATTGGCTCCCTGTTGCGCCTTTCATCGACTGTAGGCGAAAGGCCACTAAGTTCCCTCATGCCAATATATTCCACCTAGTGTGCCCCAATTACGGCAAATGGGGAGGGAAGCTGAAGTCTGGGTGACTGATTATACCTTCAAAGGGAGGAAATCCATTTTTTGGGGGGAATATTATCACTTCCTCTGACAACCCTTAGCTTTATATGTCATAATGAACTTTGTCTAGGTTATCTGAGTGACTTCGTCCGAAGCAGGTTGGTGCTATTGTTGTTGTCTGTCTGGAGCTCAGAAGAAACAGTATTGACCAAAGAGATAACTTCATATTGTTTGGCATACGACAAAAGTCTCATTATACCCTGGTTGGCCTATGTCAGTAAAGCCCAGGAGGCAGTTGGTTTAGTTGAGTATTTCTCAGACAGAACGCAGGGGGTGTCTGTTGGCAGAAGGTGCATGCAAGAGCTATTGTTGGAGCATGTCATTGAAGAGAGGCTGACGGCAGAAAGATCAAAGATAAGTGTCACAAACTATTCATACCTTAATCCAGGGGTCCTCTCTACCACTTATATGTGGAATAATAATGCCAGCTGGCCACGATCCTTACTGTTCAGGTTTGGAGCAGGTATTGTAAAATACTCCCTCTGCTTCCCTATTGGATATCAGTCAAACCTTGACTCTAAAGTATGCCCTTGCCATAATATGCACAAGCAAACTATGATACATTTTCTTTTCTTTTTAGGTTTTTATGTAATATATACCAAAAGATTTCTTAAACCTCTCCTGAAGCATAGGAATTTTCAAGTTTGCCTAGCTGCCTACCACTTTTTATTGGGGTTGGCAGATGGTGAAATTTGCAGACACATATTTTCTTCCTCCAGGCTGCAGTCCGTTCAAGGAGATCTATGTGTCCACATTAAGTAATATCTTGTGCTGGCCAACAGTTGAAATATCTAATGTGATTTGTGGTTAATTTTTAATATTTATAGAATTTGTAATTGAGAAGGTTTTTTTAAGTAGTTTCAATGTATTTTTATTATTTTGTATTCATGTATGTGTTACTTGTTTTTATGTCTGTTTCTATCTGAATAAAGTTGTTTTGACCTGACCTGAATTAACATTATTGTGTTATGCTACTAAATTGTAGCATCGAGTGAATGGACCAACAATCACTATGACAATTTTGTCAGAAATAATTTTTCTGCTTCATCACATTTAAAATTACTCTTGTATGTATTCTACAATAAGCGCACTGAATTTCCCGACACAATGCACTCTAAACATTTCGGGGCATATTTATGAAAAGTGGCGCTGAACCTAGTGCAGTGCCACTTTTCTTGCGCCCCTTAGCCTCAGCCTAACGCCACCATGGTAGTGCCTTATTTATAATAAAGCACACCATGGCAGTAGTGAGGGTGACTACCGTCATAATTTGTGATGCTAGTCCGACGCTTCGCAGGACTAGCGTCACAAATGATGACGCTAATCGTGTAAAGCACCCAGAGGCCCATTATAATCAATGGGAGCCTCTTTTAACATCTGCACTTAGCTGGCGTTAAAAAATGCCAATACAAATAGTGCAAAGGAATCTCATAGATTCCTTTGCACCTTTATTATGCCCCCCCAGTGCCTGTACGCCCCCCCCCCTTGCATACATTATGCCTGGCGCAGGCATAATGTGGCGCAAGGGGTTACAAAGTGGTGCAATGCAAGCATTGCGCCACTTTGTAAATATGGGGGCATATTTATACTCTGATTGCGCCGAATGTGCGTCATGAATTTTGACGCACATTTGGCCCAAACCGTACTCCATATTTAAACTTTGAAGCCTGAGCCCGCGAACGCCAAAATTCCGCCAAGTGCGTCATTTCTGGATGCGGGAAACCGCCTTGAGTTAATGGCATGCAAGGTGGGCATTTCCGTCCCAAAAATGACTTAAACTCCTGTGCGCCTTATTTATGCTACCACGCAAAAATGATGCACCGCCGGGAGGCGGAGGCGGAAAATGACGCACAGCCCGATTTACGTAAAAAAATAACAGGTGTTAAAATGGGGCAAACACACCTGTACTTCATGAAAACACACAGAAGCAACAGAAGAGCTCCAAAAGGAAGACATGGAGGTGCTTTTCATCCATCACACATGCAGACGCAGAGCACAAGACCAACAACAGCAGCTTCAACAACACCAGCAGGGACCCCAAAGGCAACGCAGAAGGCAGGAGAGAATATTCCGCACCAGGACAACCCTTCTGGGACTCCGCCAACAAGAGATCATTCAGAGGTACAGGCTTAACTGGCAAGCCATTCAGCAGCTGCTACGCAACATTTAGCCACAGTTGGCACCCAGCTTGCAGACACCCCGCACCATTCCACCAGAAACCAAGCTGCTAGCTGTATTCCACATGTTGGCAAGTGGCTTCTTTCAAACCACTGGCACCCTAGTTGCTGGGATCTCACAGAAATCATTCTCCGCCTTCCTACCCGAGGTACTGGATGCCATCATCTCCCTCACACCCCACCACATCAGCTTCCCCAACACACAGGCGAAGCAGCAGGAGACAAAACTGGGGTTTTACCAAATTAATGGCTTCCCACACGTCCTTGGTGCCATTGTCTGCACACATGTCCGCATTGTGCCACCTGCTGCAACCGAACATCTATACCGCAACAGGAAGCACACACACTCCATAAATGTGCAGGCCATTGTCGATCACTGGGGTTTGATCACCAACATCGTGGCAAAGTATCCTGGGAGTGTACATGATTCTTTCATCTTCCGTCACTGCACCATCAATCAACACTTCCAGGATGGACGATATGGAAATGGACTACTTGTTGGTAAGTACAGAAACCCAGTTATATACACACTGCACAGTAACCCTCTAGGACACACAACACATACAACACAACATCGACACGTGGACAGGAACACACTGAGGTTGTGACACCGCTAGGCATGTTTGATATCCTCACCCAATGGGAGACACACCTAGGGACAAATGACAGTTCCAAATAACAACAGATGCCACTCCAGAGCCACAATGGGACAATTTAAAACAACACAATGACAAAGACATGGCCCCAACTGGCAGTACAATTTGGAAGATTAATTTTTCAATATCACATCAATAACACTCAATCCAACACCCTTCAAACCAATACGTACTGTGTAAGGGGTGTATAATGTTTTTTGCTGCAGGTCAAACACCATGACACACATAGCAAGATGATGACTCCAATGAAGGTCACATGCAATCATTGAGGTTGTACCAATATCTCACATCACTCCTGCTTTCACATTGCCCACTACCAACAAGCAAGTGGACTGTGTGAAGTCCTACACATACGAATTGCAACAAATTAACACACACACAACAGATGTACTGGCATACGGACCTTCTGAAACTCTAAATGACAACCTCACAACCAAGTTAGCCATCTGAGCTAGAACATGTTCAGTAGTATAGGTACACGTTACAACCTGAGTCGACTTGGCAAGGGCACAGAAATAGGTCTGCAGTGAACTTGTCACACATGTGAAATTAGTGCATAGTCAATTGTTAACACGTCAGTGCTCACAACCTACGGACATTTGTTGCACATTGTCATCTTGCAAAATATAAGGGTCTCACTGATGGTTAAATAATTCTATTGCATATGTGAAATTGGATGGGATTTCCAAGGTATATAGATGCAACCATGTTACCACCACTGTCAAATTGATTCTGTGTATGGAAGTATCATGTCACCCCCAGTTAAGACACAGGCACACCTATTTCACATGACACAATGCAAGGGAGTACACACTGTACTGCAACTCTACAAAAATACTGCTGACAACCGGTCAACAGCCAAAAACCCGTTAAAATAAGGAAACAACCCAATGCTGATGGTACATCCTAGAAGCCTAGGATTCCACACAATAACACAAACACTGATGAGTCTCAGAGAACACAAGAGAACAACTGCCATGCAAAGTGATATTTATGGTGCAAGGTACATCAACATGTTCTCACTCATTTTCTCTTTCAGCTGATCAGGGGTATGGGATCCAGCCATGGATCATGACCCCATTTGCAAACCCAAGCACTGCAGCAGAGCGTGCCCATAATGAGGCACATAGGAGGACACGCACCATAGTCGAGAGGACCTTTGCCATCCTGAGGTCAAGAATCAGGTGCCTCGACATCACTGGAGGCAGCCTCCTATACTCACCTGAAATGGTGTGCAAAATCATTTTGACCTGTGCCATCCTGCACAACATATGTGTAAAAAGGAACATTCCCCTATATGAACCCGACCCACAAATGCCTGAAGAAGAGGAAGAGGAGGATGCTGTCCATCAACATGAGGGGACCATACAAACACTGCTGCAGGATTACATCGGAGACAACATATTGTCCAAAATTTCTTTTAACTCTACTCATCCATCACCACTGTCTTACCATATGTAAATAAACACTTATACTAATCACTATATCATGGTCTGGATAATCATTTTTGCATAACATTATCTCTAACTATCAGAATCAGAGTGTGGCCTCATGGAGCATTGAAGAAATACCGATTAGGACACAGAAAATTCCAAAACTAGTTTGATGCGTATGAATGTACAGCCACATATACTCACACTGTAAATGACATATATCCTGTACATTTCACATTTAAAGGGCAATAGCAGAGGACCACACCTATTTCACGCATACATGTTGGCAACATGGTTCATCGCAGCATATGGCACACAACTAAGACACCATCAGTCAATAAGGGAAAAAAATGCCTCATACATGAGGCAGTGGATTTGCTATTGTATTGGTAACAGGAATGTATGACCAGACCCTTGACATCAGTAAGTCTTACATCACCTATCTTTGCAAGGACTATGCATGACAAGATTTCCATATAAGCAGCAAATTTATAGCACAGGTGCCCCATGTAAGACTAGCATTGCTCACATGACATCCCCTGCACATGGCAGCCCATGTCCTAAGTCCAGCTACACTCATGTTCCCTGTCTCAGCCAACCCTTCTTCAGAGGTCCCTGGAATGGGAATATGTGTCCCCAGAAAATCCCTCCTCTACACACACCCAGACTCACAATGTTAATCCAGTCTGCTTCCCTCTTTAGTATGGTATGCCATAGTCATTTTACTTCTGTCTGCATGGATGTCAGGTCAAATAATGCACTGGCTTGTAGTCTGTAGGACCTGTAATCACCTGTACATTGCTTCCCATGTGAAAGGTACTGTTGGCCATTTGAACTTGAATCTCTCCTACAGGACTTGTGAGAGACGGATTGCTGCACACACCTGTGAGTACCTCCATGCAGACCAGCCATTTGAACATTCACTGTCCTTGCAGCTGCCTGGAACAGCATAGAAGCAGCCATTTTATCTATAACACTGTTATGCATTGCTGTATAAATCAGCTGTGTAACACAGCCCTTGGGTTAATGTGTTACGTTCCAACACACAGGACAAACACAGTTTTTGGTTTCCACAGTCTTGTTCCACCTTTGACCAGTCTCAGTCTGACCACTGTGTATTTACCTTGTGAAATGTTTAGTTCCTGATTGACCCTGCATCCTGTTAGCCTGACTGGCTCCTGTCTGTGCGTTACCCTGAAGGTGCCTTGTGCCTACATTTATATCACAGTTGCTTTCCCAACCCTCATATTCCTCCTGGGGTATTGTGTCAGGTGGGTCTACAATGCATACTCAAATACATTGTATAGCATAATCAGTTTATTTATCGTACCATGGGGGGAACTTTTCTCCAAATAGCCGAATCATGGCCTATCCCTTGTCTGGGTTTCATGTATGCATGAGTGACAAATAGTGACAGTGTACCATGGCTGTATGCATGGATTGGGTATGGTGCCTCCAGCACAACAAACAATGTCAGATAATGTGCATGAAATGTCTACACATGTTAGGACCCTGACAGTCCACACGCTGATTCACATTGCTCCCAACATATTGATGGGGCTTGTGAGGTGAATAGATGTGAGATTAATCAGCACAGAGGCACTGATGTTCCCAGATGGAGTGTGGATTTTAGAGGCCAACCTATGTACAAATGTTGTGAGGACACCTGCCGGTATAAGAATCCTGAGACATTAACTTTGTCAGCACACCAAGGTTGCCCTGTTGACAGTCTCATAACACGTCTGCAGTGACAGGGCTGGACCATCCCCATGTGTGTTCTCAATTCCTCATTGGTTTTCCTTCTATTGATCTGCGAAGGATACTTTGTAGATACAGGAAATGGCTCCACAGACTCATGACTAGACCTGCACGTAACTGTGACAACATAGACCCCAATAATTATACAGGCTAAACATTGGCCCACACACATGAACCAGACACCTCTGTGCATTTTACCACTGGAAATACGTGAACATGTGCTGCTTGGTCTGCTGGTCCTCCACTGCTACAGGAGAGACATGGCTCAGTTATATGACTCCAACCGTGGCATGCCATTACAATTGTGTATTATCACTGGGACTCCATGTCACAAACACAGTACCCACATAGTATGATCCCATGCCAGACTCATGGTGTGTAAACAAACAAGTGCCTAGGAAGTAGTATCCAACATTCCAGGACATGTGATGGCTAAGTTGTGGAACATTGCTATGAACAAGCGTCTGCTATCTATCCAGTGCATGCTTTATCATTGGTGGTGTTTATGTTCCAAAAAACCTAGGAAGTGCACATAGCAGTTGTTGCTATGTGTATGACTAACACATGTCCTCTCTCATTTCCACACTGACTTGCATCTGAGAGTTGGACACATTGACTCCACATGCATACAAGCAGACTTGCAAAAATGCATCTTGTTATGGTCACACAGTGGGACAAGAACAATAGAAGTAGCCAAATCACACACATTGACCCATAGGCATTGAGTTGCGTCGCCTTGCTTTCCTCTCTTGATGCAAAACATGCCCAAATTGGGTAATACATAATTGTATCCCACACGTTTGGCCATCTATTGCGTCAGTGAAGAGTGCAAATCCGGTACAACAAGTAGAGGATCATGGTCCGCAGTAGTATGATCTGTCTCATGTGCTCATACACTGTAATGCCCAATGTGGGTGCAATCAGCCTATCTCTCTATTGTCACAACTGTCATGTACCATTACAAATTAGAAATATCCCAAACCCAGTTAATGACAGAAATGTTAACGCATACGCGTCAAAAAAAGACACACGTGTCAAAACATGATGCATATGCGTTGAAATATGACGCACATTGCCATGAAACATCCATTAGCCCTGAGCAGTAATTCCCACACTGTACCCCCGGAAATTGGTTAAGTATGAAACATATTTAACAATATGGATGCAGGGTTATTTCTAATCATGTGCGTTTAGAAAAAATGACGCACAGACTGTAAGCGTCATAATATTTTGATGCATAACAAGAAAAACGCACCGCATTTGAGGCAGGAAGTGATGTAATAGGATATCCTGTTTACAGAATTGGTACAGTGGGTGTACTTTCACTTTGCACTCTGAGATATTTCCTGTCTGTGTGGCTGTGTTTAGACTTGTCTCTCTGTGCACTTTGTGATTTTGTCTCCAGTGAGGTCTTTAAATTGTCTTTTTGTGTTTCATAACTGTCTGTGGTATCCTGTCTGAGTGTTTTTTTGGTCATTTGTGGTGTCAACATTTGTCTTTGTTGTGTTGGGAGTCTGTTGTGGGTAGTGGTAGTTTGGGTATAGTTGGGCTGTGTTCTTAGTTATTTTGCATTTTCCTGTCCTACTTTCCCTCTATTCTCCTTTGTACCCCTTCATCCCCTCTTTTTTTTGGTGCAATAATGTTGGGTAGGCCTCGTCTTGGCAGGATGGAAGAAGAGGAGCTGGGTGGGTTTATTTGGCTGTTGTGCCACTTCCTACCCTTAATGATGGAGGCAGGTGGTCGTGTGATCCAAGGCTATCACACAGAGTCAAGGAGGCTCCGGTGGGCAAAGGTGTTGTACCATCTGCAGAGAATATACAACACACCGCGTAATGACCACCACCTGAAGCACCGTTGGGCTGACCTTGTTGCCAGGGAGCAAGACCTGCTGGACCACCTGGGGATTGTGATTGGTGGCCCTGTTGGTGAGTACAAATCACAGTAATGTGCATGTTTAAATGCCCTGTAGTGGCAGTAGCTGATTTGTTCATATGCTGCCGGGAATGTTTTTGAACATGTGGAATACTAGTGAAACATACAGGGCCATATTTCTACTTTGTTAGCACCGCAATTGCGACCTGTTTTGAAGCAAGAGCGGCGCAAACTTACAAAATACAATTGTATTTTGTAAGTTTGCGCCGCCTTTGTGTCAAACAGCAACACAGATGCGGTGCAAATTTTGTATAAATATGGGCCATAGTTGCCTGTGAGGTGTACAATATTTCCTACACATTACCGTCATTTGTTGACGCAACAGCTAGACTAACTTTCAAAAGACAACAGGAGCCTGAAAATGAGTGCTGCCTTAACGTCAATTGATGATGGCAATGTGGCTCAAACATATGTTTCATGTGTGGTCTGTGAGTGTATCAGGAAACATATCCAGAATTTTTCAAGAAATAATGTGTCCCTCAATTGTTTTCGGATACATGTCTGAACTGGATTCTGACACATACGTAACGAGTTATAGCTTACCTGAGGTAACATCTTAGACTGATATTATGAGTTTGTATTGCCACATTTAAATTAGGGATGGCTGGCAAAAGCTATGCACACGGGTTCATATCTCTATGGTTGGTGCAACTTACCATGGCTGTGGCACATCAAATGAAGAAAATGATACAAACTGAGGGCTCACAACTGTCCCTGGCCCTCTGTACATTGTACCTGTGTGTCTAAAATTGGTCTTAGTCACAATGTCTGGGTGACTGGTATTGAAGTCCTCATGGAAAATGGCTTTGCATGTCTCTCATGGATACACATGATGAGAGGAATACACTCCATGAATGTGTCTGCTCACTAATAAAGGAGCATGTTTGCCACCACATGATAGTTAGGGCCAATGCATGTGTGCAGATATGAGTGTATCACTCACTGGAGTCCCTGTGTCTGTACATGTTTGCAGTGGTATGTAGGATGCAGCATCATCATGTCTGAGAGGCTTTACTTTCTGAGTTAATTTTACACATAGTTTTTGTATTTTGAAGTGTTGTACAGTGCACAGATATTGAGCACATTTCTCCCTTCCATGCCTTACAGGTGGACCTGCACCCTACACTATCGGAGAGGTGGCTTGATTTGCGGACCCAGACATCTCCAGTAAATTTTGATATTTCTGTTCTGTGTTGTGTTTGCTGATGATTTGTGATTGACTCCTGTGTGTTGGACACATAGCAAGGTCTGATGCGCTGGTCAATGATCTGTTTTGCTCCTTGAGAGGAGTATCATTTTTTCCCCATCTTTGAGTTGGCCAATCCTTATCGTATTTTCATAATTTGGGATTCTAGGTCAGTCCTGTAGGCACGGCAATATGAATAGGGATGAGTTATGTTGATAAAACTTAAAATCAGAAAATGTAGCAGTGGACCATATTAGTGATTCAGTCAGCCAGTCAGACCCCGATTCTCCCAGAATAGGGATGCCAAAGTCTTACCCACAGACATCAGCTTCCCTATTCACTAATGAACATGTTTGACTGTATGTTTAACTTCCTAGCAGCATGTAGCTCCACATGTTGTGCTACGAGTATGAAGCACTTGAGTACAATGGCCTAGGTGTGCATGCAGCTCATGGCCAGAGGTGTTCTTGCATCTATCTGTTTGTTGTAAGTACTGGGTTACTGGTAGGAAATTATGTTGACAATGGTCTGCATTTCCAAAGATAAGTGTTGATTGGATTGCCCAAGGTTTGGGTGTATCCTGTTTGGAGTTCCTCTTTACCTGTGGTGTGCTGGCTAAACCCATGTACAGCTTTCCAAAGCTTCCTGGGTGTCTTTGTTGTTAGAAATTATTAGTTGCTTGTCCACCCCTCTCCCCCCCCTCCGGCACAGGCGTAGGGTTGTGAATAGTGTACTTAGGACTGATGATCCAAATTTGGTACACAGACATGTAAATCTGTAAATCACTTGTCCAAACCTAGGATACCCACTCATGATTAGCACCTGCATTCTATACTGGCAATTCTATTTACAACTCGCAGATCTTGTGGCCCTAGATTGCCATCAAGAACATAGTAATTTGTTGGCCTGTCAGTGGTGGAGGATTTGCAGCATGATTGTTACCTGACAAGTGGCTGAACAATGATGCCAAAGTCATTACAGTTGTTACCCATCTTTTAGGGTTTTGATGTGCTGTTTGATGATAGGACATGTGTAGGCTGGCATGGCATGTACTTCCTCAGGGACAATTAGTGATCTGTATGATGATATGGGCTGTTTCAGGTACATTAGATGTATTGTCTGATTTACTTCTTGAGCCATTTCAGACAATGAAGTACCTAATGTTTGGTTTTCTCTTCGTCTTAACAGCTGCCAATATGACTCCCATCCAGATTTGAGAGTTTCAGCGCAGGGCAATGCGTTACCGCCACATTCTGGATGGGGAGTCTGGGTTCCGCAACATGGCAAGGCGTTATCGCCATGAAAGAGCCTCCGGAGTGTGGAGGGCATTTGCCCAAGGAGGCCCTTTTGTGTCCACCACAGCCACCACCACCACCACCAGCACCACCACTACCACCCAGGTGGCACCAACAGTAGCAGGGACCTTTGCTGGACCATCAACATTGACAGCTCCATGACCTGTCACAGCACCACGTGCACCTCAGCCTACGGACATGGCACCGACAAGGGCCCATACTTCCTCCACTGGCACCCAGACCACCCCTGCTGCAGTCATAGTCCCTGCAGCTTTTAACCACATGCAACAGAACTTGGACCGTGTGTTACGTAAAATGACCAGACTGCAGCATGAGGTGGCACAAGTGAATCAAAGGGTGCGTGCCATCAAAAAGACCCTGCGGAGGGCCAACTTGTAGGCTTCTACTCAGCCATGATTCCCTCCCCTCCCTCCTCTTTCCTGGTTATTTAAATTAGTGGGTTTAGGGGGCTTAGTGTTAGGTTAGTACAGGCTGTTAGTTTAGTTAGTAGTAGTGGTTGGGGCTATCATACTTTTTACTACTGTTTTTTATTATGTGTGTGGGTGGGTGGCTGCGGGAGGATGTTGGGGTTTTGGTGTTTAAAAAAAACATTTATAAAAATAAAAAAATTAAAAATATATATATATATATTTGTTTAGTATAAGATAGTATGGGGGTCATTCTGACCCTGACGGGTGGCGGAGGCCGCCCGCCAGAGTTCCCCCCTCCGAAATACCGCTCCGCGGTCGAAAGACCGCGGAGGGTATTCTAAGTTTTTCCCTGGGCTGGCGGGCGGTCGCCAAAAGACCGCCCGCCAGCCCAGGGAAAAACTCCCTTCCCACGAGGATGCCGGCTCGTAATCGAGCTGGCGGAGTGGGAAGGTGCGACGGGTGCTGTTGCACCTGTCGCGTATTTCACTGTCTGCCAAGCAGACAGTGAAATACTCGTAGGGGCCCTCTTACGGGGGCCCCTGCAGTGCCCATGCCAGTGGCATGGGCACTGCAGGGGCCCCCAGGGGCCCCGCGACCCCCCCTACTGCCATCCGGTTCCCGGCGGGCGGACCGCCGGGAACTGGATGGCGGTAGGGGGGGTTGGAATCCCCTCGGCGGCGCAGCTAGCTGCGCCGCCTTGGAGGATTCAAAAGGGCGGCGGTACACTGGCGGGAGACCGCCAGTGTTGCCGGTCTGACCGCGGCTTTACCGCCGCGGTCAGAATGCCCTGCGGGGCACCGCCGGCCTGTCGGCGGTGCTCCCGCCGACCCTGGCCCCGGCGCTCTAAGACCGCCGGGGTCAGAATGACCCCCTATGTGTTTAGGTTAGTATATGTCGTCCTCCATGTGTCCCATCTTATAAGGGGGTTAGGGTGTTGATGTTTAGATTGTTTCATTAAATGTGATAAGTAAGTTTAGCTTAGGTTAGTTAGGGACATTTGTGGGTAAGGTGTAGTTAGAGTAGTTTAGGTTAGGTAAGGTGCTTCCCCTGGTATTAGCTTCTGTTTTTACTGTTTAATAGATATCTAGGTAACCCTTTACAGTATGTGTCAAATGCTTATAGATTAGGGCCTTGGAATGAGTGAACAGTGTCTATTTTGTATTAGCTTTTGTGTCCTATGCTGCAACCATATCCCAACTAAGCTGTTACATTGGCAGTTACACCAAAGTTACTTAGCTAAGATTCGGCCATCCATTTCACCCACCACTCACGGTTACTATGGATCCCAAAGTGTGGTTATTTTGTGATGTATGTTTTCAATGTCACATACTTTGCTAACAGATTTGGTATTGGGTACACTGTGTTAAGTCTGCCTGCAGTCTGATGTCCAAGCAAATCCTTATAAGGTGAGTGGTAGTATGCTCTCATGTAGTATGGTATACATAACTCACACCTATAATTTGTTACAATGTTCAGCCCGCTGACTTATTTGTATGGAAACTCATACACATCCATTCATGTTGTTTGGTGTGTGTTAGCTAGAAATTGGGGCAGATGTCACATACTTATGTTTTGACTTTCATTAAAAATTGAAGGCACTATTTTCTGGCTTAGGCATCCCTTGAGGAAGTGTTATTCTGTACAACACAGCATTTTGGTATATAGTTTAGATTTTCCTAAGAAATAACCCTCAGGGAGGGCAGATGATGGTACAACCTAGGCCACTGTGCATAGTTATCAGCCAAGATTCATTCAGGTCAGGTGTATTGACAATTAGTGATCATTGACCTGAGGTAAACATCACTGATGGCCATCACGGTTGATGTGTCACATTACACAGAGACAAAGTTGTTGTGTAAGTGCTGTAGTGCTATATGTACATTGTCCATGATTGTGAGTCCATTAGTGTGACATCTTCCATTGTGATCCTACAAAAGTGCAAAAGGACATGTCATTGGACATGCTGGGGTGCAGTGTCAGATAGTGCAGAGGACAGGATTCGCCAATGAGATAGTGAGAGACAATCACAGGGCAGGGTGACAAGATAAACAGTGGGTTGAAGAACAGTTGTTGCAAGACTGGCATGTTACAAATCACAGGACCTTGGTAATAGGTGGCCATGTGGCATGGCCTAGTGCTACCGGGTACTCTTACGGGTGAAGGTGATCTGTTCCACGTTTTCATCTTCTGATGTGTGTGTTGTCTCCTCTGCCCTTGGTGGTGGTTGTGAAGGGGCAACACACACCTCAGTGTATGAAGACGTGGAGTCAGACATCCCGGTAGCTGCTAACTGTGGGGCTCTTAAGGGCAGTACGACAGCAAGGAGGAGCTGCTGGTTCTTAAGAATAGCAGCCACATCACAGAGGTAGGCAGCCAGGTCGGCCCTGAGGGGTTCAATATTGAATTTGTGCACGCGTTGACAGGATTGTTGTTGTAGGTGTTGGGTCAACTCTATCACAGCTGTGCTGATTTCCTTCAACCTTTTTTCAAGTTCCTGCAAGATTGTTGTTCGCCCTTGCATAGCTGCTGCCTGTTCTTCAGTTGACATCATGCACAAACGCACCCCTCTAGCCTGGCTGCCATAGTTTGCATCCCCACCTGCACCTCCTTGGCCAGCTCCCGCTGTACTCCAACTACAGTTCTCTCAAAGCTGGTGCCAGGAGCTGGCAGGTCGTACAATTGGGGTGGTGGGAGGGTCCTCTGTGATGGCTGCTAGTTCTGTGCTCCTCCTTGTGACTGAAGGTGGGGTCTGGAGGGTTCCAAGGACATCTTGGAGGGTCTGCTGGCTGGTGTTTGTCAGCTCGTCATCCATGTCATCAGGGTAGTCCTGGACAGGCATATCCGCAGGAGAGCCATCGTCCTCTGCAATGAGATATAGTACAATTAGTGTGTCTGTATTGTGGGTTTTGTAATGTGACATGCCTGCCTTCTGTTTATTTTCACATTGTGATCTTGGTTCCTGTTCATTGTTCATGTCTATAATATAAGCATTCTCCCAGGCCTATGCCCCACCTGCATGTCACATGTATTGTGGTCAGTTTGTGGACTTGTCAGCATCACATCCTCTAGGTGTTGGTTCAGGCCAAAGTGTGAATTGCCACATTCTTGTCCTACTCATCCCTCCGTCTACTTCCATTCTCATGGTGAGGCCTTTCACTGACTGTGGGTGCTCTGATGGCACTAGCACCACACTTAACAATCTGGACCTGCCTCAGTCTCTGATCTTTTACATCCACCTATATGTAGTTGAGATCTAGCATATACTATGTATAGCTTTGTTATGGCACAATATGGATGTCAGCATTGGTAATGTGTACTGCTGATGTTGGGGAATGTGTGGTACATTGGATTACACTGATAGTCCTAACAGTGTTCCATTTCATCCTCTGACTGTGCAGGTGTATTTCTGTAACCAGTTACATGTGTCCTCCCCCTCAATGCTGTTGTCTGAGCAGTATGACATTTGGGATGTTGCATGGTGGCATTGGAGCTATTGTGACCCAGGCATAGGGTGGACACTGACATATGCAGCATGGTTATGTCATTAGTGCTGTGTACCTCCTAATGTTAATGACAATGGCTGATGTTTGTAGCAACTTTGGACAATCACATTTGACTGGTTTGGAACATTTGTATAGATTTCAGGGAATTGATAACGTTGTCATCCTGAACCCTCTAATTTGGGTGTGTTTGATCCATAGGGACGTTACTGCCATTAGCTACTTGACCTGCACACACAGCAGAGGTGTTAGTGGCAACTGTTGTCAATGTTACATTCCACTTGCAGGTATGGCCAGAGGTTGTTAATTGGGCCCTAGTTACTGTAGGGAGAATACTGGCTCACGTGTGACGGGCTGCCAGTTGTACGTTGTATCCTGCCCTCCTGGCCTGGCTTTATCTTTGCAACATCCTTGGCATGGCAGCATACCCCCATGCAAAGGTTGTTGGTGTTGTGTAGTAGTGTGCCCCAGGTTTCCTCTGAACGGGCCATGCCCCGTGCCGTGCCCCTTTACCCATTCCACTCCCTGAATATCATGACTTACATGCATTGTGAAGTAGGTACGTACACCCCCTGCTTACAGTTAACATTTGCGCAATTTAATTCCCCATGCGACTTACCCTGCATGTGTGTTGTCTCCTGGTAGTCTGCGCTGGCCTGTCCTTGAATCCCTGTGACGATCTCCTCAGGGATGACGGCTGCGACTATCTCCTCCACGTGGTCCAGGGCCTCCTGCAGTGCTGGACTCCCACCTCCAGCCTGCAGTGCTGCCTTCCTGTTCCTGGCCATCTTTTCCTTGGTCCTGCGCTTGCAGTCATGCCAGCGTTTCTTGCACTCGATGACTGTTCTCCGTACTTCTGCCACACTGTTTATCTTTTCAACAATTTGTTGCCATATTGCCTCTCTCCTACTGATTGGCAACTCTGAGGTGACAAACAGTTGGTGCTGGTGTTCCGTCACCTCTTTAACCAGAATTTCCTGCTCCTCTGCACTGAAGCAACACTTTCTTTTCTTCTTCTCCCTGTCCTGGGTCTTCTGTGGGTCCTCCTGGCTGGTGGTTCCTGTCTGTTGTCATCTTCCTGGGGTCTGTGCAAGCATCTGGGATCCATTTTGGCTCTCCTATGCACATTTTGCAGTGTTTGCAGAGCTTTTTGACGCAATTGTGTAAAAAAACAGCGCGTATCCGGTTTGCGATGTCGTAAACCAGCTCACAGTCTTTCTCGCCACGTTACCGTTGTTTTCCTTTACGACGAGACGCATTGATTTGAGTAAAAAAAAAAAGACTCACACCTGTGGTTTGCGCCGCCGTGCGTCAAAGTATAAATTTGACGCCCGCACGGCGCAAATGGTGTTAGCTGGCGGTAATATTTTTGACGCAAAACTGCGCTGACACAAAAGTATAAATATGGCCCATGGTGAGTTGGAAATGCCACTTTAACACCACATTTGCATCAAAATAAATGAAGCAAATATGGCACAAGGTGGCGCTGGCGCTAGGGGCTCATAAATATACACCATGATTTCTCTTTATATTTCTTCATTAAAGCGGTTTGATATGTCATTTTTTTAGAAATAAACACACATAATGGGGGTCATTTTGAAGTCAGCGGTCTTTTTTGAAGACCGCCGAGGGACCGCCGTGTGGAAGACCGCCAGTGGTGGCGGTTTGCCGCTCGGCCTATTATGACCGTTGGCAGCTCTCTGTCCTTTTACGGATGGAGAGCCGCCAACAGCCATACTGGTGGGAGGCGGGCAAGTGGAGGTTGCTCCACCTCCACCGCCACGCCAACAGAACACCGCCCAGCGAATCACATCCTGTGATTCGCTGTGGCGGTGTTCTGTTGGCGGTGTGGTGTCGGCGGAGCTGCCCCCATGGCTCCCGTCCCCTCCCGGAGGATCGTCGGACCAGGTAAGTCGATCGTTCGTGAGGGGAGGGGTGTGGGTGGGTGTTGTGTGTTGTGTGGGTGCATGGGAGTGTGCGTGTGTGTATGTAGAGGGGGTGTGTGAGTGCGTGTATGCTTGCGGGGGTGTTGTGTGTATGGGAATGAGTGCGTGTATGTCTGTGGGTATGTCTGTATGGATGTGTGCGTGTATGTTTGAATGTGGGTGTGCGTGTCTGACTGTGTGTGTGGATGTAGGCATGTATGTCGGCGTCTGTGCGTGTAAGTGGTGCGTGCATGCGTGTCGTGTGGGTATGGGTGATGTGATGTTGGGGGTCGGGGTGGGGAGGGGGGCCCTGCCACCTTTGGGGGGTGGCACGGGTGGTGGGGGCTGTAGGGGAGGGAGTCGGGGTGGCGGTGGGGGAGACCCCTATCAGTGCCAGGGAAGGAATTCCCTGGCACTGATAGTGCTTACCGCCATGGATTTCATGCCGGTTCAAACCGCTGGAAATCCACGGCGGTAAGCCGGGTCCAAATACCGCCGGCGATCTAGTGACGGCTGCCGGGCTGGAGACCCAGGTCTCCAGCCCAGCGGGCGGAACGGAGAACCGGCGGATGACCATGGCGCTAACCGCCATGGTCATAATTCCACAAAGTAAGACCGCCAGCCTGTTGGCAGTCTTACTGCCGGTTTAACACCGACCGTCAGGGTTGTAATGACCCCTAGTGTCACAAACGTACTGTAGCAAGTAAACAGATTTTTTTCTATCCTCAATTAAATGTTTAAATGTGCATGTATTTTGCACAGTGAGATCTTATCAAAATAAAATGAAGCTGACATCCCACCTCTCACTAGGCACATTTACGGAGCCTTTCATCTCTGTACTCAGTGCTAGCAGGCAGGAGCGGCTCACAGGGTCTCTACATTTCAAAATAAGCTTCCTGTCCCATTAGCTCAGACTAACAGCATGCATACATGTTCTGTCCAGTTTGCCTTCACCATTTCAGTTAAGTTATTTCAGTACCATAAGGGACGTTCAGCTCTTTTTCACTTACTCGTCTACAATATAGGATAGACATATCTATTCTTTGCCATTTGATTTTGTCTGTGTGTCATTTATTTTATCCAAACTCGTACCCATTTGTAATGCTGGATGCGCAAGAAACTCTAGAAATAATCACGGGCGGCTCCGCCATTAGGGAGGAGGAGCGTTGCTGCACGCCAGCAGCGGCAGCTGCAAACCTTCACAAGGACACAATAATAAACAGTGTTTATCATAATTTCCTTATAAAGAGGCGGGCCACGGGTTTGATGACGAGTGAGTGCTCAGAACTCCCCCTCAGAGAGCATGTGTATTTGGCCTGCACAGGCTCCCAGTCTACCTGGGAGCACCCTGGCTGGGCACTTCCAGCCACTCCTGATGCTGCTCTAAGCAGTGTCAGGATTGGCCGCAGGGCAGGTTGGGAGCCTGTGCCTACCTGCAGCAAAGGGAGAGGAGCGGCGCAGTGCGACGGAGGAGGTAAGTGTTTGTTTAATTATTATTTTAATTTAGTTTAATTTTTATACCCACTGGACCCCCCAATACCCCTCGTGCCGCCCTGCCCCGTTCGCGTGATGTGAGCCACACCTGGAAATAATACCACATCTTTTCAAAGCTGGCACTCCTGAAGTGCTGTGTCTGCCATTTGCTATGTGCTGACTCGAGTGGTGTTCCTTCTTTGATATGGATGCCTCTGTTTTGGCAAGCTTACCCATAAACTTAACTATATAACCCCAATTCCAAGGAATTACCCTGATGACATAGTGCCATATCAACGTTTCACAAAACTGGTGTAGCTCGGAGAGTAATAGTGCTAATACCTGCAAAGTAATGACATTTTGCAAATCACTGTAAATATGCACATCTCTACCTCTATAAACAAATACGGACACCCTATGAAAAGCATATTCTTCACATTTGAAGTGATTTTTAAAGCAGACATCACTTACAAAAGCAACAGGATCATTACTCCTTGTTCCTACTAAGCTTAATTTTTTGACATAGTTGTTTTTCTTCATTGATTCTGCGTAGGCTTTTAACGTTGGTATTGGGATGTTCTGTAAGAAAGGAAATACAGAAAAATGACAGCATATCAAATTGTGCCATAACGCTTCACACCATGCAATCACATCAAAACAACCAGTTTACTCCAAACTGCGAGAAAGCTGATAATCGGTGTAAAACCCACGTGGCACCTGGGTAGCTTTTTAAGAATTGAATAATGAGCCGTGCGCACATTTTAGCTTGCTCTATAATGCATGCCACCCCCCAGTCTTTACTGGGACTGAGCTGGGACTAAATGCAGTACAAATGGTCAATTCCAAGGCTGCTCTTGAAAAACCTTTTATTGTGTTTTTCAGAAAGAGATAGAAACTGAAATGTACGATTGTTTCTGACCCATTGCCCCCTTTCCTGCATTACACAGCAGTATTAATTTAGCTTAGTCACACGATCAACATGAGGACGTGAACAAGGCTATAAGATACTGAACCCAGTGGTCATATTGCTGACCACGTAATAATATGCCCAGTGAGTTTATGTACAAAAGGAACTAGGGGACAAACCAATATTCCTAGGTCCCTTCGAAATTATTCACTTATTTTAGAAAATGATTAATGTTAGAACCCATGAGCATTAGCATTAACATGAACATTAAACGTTAAGCTGAGCAGAAAATAATCACCACATGGAATTTAAAAGATTCAGTGTAATGAGGTGATACACAAGTGAATAGTGGTGCAGTGCGCATTTGGGGTAAAAGAAGTGCAGGTATACATATGTAGTATTCAGGCTCTTGGATTCAATATGCACAAAATGCAATTCAAAATGTTAATCACATCAACATTTCGAGTCAGATTACCATCTAGGCAGGGTCATCAGGACTATTGTGAACCAGCACGTTGATACAACACGCTGTATCAGCATTGCCAGAAAACTCATTATATCTGACTGTGGACTCTATGATATTTCAAAGCAGAAATCTTGCATCTGATAGAAGTCTGGATTTTCATTTAAGAAGTGGGTACAAATGCCCATGCTGCTCGGGAGTAGGGGAGCAGGCCCAAAACTCTGTCTTGGGGAGTTTGTGTGATGGGGCTGGTGGAGCTACTTAAGCTACCATGTAAGTGAATGACACTGTTCCCAGTTAAAAAGTGTGGCATATATCTTTCCTCTTTTTCTTCATTGACTCTCTCTCTCTGCAGGATACATCGTACGTGCACACAGGCTACTGTTTCAGCCAACGAGTTTTTGGATATTTTGGATATCAAATTTTGGCTCCTGTGGATTTTTCATATAGGTCAGTGGTTCCCAACCTTTTGACTCCTGAGGACCCCCCACTGAATCACTACTGGAACCCAGGGAACCCAAGCAATTTGTACGATTTAGATTTCAAATATTTAAATAGTAATTCGCAAAAAATACACTAACAAGTACACACCAAACAGACAATCGAATTACTAACTATTTTATTATTTTATATTGAAAAAATATGCAAAAATTGAAAATCTTGGCAACTAACTTTCCAATGTTTGGTTTTATTTAAGAAAGCTGAATCCTCAGGTCAGATTCTACATTTCCAAAGTAATTTTTGTTTTTATTTTTTAGGTTCATAAGATCTGAGAAAGCTTTTTAATATAATATGTGGTAGGGAAAGGAAGGACTACTTGTGCGCTGAAAATTTCGACGCACAGCTTGTTCCGCGGTGAAAAATTCACCGCATGCCGATCCAGAAAGACGCCGCTCGACGCGACGCCTGCGGTGCGACCGGAACTTCGGCTCATGGCCTCACATGGACAACGCCACCTGACTTCCAGAGGGGAAATCGACGCGACGCCTGCCGTGAGAAAGAAAATTCCACGCACAGCCTCCCGGAACGTCGCGCAGCCGGATAACAATCAGAGGAATCCACGCATAGACCCTGGGACATCTGGTAATCCCACGAACCATAGAAGGAGACGGTCCGTGAGCCGGAAAACGACGCACGTCTTCCCCGAGTGAAAAATAACGACGCAAGTCCGTGTGTGAAGGGGCGAAACTGACGCACACACCATTTTTCCTCCCGTAGAACGACGCACGTCTCCCCGCGTGAAAAATAACGACGCAAGTCTGTGTGTGAAGGGGCGTAACCGACGCACACACCATTTTTCCACGCATCTCCTCCTCTGCGGCCCTCTGCGGAGATTTTCCACTCCAAACCAGGTACTTTGTGCTTGAAAGAGACTTTGTTTGCTTTTTAAAGACTTAAGACACTTCATATCACTTTTTTGTGATATCTCTACAAATTCATATTGCATCTTTGATCGTTTTGACCTGCAAATTCCCAGATAAATATTATATATTTTTCTAAGCACTGTGTGGTGTATTTTTGTGGTGCTATATTGTGTTATTGTATGATTTATTGCACACATTCTTTACACATTGCCTTCTAAGTTAAGCCTGACTGCTCGTGCCAAGCTAACAGAGGGTGGGCGCAGGATAGTTTGGATTGTATGTGACTTACCCTGACTAGAGTGAGGGTCCTTGCTTGGACAGAGGATAACCTGACTGCCAACCAAAAATCCAATTTCTAACATTGGTGATCAGCGGTGAGGATAGGACTTGTATTTGGCAGTGACATACAGTAGCTAAGTATTTCACTACCTACCCACAGATGAAGGTCAACTTGATTGTTCATCTTTTTGCTTTTGGGTTCTCTGATGTCCTCCTGGATATATTATTGATTTTGGACTTTGATTTTTGGTTTTGCCTGTGATACCTTGCCAGATTGGGAATGGATTCCAGCTTCACAGAAGACTACTATGTGTCAAACCTTGTACCTGTTGAATCCCTCACTAAGGCTGAGCTGAGGGGGCTTTGCAGGAAATGGGGACTTCCCATGCCAAGGAGATCCACTAAGATGGAACTGCTAAATATCTAAGTAGCCTGGGGAGAAGCACAATGGGCAGAGGAACAGGCAGCAAAGAACCAAAGGAATCATAGCCCTGAGAATGATTATGAGGAGGAGGACTACTCAGATGAGGAAAGAGAACCAGTGAGAGATGAATGGCTCCTAGCTCAAGAGCGGCAGCTGAAAGAGCTAGATGAGTTTATTGAGAGGGCTGAGACAGCAAGAGCCTTGGCCCTGGAAAAAGAAAGGATTGCAGCTCAGGAGCTGAGCTGTGAAGAGCTGAAACTGGAAGCCGGAAGGGCTGAGTCCAGTTCAGATGGTGGCAGCAAAAATCTTGCATCCAGTACTGCTGAAGAAGGGCACAAGCCCAGAGATGTGGTGCCCAACTTGAAGAAGGGAGTTGACACACCACAGGCGGTTCAAGAGTATGAGGTAGTTCCCGTTATGCACAGGGTCCCTGAGAAGGATTGGGGAACTGGCACAGGGAGTCATATTCCTACTGGGGGGGGTACTTTACTGGCTCTGGAAGAGAGTGACAGGGAAAAGGGTTCCCCCCTGGTGGACGTCCTGGATATAGAGTGTGGAGACATCCCAGAAGAGTATGGGTAGAGTGTCAGAGACAGTCAGATACTGTCTCACCAGTCTCAGGAGGGTGATGTAGAGTGCTTTTTCAAGGCTGAGTCACTGGATGGTTGGGTGAAGGGTACTGTGGTTAATACATGTGAAGGGCAGAGTGATGTAATTGCTGGAGAGCATATGTCTGGTCCTTATTTTCCAGAGCTACGCCAACACCAGGTGGAGTGTGAGTTCTCTTACCCCAGGCAGCTTACAATGGAGGCAGGCTTCTGGGTGAATACCAGAGAGTCTGAAGAGGCATTTGGGGGTGCTCCTGAAGGGAGTGGTCTAGGTGTTTCCCAACCAAGTGAGGTGGGAGAGGATTGTAGTGTCCCAGGTAGGTCCCAGGTCCTAGAGGGTTCCATGAGGGAACACCAGGAGGGAAGCCTAGCCTGTACCGTAGGGCCACCTGTTGAGGGAGGCCCTGCAATGTCAGAAGAACTTGGGGGGGGTGACTGTAGCCAGCATCCCACCAGTTCTGGTGTCTGGCAGTACCACTCCTAGAGGGTTGAGAGGGGGTTGTGGGCCCCAGTGGAGGTCCTGGAGAGTCAGGGGTCAGCTCTGAGAGCAGAGCCCCCCAGGAATGACCCAGGTGAAACCATTTCTGGTTTGGGGGAGAGCCAGACTCTGCCAGAAGGGCAGAGGTCAGGAGACCTGCGCCAACCAGACTCTTGTGTAGCCCTTGGGGACGGTGTGTCCATTGTGGGGGGTGAGCGTGCCCCCCAGGAAGTCCTGGCGTGCCAGGCAATTGTTCAACCTCAGGGTGGTGACTCTGGGTTGGATGACCCACTTCAGGGGTTAAACTCTGGCTGGGTTGGGGGTCAGTGTGCCCCCCAAGAAGTCCTGGTGTGCCAGGCAATTGTTCAACCTCAGGGTGGTGACTCTGGGTTGGATGACCCAGTTCAGGGGTTAAACTCTGGCCGGGTGGGGGGTCTGTGTGCCCCCCAAGAAGTCCTGGCGTGCCAGGCAATTGGTCAACCTCAGGGTGGTGACTCTGGGTTGGATGGCCAGGTTCAGAGGTTAAACTCTGACCTGGTGGGGGGTAGGTGTGCCCCCCAGAAAGTCCTGGTTTGCCAGGCAGTGATCCAGTCTGAGGGTACAGACCCTGGGCTGGAAGGTCAGGTTCAGGGTGTCCCCCCGGACCTGGAGGGAGGGGCTACTGGTAACAGTGCCCCTACCGTGTTGTCTTCTGAGGAGGCCACTCCCAGTTGGAGGGTGCTGGACCCCAGAAGGGAGGGCAGGGGGAGGGAAGCCTCACCCCGGGCCCTAGTCCAACCTGAAGGTACAGACCCCAGGTTGAAGGGCCAGTTGCAGGTTAACAGCCCTGCACTGGTGGAGAAATGGTGCAGGGTGGCTTCTATAAGCACCCTGACCATGTTGGACTCTGGGGGTACCGCTCCAGGAGGGAGGACACAGAGCCCCAGAGGGGAGGACCAGGGTCAGGCTGTCATCCCTGACCTGGTGGAAGGGAGAGTGGTTAAAGGGTGTCGAGCACCTGGGGCTACCGCCCCCCACTCTCCACAGCCACGGTGGTTGGAGAGCTTTGAGAGGCCTGGGGCCTGGCTCTCATCCCTGACAGCTGTCAGTAACCACTGTGGCTTGCTGTCCAGGTGGACAGAGTTATCCCTGGGGAGGGGGCAAGAGTCACACCCCGAGGGTAGAGTGGGCAACACCACTGTGTTGGTCCTGGTGGTACTATCCGGCTCCTGGGATACGTCTGGAGCAAAGTAAGGTTAGGTGCTGCACAGATGGTATCCGCAGGTAAGGAGAAAGGTTCCCCATGGGTTGGCTTAGTGGGCCCTGAGAGTATGGACAGAGGGATCCATTTGGAGTCAGGAAGGCGAAGAACTGGAGCATGCCCCTGCTGTTGTGGGCCTGGGTCCTTGTTCTATCGCCTCAAACAGGGAAGTACATCAGGATAGTGATTGTTCTCCCCTGGCTTTAGGCTGGTGGGGGGTCATGCTGGACCTTGCTTTTTGACAGGGTCATCCCCAAAAAATTTGCCTCATTCCTCCTATTTTTTCTGACCTGTTGTTGTTGGCTTTTGAACTCTGGGCACTTTACCACTGCTAACCAGTGCTAAAGTGCATATGCTCCCTGTGTAAATTGTACTGTTGATTGGTTTATCCATGATTGGCTATTTCATTTACTTGTAAGACCCAAGTAGAGTGCACTATATGTGCATAGGGCCTGTAGATTAAATGCTACTAGTGGACCTGCAGCACTGGTTGTGCCACCCACTTCAGTAGCCCCTTAACCTTGTCTCAGGCCTGCCATTGCAAGGCCTGTGTGTGCAGTTTCACTGCCACTTCGACTTGGCATTTAAAAGTACTTTCCAAGCCTAAAACTTCCCTTTTTCTACATATAAGTCACCCCTAATGTGTGCCCTAGGTATCCCCTAGAGCTGGGTGCTGTGTGGGTAAAAGGCAGGATATGTACCTGTATAGTTTATATGTCCTGGTAGTGTAAAACTCCTAAATTTGTTTTTACACTACTGTGAGGCCTGCTCCCTTCATAGGCGAACATTGGGGCTGCCCTCCTACATTGTTGAAGTGGCAGCTGCTGATCTGAAAGAAGTAGGAAGGTCATATTTAGTATGGCCAGAATGGTAATACAAAATTCTGCTGACTGGTGAAGTCGGATTTAATATTACTATTCTAGAAATGCCACTTTTAGAAAGTGAGCATTTCTTTGCACTTAAATCTTTCTGTGCCTTACAATCCACGTCTGGCTAGATTTAGTTGACAGCTCCTTGTGCATTCACTCAGACACACCCCAAACACAGGGTACTCAGCCTCACTTGCATACATCTGCATTTTGAATGGGTCTTCCTGGGCTGGGAGGGTGGATGGCCTGCCCTCACACAAAGGACTGCCACACCCCCTACTGGGACCCTGTCAGACAGGATTGAACTGAAAGGGGACCTGGTGTATTTCTTAGCCACTCTTTGAAGTCACCCCCACTTCAAAGGCACAATTTAGTATAAAACAGGGCCTCTGCCCTACCTCATCAGACACTTGCTGGAGAAGAAACCTGAACCACAACCTGCATCCTGCCAAGAAGAACTGCCTGGCTGCCTAAAGGACTCACCTGTCTGCTTTCTACAAAGGACTGCTGCCTTGCTGTTGCCCTGCTGCCTTGCTGAACTCTTGCCTTGCTGCTGAAGTGCTCTCCAAGGGCTTGGTTAGAGCTTGCCTCCTGTTCCCTGAAGTCTCAGGACCAAAAAGACTTCTCTTTTTCATTTGGACTCCTCGTGCGCAGAAAATTTCGACGCACAGCTTGTTCCGCAGTGAAAAATTCACCGCATGACGATCCAGAAAGACGCAGCTCGACGCGACGCCTGCGGTGCGACCGGAACTTCGACTCACGGCCTCGCATGGACAACGCCGCCCGACTTCCAGAGTGGAAATCGATGCGACGCCTGCCGCGAGAAAGAAAATTCCACACACAGCCTCCCGGAACAACGCGCAGCCGGATAACAAGCCGAGGAATCCACGCACAGACCCTGGGACATCTGGTAATCCCGCGAACCATAGAAGGAGACGGTCCGTGAGCCGGAAAACGACACACGTCTTCCCCGAGTGAAAAATAACGACGCAAGTCCGTGTGTGAAGGGGCGAAACGGACGCACACACCATTTTTCTTCCCGTTGAACGACGCACGTCTCCCCGCGTGAAAAATAACGACGCAAGTCTGTGTGTGAAGGGGCGTAGCCGACGCACACACCATTTTTCCACGCATCTCCTCCTCTGCGGCCCTCTGCGGAGATTTTCCACTCCAAACCAGGTACTTTGTGCTTGAAAGAGACTTTGTTTGCTTTTTAAAGACTTAAGACACTTCATATCACTTTTTTGTGATATCTCTACAAATTCATATTGCATCTTTGATCGTTTTGACCTGCAAATTCCCAGATAAATATTATATATTTTTCTAAGCACTGTGTGGTGTATTTTTGTGGTGCTATATTGTGTTATTGTATGATTTATTGCACAAATACTTTACACATTGCCTTCTAAGTTAAGCCTGACTGCTCGTGCCAAGCTACCAGAGGGTGGGCACAGGATAGTTTGGATTGTGTGTTACTTACCCTGACTAGAGTGAGGGTTCTTGCTTGGACAGAGGGTAACCTCACTGCCAACCAAAAATCCAATTTCTAACACTTTTTCACTGTTTTGGTGCTTCTAAACGCTTTATACATTTTGTATCTAAGTTAACACTCTCCGCTCTGTGCTATGGCTACTAGGCATTGGGCTCTGGTTTGAATTATTGAAATCTTTAACTGTTCTTAACAGGTTTAAAAGGTTTAGCACTTGTAGTAAACTATAATCTACCTTAATTAATAATTATATTTATTTCACTGTAGTTCAGTAGTGGGGGCAAGAACTTGTGTTTTTCAGTACCACTCATTTTCAAAAGCTGAAAATAAAAATCCCTGAACTAAATTGACATCAAGTAATAAAGTCACTAATTTATTAGGTCCTGGCAAAGGTTTCAATTGTTAAAATCCAAGCACAATCTGTGGTAGCTATGACACAAAGCAGACAGGGTTAATTTAGAGCAAATGTGTAAAGAATACAGAAGAATAAAAACAGTTGAAAAGTAAAAAACGCAACACAGTAAAACTTCACTCCAATTTATAAAAATAGGAAACAATTTAGAAAGCAAAATGACACAAAAAGACAAAAACTAATAAGGGAAACTGGAGATATGAATTTCAGATAAAAATCTCCAAAAGCGCTAATTAGTCATCACTACTCATGGGTGAATGGGACCTTGTGTGATTTAAGGTCGATCACAATAGGGCACGGCTTGGATATGAACAGGTTAATCTTGGTCAAAGATTTTACCTTAGGACTGAGGGACAAATTACGAGTTTGGCAGCCTGAGGACTGTCCAACCCACAGTGACGGTCAGACTGCCGGGGACAGCTGCCACCATGAAGATCATGGATCCTGACAGGGTGACAGCAGTCAGAGTCATGGTCAGCCACGTCAGTGCTGAGTTTACCGTCGCCCTGCTGATCACAAGACCTCTTTCCGCCGTGCTCTGCAGACAGTGCGCCTTAGGAGGGTACTGATGTGCAATGGCATTGGCCTCGGATCCCTTGCTGTGGCACTGTTTCCGCTGGTCAGCCCGGTGGAAACATCATACTGTGACTGGGGGGAGCACCGTCTGTATGACTGCAGTCTCCTTCCCGCAGCTTTGAGCTTTGGCTGTCATATCATTCCGACCCCCAAAGTCGTAATGAGTCTCTGCGTTTTAAATGGAATTCTTAATACTCCAGTGTAGCAAGTTTTGCAGACCTTATCCAAGGAAGTCCTCTTCAATCTGGATAGCCATTGGACAAGGTGCGGCTAAAGCTCTTGGTTTTAGCGGGAAAATCTCTGAGCAGGAAAAGTTCAAATTTCATGCCTACATAACTCACATACTTTTGGCGCCTTCACCGGGTCAAGATTTATACATTCAAGCTTAACTTGTTTTATCTCATTTCAAAAGTTGTTATTGGGATTTCAGTACAAAACAAGTGGTTGGCAAATATACATGGGATAAGAATGTTTTAGTTGATAATCTAGAACAAGTAGTGATAATATAGGTGAAAATAGACAGGTAATACATTTCCCAGTAAGGCAATTGCAAAGTGGGAAACAAAAAGATCAAGAGAGGGGGGAGAGAGAGGGGTTGCCTCAGTGAACATTTGAGGCATATGTAAGCCAAATTGGATTGAAGTGGCCAATATCAATTGACAGATGGAGTATCATTCATGGTCCCAGTAGCTGCAGCACATTCAAAAATATCTTGGGTATTGTTGGAAGGCACCACAGACACAGAGGCACTATGGGGGGGTTGACTAGCTCTAGATAGCAGTCCAGGTTATTCCACAGGGCTTTGTTGGCCGAGATCCAGGGGTACTGGTTAGACAGTATTGAATGAGCACCCTTAATATTTCATAGCCATTCCTCCCAGGTGGTACTGAAAGAATTGCCTATTGTTTTCCAGGATGATAAGCTAGCTTCATGGGCCAGAGTGAATATTAGGTCCAGGAGCAGACAATCATCCCTCTGAAGGCCTGTAGTGTGAAGGGGACTAAAGGGGCCACAAATGGAGAACAAGAAGTTTAGTGTGAAAGGTGTTGTCAATAATGTTGTGTATGTTAGTCCAGAATGTACCAAGGGGGGGGCATTCATATAGCATGTGGCATAGGTTGGTATTTTCTGAATTGCAACTCCAACACTTACTGTTATCCATAAGACCCAGAGAGGCCAAATGATGTGGGGTCCAGAAGGTTCTGTGTAGAATATGTAAGTTGGTTTGGGCATGATTGGGTGTTATCTTTTTATGAAATAGAGATGCCCACAATCTTGTCCAGTCAATTCATGACAGTTCGGAAAGTCCGTCTGGAGTCCATACTGAACTCCATTTTTGCTGGGCAGGGTTCCACAACGAGGTGGTTGAGGGTCTAACTTTAGCATATAATTTGGAAACAACATATCAACCTTTCTTTATTACTATGAGGAGCTTAGGCAGTGAGGCCTTTTTTAAATGGAAAAGCTTTGTGCTTGGTAATGGCTGCTTTCAATCGTAAAAGTTGATGGGGCTGATGTCATATTTTTGTTTGATGTTGGAGAATGAGAGGGGATGGTGTTTGGAGCCAAGGTCAGAAGGGTCTTCTATGGAAAGATTAGTGTCAATTTGTATTTCTTTATTATGCCAAATGTAAGCCCCTACGGAAAGCCTAAACCATTTTGACCGATCGGAGTTCACCCCACCATGCAGGGTACTTCAATGACCATTCTTCCATGGATTTATCATCTTTTTTCAGTGACTAAACACTTGTTATGTCTTATTGATTCAACCAAGTCATTGCTGAATTCGAGGCCCAGATATTTAAGAAATTTAGGTTGCCATGATATTCCCTTGGAGCCTAGAGATGCTTTGGTACAAGCTATGTTAAGGGGCCCGGCCTACAATTTGTCCTTATTAAGAGTATAACCCAATACCCCAATACTACGGAATAGTCCTCAATTTTGGTCATAAGTTGAGGAATGTGCATTTGCCGGCTTGGTTGGTCACAATCAGGATGTCATCCGGCATAAGCTGCTGTTTTGAAACGTTTGTCGTCTGCACTTAGACTGATCGAATTAGTGCTCTTGTTGAGAGACAATAAAATTGGTTCTATGGCTAGGAGGAATAAAAATGGGGACAAAGGGCATCCCTGTCTGGTGCCTTGTTTAAGTGGAAAGAAGTCAGACAGAGCCCCATTGGTTCTTATCTCGGCGCAGGGATTTGAGTAGAGGGTTATAGTCTCTTTAGAAAAGACTCATTCAGATTGAAGCATGATATGGTAGCTTTCAACAAAGGCCAAGTGACTTTATAGAATGCTTTTTCAGCATCAAGTGCTATTACTGCCCCCGGGAAGGTTTTGGTCTTTGCTATTTGACGGGTGTGCCCCAGTAGTCTAATATTGTCATTGGAAAGTCTCCCTTTGAGGAAGCCAGCTTGATAGGGGTCAATCAGGGAAGGCAATATTACTTCATATTTTTGACATATCATTTGAAGTCTAAGTTGATAAGCAATATCGCCTGTAGTTTTCAAGGTAAGTAAGGTCTTTGTCTTCCTTAGGATGAGTGCTCTTATTGATTCAACTGTGGTACCCCAAATATACCCAAACTCAATATAGTTATGAAAGAGATCAAGAAGGGGTAAGCGTAACTCCTCAGTGAAAAGTTCATAAAAGCAGGCAATGAATCAGTTTGGCCTGGAAGCTTTCCCCAATTTGAGGGTTTTGATAGCATGGCTGTGTGGAGTAGATTCTGTAATAGCCTAGTTTAGGTGAAGTTGGCGCTGGGCAACTAGTTTAGGCAGGTTGGGTTTATGTAGATATGCTAGGCTGTCAGTGGGGTTAACACTGGCATTTTCATCGTTTAGATTTTTGTAGAAATCTAAAAAAATATGGGAGATTTTATGAGGGTCTAGGTGGAGTTGTCTATCCTTATCCCTGACAAGAATTATTTGGGGGTGATTTTGTTTGTATTTTAAGTTCGAGCTATGACATTCCTGCTGTGCTGCCAGCACATAATTTTATTGAGTTGAATTCAGTTACCCATTGATTTAGGATTTTGTCATATTCATTTTTTATGATATAAGGTGTCCAATAAGAGGATACTCTTCTCAGAGTGATGTCTAATTTTTAATTGCTTGATTTTGGTTTCTAAAATTTTCCACTGTGTGTTTGCGGATTTATTGATGTGGGAGCTACTGCCTATTATTACACCCCTAATAGTGGTCTTAAAGGCATCCCAACATATTTTGATGGGAACAGTCGCCTGGTCAATTGCCTTGAAAGAAACATTTGATGGCTAAACTGATTGTCTCTATATGGGTTGGATCTTGTAATATGTTAGGATTGAGCCTCCAGGATTTATCAGTGGGGGTGGCCTAGTCCAGTGAAGCCATTATGGCAGAGTGATTAGAGAGATGTCTGGGTTTAATGGTAGATTCAGAAATTGTTCCAGTCAGGTTGCTAGAAATCAAAATATAGTTGACTCTGGAGAATGATTGGTGAGGGTGGGGGGTAAAAGGTGTAATCCCTGGTGTAATCCCTGGTGTAATCCCTGGTGTCTGGGTGCTGAAGGCACCAGGAGTCAGATAGAGAATATTTAGAGCATATTTGTGGAGTAATTTGTGGGATGCCGATGGTCTGAATTTGGATCTCAAACTGCAGTCTATGGTGGTATCTACCAGGGGGTTAGAATCACCCCCTTTAAACAGTTGAGTGTTGTTAGGAAACCAGATGATCAGTTCGTTGATATGTTTCCAGAAATTCATGTCTCTTACATTGGGAGCATAAATGTTCAACACGTAAAACTATTTGCCAGCTTTCAATAGTTTGTTGAGCAACCACCTCATGCAGTGATCTGCAAGATTGTCCAGAATCATCATTTACCCTTGTTTGGTGATTACTGTGAGCACCCCAATTTTTTCTTTTCTGCAGGTGAACCCATGACCTCTGAGATACAGGGGGCCTTGAAGGAGGGTATCTCATTGGCAGATAGTTTAGATTTTTGTAGTAAAAGTACGTCACATTTGATTTTGTATGTGTATTCAAGACTTTTCCTCCTCTTAACCGGATGATTCATACCTTTTGTGTTAAGACCAACTAATTGAACAGTATTAGAGAAAAAAGGGCTAGCTAGAGGGATTAAAGTCAACCAAGTCCCTCACAGTACACTGAAGCGATATGTATTGTGTAGCAAAGACAAGTGGATTCATGCGTTGGGGACAGTGGTTGTCAGATTTGACCTTATTATTGCATAAAAAGGGAGGCAATCAGAAAAAGGGATGAGAAAGGGAAGAGATTAGAGAAAACATAAAATTAGAGCCCACCATCTCTTAAAATCCCCCACCCAACCTGAAACAGGTACAGCATGGAAACAAAAGAAGGAGTCTACAATCTCTTGGACGACAAATAAAAAAGAGACAAATAAGCAAACAAGCCCAAATACGGTTGACAATGCATAAGTGTGTAGCACAACAGGGGCACAGTTAGAATATCATGAGTGAATGAACATTCCTAACATTTAGGGGGTGATTCTAATTCTGGCGGGCGGCGGAGGCCGCCCGCCAGAATTCCGCCCCCATAATACTGCTCCGCGGTCAGAAGACCGCGGAGGGTATTATGAGTTTTTCCCTGGGCTGGCGGGCGGTCTCCAAAAGACCGCCCGCCAGCCCAGGGAAAAACTCCCTTCCCACGAGGATGCCGGCTCGTAATCGAGCCGGCGGAGTGGGAAGGTGCGACGGGTGCAGTAGCACCCGTCGCGTATTTCAGTGTCTGCAAGGCAGACACTGAAATACCTTGCGGGGCCCTCTTACGGGGGCCCCTGCCGTGCCCATGCCATTGGCATGGGCACGGCAGGGGCCCCCAGGGGCCCCGTGACCCCCCCTACCGCCATCCTGTTCATGGCGGCTTTCCCGCCATGAACAGGATGGCGGTAGGGGGGGTCAGAATCCCCCATGGCGGCGCAGCAAGCTGCGCCGCCATGGGGGATTCTGAGGGCAGCGGTAAACCGGCGGGAGACCGCCGGTTTACCCTTTCTGACCGCGGCCAAAGCGCCGCGGTCAGAATGCCCTGCGGGGCACCGCCGGCCTGTCGGCGGTGCTCCCGCCGACCCTCGCCCCGGCGGTCAAAGACCGCCGGGGTTAGAATCAGCCCCTTAGTGTTTATGAAGGTATAGAGAAGTTTAACAAAGAGGGCAGTTACACCCGACCTTATAAGGGAACCTATGCGTAATCAGGTACAGCACGATGGAGGTAATTGGAGAATAGGTCATCTTATTAAGGCAAGTATATAGGCCTGCACATGTTTAGAATACATGTACAAAAGTGACTTGGAGGTGAAAGACCCAACAGTGGTCTTGAGCTAAAAGAGTTCGGTATATCAGTGCTCAGGACATGTCGAAGATACAAAGACAATAGTAAAGGAAATAAATAATCACAGTCATTGTAGGAGTAGTAGGGGAAACATTCCCAAATCAATGTCATTGCCATCATGTTTAAAATATAATAAAGAAACATAACTAAGTAGATATCAAGTGGTCCAGGCATGCGGCAGAACATTAAGATGACAGTACTTTACGAGGCTCCTGGGTTGAAGGAGGATGTTTCCATCTCGGCCTCTTGGATATTGTCGAGGAAGGAAGACAGGTCCCGAAAGTCATGGAAGAGGTGTAGTGAGTCTTTGTATGTGATAGGGAATCTGGGAGGACCTAAAAAAAAGGAATGTTCATACTCTGTAGCCTGGGTCTCAGAGAAAGGAAGCTTTTCCTCACTTGAACAGGTGGTCTTGGAGTAGTCCTACAAGATGGTGATACAGTGACCTTCCCAAGTGATGAATCTCTGTTTTCATATAAATTCAAGGATTAGTTCAACATCTTGGTAATGCAAGAGTTTGCAGATGATCAGTCTTGGTGAGCCAGCAGTAGCATAGGGGTAATTTTGGGGTGTGGGGATGTGATGAGCTCTCCCAATTTCGAAACAATGTTCCAAAGGAAATGTTAGTGTGAGGAGGGAGCCAGTCTTCCAAGAAGGCGATGCATGAGACATAGTTTGCCCTCCTTGTCCTCAGGGAAACCAAAGAATCTGATGTTACTCCTCCTGTTTCTGTCTTCAAGTTCAGCAATGTCACGTTGAATGGAGGTCGATGTGAAACAAGCTGAGGTCTTTTTTGTGGAAAGAGAATTGTATTCACAGTCACTGATTCGTTGTTCTGCTATAGATAGTTTGTCTGAGATTTGTTTTATGTCAGATCTCATTTCAGCCACATCTTTTTGCATAATGTCCATGCTGACTTTCGTTATCTGAGCCAGCTGTAGTACATCCGACAGCTTTTTGAGATTGGTTTCCATTGTTTCTTTCAGTTTAGTTTTGCCTTTAATGGGGGTGTGGTCTGCTTTGGTTGTGCCTGGCTTGGAGTTATTTTCCACCATTCTGTCGCTAGAGGTCCCCAAAGCGAGGAGTGGGGTGCAAAAAAAGGAAGAGGGACCCAGCAGTGTTAATTAGGGGTTGCGAGCAGTAAACAGGGTCTGTTTAAGTAGGATTTTGGAGCTGTGCGCACTAGTTGCTCCAGTGGTGACAAATGGGGGATGGTAGGTGAAGCAAACCCCTTCAGTGGCCATGTGGTGTTAGGGCGGGAACTCAGGGGGTTAAGGAACCCTAATGTCAGGTATTACAGATAGTACCAAGATAGCTAAGGTACTACATTCCAGCCACAAAGTAATATCACATGCTTGGGCTTGCCAGACCTTAAGGACTGGTAAAGCAGTGACGCTAAAAAGCTGAAGCGGTACTTGGGCCCCCCTGCTAAGGCAGCAGATGGATTATACCAAGATGATATGAGGGAGGTCTACCCTGAAAACGCCATGCACAATAGCTAGTGTGTCTCCCAATGTGTCTTTCAATCTAGATCCCCCTGCGCTGGACTTGCTCGGGGGAGGGATGACCATTTCAATAAAAAAATCGAGGCGGGCCGTTAGGGCCAAGCATATGCAGGTGATTGAAAAGAAGGCCTAAGTCAGGGGGCCACGTGGAGTTGCTTAAGAACTAGTATTGACGTAGGATTAGGCCGTTAAGGCCAGTTGGGGCTGCCAATTCAACTGCGCAAGCAGGGAGATCTCCCTCATGCCTTTTAGAAGTAGAGGGGGGAGTAATTCCCCATTGTTTCATCCGAGAGAGCGAGGCACAATCTGCTGGGTCTGGTATGTGAAGGCAGGAGAATAAATATGAGGCCTGCATCAAGGAGCCATGCAGTATTATCCAGGAGAAAATGGTGAGGCTAAATTATGCCAGTAGGGGCAGCCAAATATACCTCATAAGGCAGAAAATGGTACTCATGTTACTGAGGTGCAGGGAGGAATTTAATGCTGGATCCTATATTTATGCAAGCACTTGTTGCAATCCATCTGGATCATTACTTGCAGCCTCGCCACATTAAGGGGTCTCAATCAAGTGTGGGGTAGGCAACAAGCAGTCTTTGTCGCGTCTGTCCAAGGTAGATTTGCAAACGAGGGGCATCCAGGGGCCTCTTAATCCATTCCCCCACAGTTCCAAAGTCTCTCCCCTGAGTCAGGAATGGTGTCAGTGCATTAGGCTCACAGCAGGGCTGAGATTGTGGAGTTGAGGAGACGAAGCTCACACTCAGGTGGCCTTTCCCCTTCACATGGGCCACGCCCCTGAACTTAGCTTCTTTTTTGAAGCTTAGAATTCTCCAGCAGGGCAAGGTTGCAGGCTATATTTGGAAAGATTGACCTTAGGTGCACAGGTTTGCCGCCAGGTTCTACTGAACAGGCTTTTCGTGCAGTAAAGAGCTTCAAGTATGACCAGGATTGTTCTCTGATGATTTTAGTTTTAGCCTTTAAATTAGCGGAAATCCTAGATGCACATATGTAACTTCTCTATATATATTAATGTATCAGGTTTTAGTAATGTTTTGTAAAATAAGAAATCATTGTCAAATCTGGAGTGATCATATGGGTAGAGTAAGGAAAAGAATCACACTCAAATTAATTTGTGAATGTAACACAAAGTTGGACAATTAAGGTACAGAGCTGAAGGATCTTTGCCAGATTCAATTAAAATTATTAAGAAGATATAGGCATTCATTGTCAACTTCTGGTGCAGCTATTGCTAGGGATGTATACCACAATAGCAGGCCTTAAAAAACCAGGACGCATACTAACTTCGTCATCAAGCATAGACGACTTTTAGACAAGGGCTGTAACTGTACCTCATGCTCTAATCCGACAAGTGATGGCCCAATCTTTTTAAAATCAATATTCTTGTTCTTTGCTGCTGAAACTGATGTTCGCGCCACTCTTTTTCTTTTTTCTGCTATAGTGTGTTTTATTGTTCTACTCTTTTCTTTCTTAATTTTAAATTTGTCAGCAGGATTTGGAACTATAGAATTATTATTTCACACTTAGGGCGTCATTTAGAAGCCCCTTGCACCACCAATGTGTCATTTTTTTTACGCAGCCGCAGCACAATCTGCGCCAGGTATAATGAATGCAGGGTAGGCGGTACCATGTAAAAAGCCGTGTAGAACTGATGCAGTGAAATTTACAACTTTACACTGCGTCACTCTACAGCTATACTGCATCAAAATTTTAATGTCTTCTCAGACCAGGCATAAATTGATGCAGAGCTTTTTACAATGGGACTCTCCTCTGTGTTTTGACGCATTGCTAGTGTTGCAACTCCAGAAATGCATCACTTTAGCACCAACAGATAAGTCCGAATTTCTGACACATCCGTATAAACGTGCGCCTTGGAGCTCTGTTTTGTAAATAGAGTGCATCCATGGTGAAGTTGGGGGATTTGCAGTAGGTGAAAGAAATCTAACGCATCAATGCCAATGCATCAGTTTCTTCTAAATGAGGCCCTTAATACTCAAATCTGGCTTCTAAATAAGAAGTTACACTTGACCACAACAACACCGCGGTGTTGGCAGCAGAAGCAAATGTGAAGTTTTGGGGGAAAGTCGTTGTGCTTTGGACAGTAGGAGAACAATGGGTATGTAATGAGTCACATTATACTTTAAACAGATAAGAGTTAGAGGCCATAAAATCACTGCTGGAGAACATCAGCAAAAAACAAATGTTCTACTTTAGGAAATTCTACATGATAGTGCTGCTCAGAATCCTGACTTTGGCAGTGAACCCTACAAGGAAGTGGAGAATTTTGATGCCAGCAAGTTCAGCTTTTTTTTTCTATCTTCCCAGGATTTCTGCTTACCAGGAACAATGTTCTATGACACAACCAGGAAATTCAGAGTGGCCTGCCGGAGGGGCAGCACTTTCTCCTCCTATAGCTCAAGCTCTCTAAATCATCAGAAATTGGACAGGTAGGGTGGGTATAATTTTTACATGTTTTCCAGAATGGTGTGGCAACCCATAACACTCCATGGGTAGCAATTCAGTCCTTATGTCAACCAAGGTGGAGTTTCAGGAGACTGATCCAATGATAGCTTATCTACAACAATGTTTCTAACACATTTGGCTTTTAAGGATGGTAGTGGTTCCTTTATTGGATGCTCCTTTGCTTCTAAAAGAACTTTCAAGATTCTACTTTCGAACCTTTACCAGAAATCTCCTTCTATCATATTTCCTTTAAAACCTTTCTGATGGTCACTTCAGTCAGTCCAGGTGTATGAAGTATCTATGCATGTTATTATGATGGGAACTGCACTTGAAGATTCTTCCAGGAGCATCAGTGCTACAATTTCTCCTTTATTCATTCCTAAAGCCATTTTAGCCTTCCTTCAAAATCAGAATATGGTTTGCTGTATTTTTCGCAGGACGTAGTTTTTCAGAAGAAGGCCTTTTTTGCTGCTTGGATGTTCACAGAACAAACTGTCATATTTGACAAATACATCTTCATTTAGGAAGAAGGAAACTGCTTAAATCACGTGGAACGGCCTATACGTGTAATAAATCATTCATTTCCCCCTTGAGTAGATAAGTAAAAATTGTAATTGAGGTGGAATCTCTTGCCTTCAATGGTTTAGTGGATGTCACAAAGAAAGGTGGTGGCACCTCAGGCTGAGGAATGGATCTATGTTGGTTATCTGTGAAGCAGCCTCTGATTCACTATCAAATGCAATATCTGGGGGAACAGTTTACCATGTTGCTTTCTTTCCTCTATGTCACATTGATACATTGGTCTATTACATTCATTGGTGATACACACTAGTTAGGACTTAAGTGCTTTTTTCTTTCTTGGGCAAGTTGCATCCTATGACTTCTTCAGCTATTTCCTCATATTAATAATGGTTTTAACAAGGAAGAGAGGGGAAAGGGTAATGTGTCCTTTACTTACTGCTAATTTTCACTAATCCTGCTAATTCTTCATTCTACATTAGCCCTCTCTTCCTTATTACAGTACTAAAGCCCCATCCCTGCTGTCACCAGAGGTGCCAACTCAGTTAGACAGATATTGTACTAAGCACAAAGTGGAAGTAGTGTTTTCCGTGCTTAAGGTATCCTCAGGGCGAGGGACTGAGAACTGGGTAAAAAGTAAGAGCTGTCTATGCGAGATAAAGACAGAGAAAATGTATTAGATTAATCTATTCAATGATATTTCTTCCAGTTTGGAAGAAGCACATTTGACAACTATGTTAAATCAGAACAAATTAATTGATTCAACTGTCTAATTATGTAAACCTATTTAAGGGATTTGCATTGCCTGTCCTGGGTTAGCTACTGAATGAGCAAATTTTTCCCACGCAAATCGTAGATCAACTTTCTTCACTAAATAATTTCCATCCATTCGAAGTGCTAGAGCAGGTGTTTTAACTAGAAATATTAATGAGTGTTTATGTAATTTGAATAATGAATTTTGTAGAAAAGGAATAACGTTGAGAAAAATAATGTACAAGTTTGAAAATGTGACCTCAGAGAATGGCCACCAGTGTTCACGAATTTTACTAATTGGTTATTAATAGTTATGAAATATTGAATATGTACTAGACTAATGTAGTAATATGTCATATTAAGGGTTATGAAGTATGCCCTAGCTTTATTAATTGTAGGCTTACCTTAGCAAGAGTCTTGGCCTAGTTTTGCCAGGCCTCAAGCAGAAGCTGTATTTCTTAGTGTTTTATAAATTTGCTGACAGAGCGAACTATACTGTGAAATGTCCATTGTCTTGTTAAAAGTGCTTTACAGAAACTTTTCGTGAGAACAGACTAACAGGAGATGATGTTCCTAGCAGTGTAACAAATCATGTGCAATATGTGTGAGTTGTATTTTCCCAGGACGAGAACAATGAAGACACTGACTGGAGCTGAAGATGCAACAATATTGTTACCTGACGAGCCGGATGATGAGGACATTGTAAAGAAAGTGAGCCAATCAACTTCATGAGAAGAGAGAAATATTAGAATTCATAGATTTGATATAGAAATATTATTGGGTAGCGTATAAACATACGATTGACTGACCAATAGGGAATTAGGGGATAGTTTAGGTGAATTTGATATAACAACGCGACAGAGGAGAATTATTCAGAGATTTAGCCAGGAGATCTAGAGTGACTTTGGGAGAAAAAGAGACTTTAGGAGAGATTCATAATTCATTCTGTCATTGGGCTCATACTTTCTGACTGAGAGCCAGATGTTTTGCTAATCGATTGATGACCTGAGGACGAAGACTGATTCTGCTTGCTGACCCATACCGTGGATAGGTAGATATGACAAAATGTGACTGTTATGCATTTTATGCCTTTTCTTTGTAGGTACCACCTGCGCTGTTTTGATAGATCCATAGCTAGATGTTTTCAAATTTTTTGTTCTAAATTGTTTTGCATGAAAACCAACATGTTCATGCTAATCTGACGTTAGTTGAGGGCACTCAAACTCAACTGAAGAATACAGGGACTAATGTTTGACGAGTTATCATGTTGAATTCTATGTATATCGTATTTTTAGTGCAACTGATTCTGCTATTGATTTGCACTGTAGCTTTAGAGTGCGTTGTGATTCAAACTTTGATTAGATTGCGTTTCTTCTGCCGCTTTGGACAACCAGTATTGTTCATACATGTGTTTCATTTGATTTTTAGATTAATCTACATAACTTTAGTATTGTTAATATGAAGGAAATAAACTTACTAAACTTTTACTAAAGGTGTGGTTATTCATGGCTGAAAGGTCATGGTGTGTGACATTTACTGACTTCATTGATTATTGATTTTATTAATTATGAATTATTATTGATTATTGTGACTCGATTATTGATTATGTACTGGAGTTATGGTGAGAACTTCTTAAATGAGTCAAAAGGTTCATCGACCTATTCGCGTTCCTTTGTAAGTTTACTTATTAAGGTCTGACGCGCTAACAGATGCATAAGTATATGTATTGTTTGCATATGCAGTGTAAGGTATGCATGTGCATCTTCTGTGAGTATCTCCCATTTTGCATTGGAAGAATTTAAAAATTATTATCAGGGGCCAATCTATTCGCAAGCATAAAAGCATTGTACATAACGTCCTTAGCATTTAAATTATTTTTAGAAGTTTCGGCTCCGCTGTTAAAATGCATTTTTAAGGCATAGTCTATTTCTCAATACATTTCGAACAAAGACAACTTTCAACAGGCTCGTGCCTTCTTTTTTACAGAAATATTTACACATTACAAACAACTTCCTAGCTCTGTAGTGAATGTCTTATCAAGACACAGAGAAAGAGCATTATAAGGACATATTCTTAATTCATTGGAGAATGACTTTCAAAGTGCTGAAACACTACATTTTTTTATATAAATGTTTTAGATTTTCAAAATTAACTTTTAATATTTTTTAATTTTGTAAAAATGTCACAGACACCTTTAGTAGATTGCGCGGTCCCCCAAGGCTCCTTAGACCCCAGGTTAAGAACCACTGATGTAGAACAATACAGTCAACTGTGGCAATCAGGTGGCACATCATAGATTGAGCATAACAGTGACTAGAACAAGACTACTGGCGTGAAGGAAAGCCACCAACCCTCTTAGATCAACCTAAATGGAAAAACAGTTCAATGCGGTGAAGCTCAACAATCACATTATCAGATGAGAACATACGGCTCAACACCCCAGATTGCACATAAGTCCATGGATCATAGAAGGAATCACCTTAGGTTACATTACCTGGCCCACAAGGTCAGAGACTTTCTCCTGCTCAGCCAACACCTGTCTTTCAAAGTAGGTATGGAGAGGCCCCCAAATGTATTTGGTCCTACTTATATAGATTGCATAATTTTATGGCAATCTGCAGAGTCATTGCAAAGGGCAGTATCTCATATCCAGTCTTTAGTAGAAGGGGGAGGGCCCATTAGCCAGTCTATGACAACCCTGGCTTGGCCAGAAGTAGCAGTAGGGCAGTTAGTCTCCACAACAGCTTTGGGACTTCCACCACAAGCCCAGCAAAGCAACCATCAGGGAGAGGTGCAGATGGAGTCCTGTAATGTCTGTCAGTAGTTTGGCCACCTTCTGCAAGAATGCAAGTATAATTGGGCACTGCCACGTCAGATGAAAAAGCCCAGTCAAGCTGGCAGAGCATCTCCGACGATTAGCACTCATGGACATATCAAGTTTACACATAATCTCTGGGGTGTAGTACAAATGATTAAGAAATGTAAAATGTAGGAGCTTATGTCTGTAATTCAGTGATACGATTTTCAATTGGGAGCAACAGAACCTCCAGGTTTTCTCTGGTGTCACTTGCCCAAAGTTCTTTTCCCACAGTCAGCAACGTCAATCGTATTAGAGCACATCCTGCATGGTTTGGAAATTCATCCAGCAGAGAAGCCTGAGCTAATGACGTGCAAGTGTGTGGGGGGGGACTCAGGAGGAGCAAATCAAAAAGTAGGAAGTGACACCTTAGTTATCTGCTTGAGCTAATAAAATGTGAATATCTTTAGGGAGCTAGTGCTCACTCCCTCATTGCGTTCAATCACAAGCTATGGAGGATGTTTATCTGGAGTACACCAGAAAGCAGTGAACTGTCCCTGAGCAACAAGATGATAATGCTGCATGTCAGGGACACCAAGACATCACCAAATAAGGGTGTAGTCATAACCTCCCATTCAGCTCTTGGTTGTTTACCAGCCCATATCAGCAGAAATGTCTGAAGATTAGTAAAAATGGCTGCACTCATTGGCGCCAAGTACCTTGAAAAAATTGGACAGGGCCACTATTTGGAGAACACCAACTCTCCCAGTCATCAACAGCAGTAATTTTATCCAACATTCCATATGCAGCTGCAGCTTCTCCATGAAAGGGCCTTAATTACTGCCGACTGGGTTTTCCAGTTGTGAACTACGGTGATTCCCAACTATTTAACCAAGCTAGGGTACCACTGTGGGGAGAACAACGCTGTCTCCTCCCAATTGATTAACAGTCCAGAGAAGCCATTGGCACAGATATGTCTCCAATCAGCAGGGGCAGGTTAACATTAGGAATATCATCAGCATAGAGAGAGAGAGAGTAGTATCTGTCTGGAAGGGAAAGCAATTGCACAATAGGAATACTTCGGCCGCAATACACACACCAGAAGCTCCAGTGCAGTGCAAATAAAAAGGGTGAAAAGGGATATCCCTTCCTAGAACCCCTCCTAATTGAAAAGGTCTGGGTTAGTGTATTACTTGCAGTCACCCACAGCGTTCTGGGTGTGACAAATGTATCAGCCCAACAACATGTCTGCCTATTCCAACATGCTTTACATTCAGAAAAGGCTGCTCAAGAGAGTCAAAGACCTTCTCTGAGTTAAAAAAAGCCACAACTGCATTAACTTCTTGGGTGAATCTGTTCCATCATTGAGAATAGTGTGCATGAATTGCAGGATATGGGCTTGCCAGGGACAAAACCAGCCTGCTCAGGGAGGGCCAATCTGCCCATACATGGGGTCAGTCTAGCCCAGATAATTTTGGCAAGTATTATATTGTCCATATTGAGATGGGAAAGAGACTGCTATGAATGGCATTTGGACATATATTTGCAGGCTTGAAGAGGACAGTACTCAATGCTTCATGTAGAGTTACAGGAGGGCAACCCTGCTCAAGCGCCTCACTGTCTACAGTCAAGAGGTGTTGTGCTAATACCTCCTGATAGGTTTTATAAAACTCAGCAGTAAGACCCTCCAAGCCTAGTTCCCTACCACCTGGGAAACTGTCTATTGCAGTGGTTCCCAACCTGTGGTCCGGGGACCCCTGGGGGCCCGTGAAGCCTCCTCAGGGGCTCCGTGACTACTTAAAAAATTAAACAATATTAACAGTTTAGGTCCCAATCTTTCAGTAATGACTCAGTGGGGGTCCTCCGAGTCCAATAATGACTCAGTGGGGGTCCCTGGATTCCAGTAATGATGAAGTGGGGGTCCACAGAAGTCAAAAGGTTGGGAACCACTGATCTATTGCATTTATTGTTTCTTTGATGTCTGTTAAGGTAATCAATAACTCTCATAATTCCTCCCCTATCCAGGCGAGCATAACGTAATATTGGTAGTTCACAATCTCGTCATGTCTCAGAGAGGTCCTGGCCGTGTAAAGGTCTTTGTAATAAGAGACAAACTCCCTCAGAATACCCTCTCTTGATGTGACCCACTCTCCCACTCTGAAGTGTCACAACAGCAACACGTTTCTCTGGGCTTCTACGTATTTGTGCTATGACTTGGCTAGGTCGCTTTCGCTCTCAATATTAGGGAGCCAACATTTCACCTCTGCCCATTCTCTAAATTCCAACTGAAGCTTATTGATTCTGCCGAGTGTATCAGATTTTGATCCCTACTTTTCCAGCTTGCTAACCTCACCTTCTGTTTTGGAGCTGGTGCTGTGCATCTCTTAGGACTCTGGAATGCTCAGCAAGGGCATTCCCTCACATACAGACCATAAAGGTATCCGATATAGTTGAGTGTTGATCCACAGAGCCCAGATTATTTAAAAAAAAAAAATTAATGAGATACAAAATTTATTCGCAAAATGTCATGCAAGCCATAGATGGAAACCTCTAACTCATCGGACATGAAAGAGATACAAGAACATCAAGCTCCAGCACTACCGGAGAATGGTCAGAGAGAGCGTGTTAAGAGCCCAATGTGTGACGTCACTGCCAATAAACCAATAGTCCAATCCTGAGTGAATGTCATGGACAGATGAATAAAATGACAATACTTACTCTCAGTGCCTTCTAATCATCCAAATGTCTGATATGCTGTATTCATTCAATGTACATTGAAAGTATTTAACCTGCCTAAATAACTGGCAGAGGACAGGCTTGATCTTCCCAATAGAAAGTCAACAGCCAAATTAAAGTCACTCCACATATCAATCAGTAGCTCTCATAATTTTGCAGCAGTATGTTGAGCTTCTGGAAGAACTGGGGTGACTATGTTAGTGGCATATATGTTAATATTAGTGCATTTTTGCTCACATTGATAGGAGGATACCACTCAGAATCTTCCCTTGGGATCAGTTTGTGTGTCTAATTGGGTAATACAGACAGATTTCCTGATAAGGATAGCCACTCATACAAGCTGGATAAAGAGTAGTATCTGAATGCACCTCATCTCACGGTAAACTTTCAGATGCACTTATAGTCTAGGTGGGTCTCTTGTAGGGGTTACTAAATCAATCTTGAGCTTATCCAAGCAGGCCAAAGCTAATTTCACAATTTTGGAGTTTTTGAGCCTATAACATTCCAAGTTATACACTTAAGACCATGAGGAGGAAACCAAGAGGCATATTTATTAAAAAGTGGCCCATCATTAATGATGGGCCACTTTTCTAGCACCCCATTGCGTCCCTCTAATGACACCATGTGTGCACCGTATTTACAATATGGCGCACCATGGCGATCGTATCCACATTAGCGTCATAATTTATCACGCTAATGTGGTGCTTTGCTGGATTAGCACCATAAATTATGACGCTAATGCAGCAAAGCACAGAAAGGCCCATTGTTTTCAATGGGAGCATCATCTTAATGCCTGCTTTAAGCAGGTGTTAATAATGACACTAAAAATGATGCAGAGAAATCTAGTAAATTTCGCAGTGCCATTTTTCTGGGCCTCCCTACATGGGAACGCCCCCCCTGCATACATTATGTCTAGCGCAGGCATAATGTGGCGTGAGGGTTTACAAACTGGCGCAATGCTTGCTTTGCAACACTTTGTAAAAATGATGCAAATGTTGTGCAAGGTGGCACTAGGGGCATCATAAATATGCCTCTAAGTATATGCAGGATGCACAGGCTTGTGGTGCAACATTGTAGTAGATGTTCTTGTAGTGACAATCGTGATACCAGACACGTTTGATTGCCAACTAGCATTCACAAACCATTCACTGTCCCCAACCATATCCCCCATCCACTTACACTGTGTTCTCCAACTAATAGTGTAGATACACAACATTTCTCAATGCAGTTGACTCGCCTGTAAGAGCTATGAGTGCATTGTACTGCGAGGCGTATGCCATCCCTTCTCACCCAAAGGCATGTGTCCACACAAACATCAGTCAATGAGGAAACTAATAGCAGAAAACATAGCAATCAGGTAGCAACTGTTTGAAGAGCCAACTACCCTGTTTAACAACTTCCAATGCCCTTATTCATTTCAGCAAGCTGAAATTAACATTTTAGCATATTATGTGAACAAGGCTAGTCTAAGCAATCTATTCAACGTCACTGATTTGGGTCATGAGAGTAACCTACTTCAGATGAGGAATGTGCAGTGTTCTTTTGTTATCATTTATTTTACAGAACCTCCTCCAGTATAGTGAAGAAATATGTGTGGTCATCCATTGTTATGTGAATCTTGGCAGTGGATAACATAGCGTATTCAGGGTTTACAGTACACAGCACCTTTTGACCTACTTCACAGTGAGTACGAAAAATGCTAAAAAGGCGATTCCAGCTCCCAAAAACTTGGTTAGTTAATTTTCCATGACCATTCACAGTACAAGAAATCGATCCTTGAAATTAAGAAGAGGGGCAATAATCAGGAGAGGGGCCCCTGGTGGTGGTCTTTGAGCTAGTGTTAGGAGCAGAAGCATCTCCACACATTGACTCAGGCTTTGCTGCTCTCATTGATTTATTTGCCCCAAGTGTGAGCTTCTTCTTCAGGGTGTCAGATTTTCCCGCGTTTGAAAGCTCAATGCAGGTAAGGAGGTGTTGTATCATCCTTCACCAGTGGGCACAATGCAGTGGCGTAAGATATACAAATGACAAATCAAAGAAGCATACACTTTACATAGCTAGTGCAGGGCATTGCATTGGGGCCCATAAGTCTTTTACAATCATGTAATATCCATATGACTTCAGCAATATTTATCAAAGTGGATCTCAAGGATGTTGAAGGATGTTAAACTACAGTTTTATAAGCTACAGAGCTAGAATAAGAAGGACAGAAATCAGGGAGTGAAGCAGATATAATCACAATTTAGGCTTATGAAGGTCAATTCGGCCCGGGCGCTCACCTGCTAGCAGCAGCCCCTGTCGTAGGCAGTTCCATATCTGGACCCCCCACCTCCAATATGCATTACTCCGTCTGCAGCAATGTCTGCTTAGGCAGCGGAAAATGTCAGCTGCCAATCCAATTGCACCTAGCTCCTGGGTCACATGAGAACCCTCCTGCATGCACCCAGGACAGTGAGCAGCAGTTAAAAATGCCAGAGTCACACAGATAGGGCACAGAAACCTGTCAGGCTTATCAGGGCAGCCACTATGTTGTACAGGGTTCAGAGGCTGGCGGAGGCCCAAGCTGCCTGGCTCAATGGCACTTCATGTTTCGTGCCCAGAGTTGCAACTCAAGGGGCTCCGCTCCCATCCATCTAAGGGGTGGACTCTGCTGGAAGGCAGATATATTTCATACTGGGTGTGTTCTCATTGTGAAACTTTTAAAGTCGATAGCGGCTTTAGCATGTTCCCCACCCTGGGTACCCGCTAATGAGTACGGTGCACACACAGCTATGTATTCCACATCGTTATTTGTCTGCATGTAACTGCAAACTCAACTTTCTAAACCTGGATTCACTACATTCTAACACTTACGTCGCAGCTCTACGGAGTCCTTCAGGAGCCAAAAGATTTCCGTCATTCATTTTCACACAACACTACATCTCTCCCTCTGTTAAATAAAAAATTACAAGTTTTTACAAAGATATACACATTCATAGCTCTTTGATGAGCCTTCTTTGAGCTCTGATCACTCATCCCGATCGTGCCTTCAATAACTGGGAATTGGCAGCAGTGTCCATGATCTCCATTGGCCATGCAGGAGCAACAGCTGTCTAAGACCCAGATTTATACTTTTTGCCACAAAACTACGCTAATGCAGTTTTGTGGCAAAAAAGTTTAGCTACGGCTTGCGTCATTTTACAACACCAGCCAGGTGCCGTATTTATAGAATGGAGCAAGCTGGTGCTAAGCATGGGCTAGCGTCTAAAAAAAAGAAACGGGAGGAGGTGGCCATATTGGAATAGGAGGTTGTGCATCAGAAAATTACGCTAGACTGGTTAGAGGCAAAAAAAAAAATGCCGCTAACCAGCCTTGCGTCATTTTCTGACGTACAACCGTCCAAAAAATGACTCCTGTCTAAGTAAAGACAGGAGTCATGCCCACCACCCCAATGGCCAGCAAAGGGGACCAGTGTCCCCTGGGCATGGCCATTAGACCCAGTGCCATGCAGGGGACCCCATTTTAGGGCCCCCAATGGTAAAACATCAAAAAATATATATACTTACCAATACCTACCTAGGATGGGGTCCCTCGTCCTCTGGTGTCCCTCTGGTGTGGGTGGGAGTGTTCCTGGGGCTTGGGGTGGGCACCTGTGGGCCCATTCCATGGTGTTTTACCATGGAAATGGGTCCAAAGGTCTCCTAACACCTGGTCTGACCCAGGCGTTAAATAATGGCGCTAAGCAAGCTTAGCAGCATTATTTGGGTCTGCCTCCCACCCATGCGTCATTTTAGCACAGGGGGATAAATATGGCACTATGGGGATGGCGTAATTTTTTGGATGGAAAAGCCTACCTTGCATCTCATTGACGCAAGGTGGGTTTACGTATCCAAGAAATGGCGCAAACTCCATTATTTTGATGCTAGATGTGTCTAGCATCAAAATATAAATATGGAGTTAAGTTTGCGCCGCATTTGCGTAAAACAAAATGACGTAAATGCGTTGCAAACAAAGTATAAATATGCCCCTAAGGTTTTGCAATAGTCCTTTCTGAACTAGTTTCTGCGTTGTCAGCAGTATCTGACTAGTGATGAGCCACATGTCTGAAATGCGAGGAATCTTGCATAATGGATTTCCCAGGACATTGGAATGTCACCATGTCTCCTTTGTTGGTTACAACATGAAATGGCTGAGCATCAACTGGAACATCAGACTTACGTTTTCTCAGCTGACTGACAAGCACTCGATCTCCTCTAGTGAAGACAATGTATTTTGCATATCATCTCTTGTCTGCATAGGCCTTCATTTTCTCTTTACGATCCAAGTCTTTTATATGGGTTTCTTCCTCAGTTCTTGATCTTGTGTTGGTCCATTGAGGTAACTTGGTCGTCATTGCTCTCCCAAATATCAACGTTGCCGGGCTTTCACTTGTGGTCAAGTGAAGAGTCGAACGGTAAGCTCCTAGGGAAGAATTCAGGACAGTCTTAAGGTCCAGCTTTTCCAATGCAGCTTGCTGAACACCTTTCTTTTAATGTACTCAAGAAACATCCAACAAGGCCATTAGTCTTTGGTCAAAGAGGTGTGCTTTTCTGATGGTTCACATTAAGCAGATTGAGAAAGACTCTGTATTCTAGACAATTGAAAGGTGGGCCATTGTAAGATTTTACATTTGTAGGAATGTCCAATGTCACAAAGATGCTGTCTAATCTCTTAATGACTCTTTCCTGAGTGATAGATGAGAGAACTTCTATTAATGGAAAATGGGAGTATTGTTCCATAATCACCTTCAGGCGATGTCCATTGTCAAGTGGACTGAAAAAGTAAACAGCAATTCTTTCCCAGGCATGCTTTGGCAACTCTGACATGCATAATGGGTGTTGAGTGCTCTGCATTGATCGCATGCCTTTAATTCTCTTTCAACTCTTTCATCGAAATGAGGATACCAAACTCGATCTCGGACAGCTTGTTTTGTAGTAATGATTCCACATGGCCTACATGGGCTACTTCAAATATTTGTTGTCCCAGACTCTCTGGAATGACAATTCTAAAACCCCTCATGATAGTGCCTTCTTGTGTCATGGACAGTTCATCTTTCACATTTTTAAACTTCTGGTATTCACTGTCACTGGTAAGGGGTTGAGTATGTTGGCTCCATGACTGATGTGTAATGATGTCTTTCAGTTTCACTATCTTGACTCATGGCAGTGACAATTTGTTCTAATGAAATGGCAGCAGGCATGTTTGATTTCACAATGAAATTTATGTAGGCTTCAGCTATCTCAGAAGGGGTACCTTGACAACGTCAAGGTACCCCTTCTAAGACTGTCACTCTAGAGAAATAGCACGGTTTTGATCTTTCCCTGGACAATGCTTATGTTGTTTAATTGTATTCTTGTAATCATGTACCCCAACATTCAATGTGGGTGTCCACTGTGCTGCTTAAGGATTGCACCACACTGGTCCGGGCTGGCATCAACAACAACTTCTGCATGGAGAATTGGATCAAAATAAGCCCTTTCAGTACCATTTTTAATTGCTTGTTTGATTCTCTTAAAGGTTTGCTCATTTTCATGTGGCAAGTGAAAAGAAACTTTTTTTGTCAACTCTCCCAATGAAAGTATATAAAAGTATAGTATATATATAGAATAGTAACTGGCCATGCCAAGGAATGAGCCTAGCACTGAAATATCTTGTGAGGGACTGGCAGTTGAGCTTATACTTTACCTGGATTTGGTGTCATGCCCCTACCAGAAAAGATATGGCCTAAGAATTTTGGCTTTGTTTTTTATTGAATTCACATTTCTCAGCATTCAACATTAACTTGTATCAACAAGAAAAGGACACACTTGCCTGAAAGCTTTATCGTGCTCCTTCTGTGTAGCTCCGGAAACCAATATGTCATCACTCTAGTTGAAGGCCTTCATGACAGGTTGTATGATACGCTGTATGATACGTCCAATGACATCTTGAAAAATCTCTGAAGTTGATGACACACGAAACGTAGGCCCATATTTATACTTTTTTACGCAAAGCAGCGCCGGCGCTGGTTTGCGCGATTTATTTTACCGCCGGCTAATGCCATTCCTACGCGCCATGCGGGCGCCTTATTTAAGGAATGACTTTAGCCGGCGCTGCGGACTGGTCAGAGTAAAAAAAAAATGACTCAAACCAGGCAGCGCCGGCGTAGGGGATAATGGGGGTTGTGCGTCAAAAAATTGTGCAAGTCAGATGTGAGGCAAAAATCATGGCTCAAACCGGACTTGTGCCATTTTCTGACACCCAACCCCCATTGAAATTACTCCTTTCTTAGCAAAGACAGGAGTCATGCCCCCCTTGCCCAATGGCCATGCCCAGGGGATTTCTGTCCCCTGGGCATGGTCATTAGGCACAGTGGCATGCAGGGGGGCCCAAGTTAGGCCCCCCTATGCCACTTTAAAAAAACAATACTTACCTCAACTTACCTGTACTTACCTGGGATGGGTCCCCCCATCCATGGGTGTCCTCCAAGGGTGGGCAAGGGTGGAGGGGGTGTCCCTGGGGGCAGGGAAGGGCACCTCTGGACTCCTTCCATGGTCAGAGACCATGGAAGTGAGCCCTCAGGTCCCTTAACGCCTGTCCTCACCCAGACGTTAAAAAACGGCGCACATCAGGCAGTGTGCAGTTTTTCAAGGCCCACCCTCTCCTGTGCGTCAAAATGACGCAGGAGTATAAATAAGCCGCACAGGCCTTAAAGTCATTTTTTGGGCGGGAACGCCTACCTTGCATGTCATTAACGCAAGGCAGTTTCCCGTATCCAAAAAAGGATGCACACAGAGGAATTTTGACGTCCGCGGGCGGCAAAGTTTAAATATGGTGCACCGTTTGCACGGTTTGCGCCGAAGGTGCGTCAAAGGTTTTGACGCACATTCGGCGCAAACAGAGTATAAATATGCCCCACAGTCTCTTTTATCGAAATAGACCGATATGTGTAGAAAAGGTTGTAACGTACCTTCAATTCACCTCAAGCTCCAACTGATGATATCCTTTATTTAAATCAAGGCGAGAGAAGACCTTTGCACCATTCAATTGAGTTATCATGTCAGCAATGTATCATGTTTAAGTAATGATTTGACTTCCTTTTCAACAGCTTCTTGTAAATGAAATGCAATTCTTCTGTGTCTTTGATCAAAAGGACGGACATCCTCATTAATATGCAACTGTATAGTTTTTGTAACCCATGAAACACCAACAAGAACTGACTTACTATTTCGTAATGAGCATTCATGTTGTAGTTCACTGAGATCAGTCCCATATCAGCAGCTATGCTGAAACTGAGTGAATAGGCATTTGACGGCAGACCTTGAAGCAGGTAAATGGGCACTTGTACTTTTATTTTCTTGTGTTTCATCGTCGTAGCAAATGAACCTTTACTTTTCAATGGATTCAATGCAGTCTTTGAGTTCATTTTAGTTTTTGATAGCATAAGTCGTGGCAATGTAAATAGTTCATTATATTTCTCCTTGGGCATAATAAGTATTGATGCACCACTGTCAATAATCAATGGTATTGAACAACTTCTATTTTCGGTGTAATCTTTGGACAATGTCTGAATGACTTTGGTGCTTTTTCATGTCGACTTTTCCTTGACTGGTATTTCTTTTCATATGAGGCCAGTTTAACATGTGTACATTTTTCTGAGGTAAACATTGATATTGCACAATTATCTTCTTCACTTTCACTTGATATTGATACTGAGAAACTTTTTGACGATGATTTAGATGACAAATTACTTCATTTGGTGTCATGTTGTCTCAACTGATGTTGTCGCTTGGCCTTGTCGGTGTGCTTTGAACGTTGCTTCTGGAACTGTTGGTTGCCCATTTTGTCTTCTCGCTCTGACGCACTTACTTCTTCCTCCGCCTTGCAAACTGTTACAAAATGGTTCTCCTTCCCACTGCCTCTGCATATCTGTCCAATGGCGGGACATTTAACTTTGGTGGAAATGACAACTCACATCTGAAACACAACTTCTTTTTCATCAGAGACATCAGCTTGTATCCTTCAACCTTGTGTTTCTACTTGCTTTTCATGTTCATGACTCACTCAATTTGGCCACCTCTGGCCTCCATGTCAGAAGCTTGTAGATCAGCATACTCTTCTGCTTTGGCAAGCATAAGAAATCACTCCAGACTAAGAGTTTCTCTCAGCATTCGTTGTCTGAATAAATCGGACAGGCATCCGTCAATAACCCTGGGATGTATTGCTTCCTCATCATTAAATTAATTGAACTTACAGTGTTTGATGAGCGTATCCAGTCTCTCAACAAATTTGTCTATGGTTTCACCAACTCTTTGTCATTCTTGTCTGAAAATGTACCTTTCATAATCTACATTTGTCATTGGATTGAATTTGACATTCAAGACTTTATTGACAGTACGTAACTTCATCAGCTTGTGGCATTTTCTTTATGACTAATTTCACACATTCACCTGCAAGATTCTTCAGGTATTTGATCATCTTTTTGTTATCTGTTTCTTCTAATGCAACAATTAAATCATTAAATGTCTATATCCAGGCAGTCCATCTATTGCCAATATTTAGCTTTTTTGCTGTATCAAATGTTGGTGGTGGTTTCAGGAATGCAGCAGCATTATAACCATTTGTGGGACTTACTGACAGCTATATTGGAGTACTCTCCAACTTCATCTGCTGGCTATCTGGACCTGTTCCATTCATACCATCAGCCAGATCCTGAGATTTACTAGCCTCTGAGTCATCTTTTAAAACTGTGGGAAACATGGCCTCTTTTTTGGTCTCCATTTGAAGAGCATCCTTATACTGTTTCAATCACCACTTCAGGTATGGACGGCTGTGTAAGCACAACCCTGAGCATTTCTCCTTGGGTCATTTTGCTGTCCTGCAGTATGTTGACTGTTTAATCGGTTCTGGTAAACAGTTGACCTTTCCATGTATCTGAATTGCTGTGTTATCAGGTGCTTTTTTGCACTTTTTGACACCTGGTTGATATCTGCCTTGCAGCGCTTCTGATTGCAATGTTATTGTGTAATTTGCTGTTGTTATTAGCTGCACTTTTAAAATCTGGTTGTATCTGCCTTCAGCAGTAGTGCTCCATGTACTGTATAGTTTTATATTGCATAGCAGCACAGTACTTCCCTGAATGGCCCCTCTAGTAGGTTCTTGTCCAGTGATGCGTAGACTTCTCAGTGAAGCTTTCTTTATCTTAAAATGCTTCAAACCAGCTGGAGCTGTGCTTTGACTCCACATACGCCAAGCGTCGATTCTGCACTTCGACAGAGGCACATGTGGCACCCACAAGCAGTGTGCTTGGACCACAGCAAATTCTCTGGTAGAGCGCTGTCAATTTTCAGGTTACATATCGTCTATCTCATCGCCAGTGGTCGCTTTTTCCCCAGCTTGGGTACTGCCAATGAATATGCCACCCACGGAGCTATATATTACATGTCTTTATTTGTCTACGTGTAACTGCAAACTCAACATTCTAAACCAGCATTACTTCACTACATACTAACACTTAAGTCACAGCTCTATGGAGTCCTTCAGGAGCCAAAAGTGTTCCATCATTCATACTCACACAAAGCTACAGCGGCGATGTGGGCAGGAGCAAGAGGTTTAGGTGGTAATCTTGGCTTGTGGTCAACCACCCCCCCTCCCTGAGGTCATCTTTTAGTTACAGTCTCATAAGTGTGTTATCTGTTCATTCACCATACTCATTAAAAAAATTAATCACCTTGATATTATTGAGATTGATTTCCTCAAGGTCAGGATCATTGTTCTTTACTTGTTCCAGTGTTTCATCTACATCTGTGGAATTTGGTTCTTCGTCAGGAACATGTTTATATTGAGTAGGCTTGATAACACCTGCAAGATAAAACAGATGTGAACAATTTCTGGCAGTACTTAACAAATATTAGCTTAAGCAGCAAGCTTTTCATAAATCACACTACAGAGTTTTTGTGTGTAATATATTTGGTTGATACACTGGAAGATTTCAGAAGGATATTTAGAGTATGTTTTTTAAAGTGATGGGCATTTCCATTGCACAAACTTGTGGAGGCTCGGGAACATGCTATATTTCCATGCTGGAACTTTCCTCAACTACAAGTAGGGTCAAATTTGACGAGGTTCAGTTGAATGTCTGAAAGCTGTGTGTTTGGACACAGCTGAAGTTAATTTCATTTTATGAAGTTTATTGCAGTACTTTGGTTGCAATCTGGTGCCTCCCTGTGGGAGTACCCTAAAGGGCTGACTAGTACATCAGTATCTTGCTGACTCAGGTGATGGTTGTCACAGAGTGGGGGCCTCGCTCTCTTGGTATACCGAACAAGGGTACCTCGATCTCAGTCGTTTTACTGACCAAAAATCAGTACTGAGGTACTTATTCTACATAACATAACAAGTGCTTGCAATATAACAGCTATCTCTATTCAATAGTCTCAAATTTTGTGCCTCGGTTCGCCCTCAGTACATTTCTAAGCTTAATGAGCAACAGTTAATAGTACAATGCAATAAACGTAAATAGCGTTTACAACAAATATGTTATTTAATAAATATATGCATAAATAATTTCCCGTATCTTCTTAAATGAATAAATAATTAATGCATTACTAAGAGTTGTTAAAGAATGATCCAAATTGCTCTCCTGATACGCGCAATTGCTTAAATAAATGATTTATTCAGTGTAAAACCAGAGTTCTATTTCCAGTGTTAGGCTAAATAAATGCAAGTTTATCCTGTTTCGCACCAAGAAATTTTAGCTGTTTTTGGCAGCCACGATGTCCGTGCTGAAAGCATCGAGGATGGAAGTGTTTCCGCATCCAGTGCTTAATTTCAGCGGTGGTTGCAGGTGGGGCCCGCTGGCACAATTTACGGGAGATAGAGAACTATTTTGATACACCAGATTTGACCCAGTGCAAGAGAGACAAACTCAGCAAAGGGGAAAAGCATTGGGAAGAGTAAGGTGGAAAACAGTAACTAAAGAAGAAAGGGGGCATTAAAAAACCCTGCACGAGTGAGATAAAGGGGCGAATAGAGTATGTTGGTGGAAGAAATAAGCATGAGGTGAAATCAAATCTATATGGCCTTGGTACTCAGTACCTCTATGTTTGACACCGGTGCGGTTTTGGGCCCGGCTCCTAATTTTTCACAAATTAAACACTGTCCTCATCACTTGTAATCCCAATAGAGCCAGTAATTCGCCTTAGGGACTCCATCAAGATTGCCAGCCCACTTGTAATTGAAATACACAACGGGGTTTTGGGGGGGAGTTTTTAGGAGTGGCAGGTTTTTTGTGGTTGGAGCGGCAGGTTTGGCTTCGGGCTGGAGGTTTAGTGAGCGGCAGGTTAGCTAGTGCAAGGAATTTTCTGGATTACGGCAAAAAATAAATAAATAAATAAATAACAAAACCAAAATAGGAGTAATCCTTTCAATTGGTCGAGTCCTTACCTCTGAGGCCCTATTGTGCGGCAGAATGGACCGTTGTGTGCTGCAGGCGATGCAGCTGCTGCAAGAGGCAGGGCGCCTCGATTTGTTGGCGGCGGATGCCGCTCGCCGGGCTTCAGCGGCGAGTGGGGTGGCGGCTGCCGTCGCGGCATGTTCGCCACCCCGAAGGAAGCGAGGTCGGCTGGCGCTCCAGGTGAGCAGGTTGGGGCTAGGGCGGGGCTGGGGTGGGTGCTCTGGTGCGACCGCCCGGCAGCAAGCGGGAAGCGGTGTGCTGCAGATGTGCCCCACGGGGGCGCAACTGCTCGTGCGCCAGGAAGCTGCGCGAGCAGAGGGCGGGCCTGGGGCGGCCCGACTCCGATGGCTCAAAGGGTCCGTGGGCGGCGGCCGCGCCCCTTGGGTGCGCAGCAGCTTGTGGTACACCCGTCGGGCGAGGGAAAAAGCAGAAGAGACAGGCCCATCAGCGCTGGGAGGTGCGGCTTCAGCTGGCCGTGAAAGGAAGGCAGCGAGGCAGACTGGGCCTTGGCAGGCAGGAGAGGCGGGCCCAAGCACTCCTATTCCAAGGAGTGACTGGGGAAAAGGGAGCCCGAAGAAGGTTATGGGGAGAGGGAGGGGTGGGGCCCGGGGGTGGACATGGGTGCTGTAGGGGACACAGAGTGCTTAGAGGAGCAGGGCAGGGAAGGTGGGGGGCTCTGGGGGTGGTGGGTGAGACAGGCAGGGGTGGGGAGGCAGAAAATTCGGGGGACAGCAGTGCGACAGGTTACACAAGGGGCAGGGAGTTGAGCCATATCCTAGAATGGAGTGATGAGGCAGAGCAGGAGTTAGAGGAGGATGGGATAACGTTGAAGGTGTGCCCGCCGAGCCGTACTTATGGAGGTGTGAGGAAGGCCGGTGGGGGGGATTTGGACAGGGGTACGGGCAGTTCAGACAGTGATGGGGCAGTTGGTGGGGAGGAGTCAAGGGGTAGGGTAGGGGTGGGGGGCCAGGGGAAATGTCCATGCTCAACGACACACTGGGATTTTTGCAGGGGGAGCGGAGCGAGGATGGGGACCCAGGCGGGCTTGTGGCGGCCTCGGCACCCTGGGAAGAAGAGAAGGCGGGCCCAGTACGGCTGGCTGGATGGAACCACGGCGTATCGACGGGGCGCTGCGGGCCAAGGCAGTAGCACGGCGGTGCACGACCGGATTGGGTGTTGCGCCCACCGGTCGTTTGGTGAGTGGGGCGACGCAGCCTGGCCACGCAGCACGATGGGGAGGGCTACCGGCGGCCCCTCAGCAACCGCGCACACCGGCGGTGCAAGTGGAGGACTTTATTAAGAGGGCTCGTTATGGGGAGGGTGTGGTGTCCAGTGACAGTGAGGACGTTAGTGAACATGAGAGATTGGATTACAAGGAGGACAGTGCGGAGGAGGGAGAGATACGTGAAGATGAGGACGAACGGTGGACTGCGGGGGGATTCTAATGCTGTTTGTCAGTCATTACAGGTGCATGCGGTGGCTTCGAGTGAGAGGAGAGCTGCAGGGCGGACGGTTTCGGAGCGGCCCCCATCGTTGCAAAAAGGCAACCCGCCGAAGGTTTTAACCCAATTGGGGGTGGCTGTGGGGATGGAGGACGGTGGGGGTGGCGCAGAGAGCGACTGCGTAAGGGAGTGTATGTAGCAGATGTGGGGTAGGCACCGATTTAGCGAAGGATCAGGCAGGTACGATGGGGGACGGGAAACCAGGTAAGGCCGGCGAGGAGTATGGAGTCGGTAAGGTAAGCGGAAAGCACAAGCGTCTGCCGTATATGGGGACGGCAAAGCCTTTGGGGGCCCATCTTATGCAGGCCACGAAGGAGAAAATATGGAAAGGTGAATATGTAGAGATGCTTAAATTGTTCCATAGAGAGGTAAGAGCAAAGGAAGGGTCTAAGGAGGAAGAGTATGAGTTGGCGAAGTGCCCCAGGGTCCCGGTGACCATTGAAAATTGGACAGCAGCTTTTCTCATTTTTGCCAGTGTGTATTGCGAGCGTTTTCCCAAACGGGCGGTAGTCATGTTCAAATACATGGATGTGATTCGGAAAGCGTACCTTAATTTCGGTGGATATGCGTGGGTGCAATATGATGAGGAGTTTCGGGCCCGCATGGCGGCCGATGAGGAGGTTCAGTGGGGCGAAATAGATTCGGATTTATGGCAGCATACGATGGGACTGGCGAAGTTTGGAAAGACGGTTTTCACGGCGAAACGGATTACCGATTATTTATCAGCCCTTTCGGGATCGCCCCACCCAGGGTGGGGCCACTTCAGGGACTAACATGGGGGACAAAAGGGGATCCGGCGCAGCAGGTACGTGTGGGCGAAAGTCAGAAGCATGCTGGAATTTTAATAAAAGGTTGTGCACGAGGGAGTATTGTAAGTTCAGGCACGAATGCTCCAAGTGCGGGGGAAAACATGCCCTTACTAATTGTTCAGGGGGAACCAACGTCGGGCAGCAGGCTGTGGCCTCAGGAACCAATACATTGGGGAATCAAGCTCAGGCCAAGCAGCGAGGACAGAGTAGTATGGGAAAGGGCTACTACGCCAGTTAAAATTGACAAGATCAGGTTCTGGGTGGGCCACTATGGCCGGGAGCGTGAGGGACAGTTGTTGTTGCAGGGTTTTATGGAGGGGTTTGAACTGGGGTACAATGGACCGAGACAGCGGCGGTGGGCGGAGAATTTGCGTTCCATTCACGGAAAAGAGGAGCTGGTGCGGCTTAAGCTTGAGAAAGAAGTGGCGGAGGGGAGAATGGAAGGCCCTTTTTCAGATTGGCCTTTGGAGAATTTGATTGTGTCTCCCATTGGAGTGGTGCCCAAAAAGGAGCCAGGGCAGTATTGGTTGAAACACCATTTATCGTGGCCCGAAGGGGCGTCTGTTAACGATTTCATTCCGGAGGAACTCACTAAAGTGTCATATGCCTAAGTGGACGTGGCAATGGCATTGGTGGAAGCATTGGGGCCAGGCACCCTCATGGCAAAAATGTATATTAAATCGGCTTTCAGGCTATTACCTGTGCATCCCCGGGATTTCGAGTTGCTGGGCATTCAATTTCAGGGCGGGTGGTATGTCGACAAGGCACTGCCCATGGGTTGTTCCGTTTCTTGTTCTTTATTCGAATGCTTCAGCACCTTTTTGAAGTGGATTTTCGTGATGGTAACTGGTCATGCGTCGGTCACACATTACTTAGATGATTTTTTCCTTGCAGGGCCGAAAGAGTCTGAGTCCTGTAAAGTAGCATTAGAGAATTTTCATGCGCTCATCGGGGACTTGGGTGTGCCCCTGGCCCCCGAGAAGACGGTGGGGCCTTGTACGGCATTGTCTTTCTTGGGCATCGAGTTGGACTCTGTGGACATGGTGGCTCGCTTGCCTGTGGAGAAAAAGCGGACCATGTTGGAGATGCTGTGGTCCATGGTCCAGAAAAAGAAAGTGACGGTTAAGGAAATTCAAGTCCTATTCGGTCACTTAAACTTTGCATGCAGGTTGGTGCGGGCTGGGCGGACTTTTTGCAGATGGCTCGGTATGTCACTTTCTGGTCACACCATGCCCCATCACCATGTACGGCTTAGCGCTGGCGTAAAAGAAGATCTGAGAATGTGGTGTGTCTTTTTGGAATCATTCAATGGAATCCCAATTCAGGCCTGGCCCTTATGTGAATGGGACGTTCAGATTTTTTTGGATGCATCGGGGGCGTCGGGATTTGGAATCTATTGGCAGGGCAATTTCTGTGCGGAACATTGGCCGGATGCATGGCGCGCGGGAAGTCTCAGTATTGCCTTTTTGGAGCTGTTCCCGCTGGTGGTGGCAGTGTGTGTGTGGGGTCAATGGTTGATGCATAAAAGAGTGATGTTTCGAGTGGATAACTTGGCGGTGGTGCAAGTGATCAATTGGCAATCGGCTAAAGAGGCGCAGGTGCTGCAGCTTCTTCGTGTTTTTGTGTTGGAATGTTTACGGTGTGATATCTACTTCAGGGCGTGCCATGTGCCGGGGGTGAATATTGACATTGCGGATGCGTTATCTCATTCGCAGTGGGAGAGGTTCCATGGGTTGGTTGCGGACGAACCCTTGAGCAGAACTGCTATGCCGATGGCGCTTTGGAACGTAGGCGACAGAGGATTCTGCGATTGGTTGTGAATTAATTGGCACCTTCCACTCAGCGAACGTTTGTACGGGCTTTGCGGGAGTTTTTGGAGTCGGGGCGCGGGGACGGCGGCTGGAACGGGATTGGGTTGGAGACGTGGTCAACTTCATCATGGATATGGTGGATAACGGACTGTCGAAGGTGTCCATAGCAAGCAAATTATCAGGCATCGCTTTTATGGGTAAGCTATTGTGGGGTTACGCGCCGTCGGCGGGGGAATTGGGTCAGCGCATCATGGAAGGCTGGGCTAGGGAACGGGGAGCCAGAGTACGGGCGTGTGAGCCAATTACTTTGGGTATGTTGAAGCAACTCTTGACGGCGACAGAGGTGATTTGTAGGAGTGAGGCTGAGGGCGCTCTGTTTCGGACCCTTATGTCTTGGATGTTTTTTGGGGATTTCCGGTATCAGAGCTATTGGGTTCAAGTTCCTCAGAAGGGGTTCGGTGGGAGGACGTGTGTATTTCGTCGCGCGGGTGGGGGTATCGTTGCGGCGCTCAAAGACGGATCAGCAGAGCAAGGGACGACAGGTGTTCCTGAGGGCATACACTGTGTGGGAACTTTGTCCAGTGCGCTTGGCGCTGCGAATGCAACGGATATTGCGGAACTACAAGGGTTGGGTTTTTTGCCATGTGCGAGGCGATGCGGTTTCTGCGTATCAGCTGCTTGCGGTTTTGAGGGCATTCTTGAGGCATATAGGGGTCCAGGAGTCTCAGTTTGGTACCCATTCCTTTAGAATTGGCATGGCGACAGAAGCAGGCCTGAGGGGTTGGCATAAAGCAGCGGTTTTGGAGTTGGGGAGATGGAAATCTAATGCTTATAAGAAGTATGTGCGACAAGAGTTTGCTACAACAGGTAGGTAACATGTATTTTTTCTTGCTGCAGGTTCGATTCCGGGTCCAGCGGTGCAGTTTATATCCATATGGGTCGTGGGACATTCCTTTGTAACATGGGTGTGGAGACAGGCGCGGTCAACTGCACTGGGGGGCAACTTAGGATTGGATGGTGAACGCTATTGTGTACGGTGGGAAGGTAAAGGGGGTATGTGTTGGGCAGAGTTGTTAGAGACACTGCAAAGGATGAAGGGGTGGGGATTTTGCCCGGATGTACAGTTAGTGCATCTTAGCGAAAATGATTTGGTAAAGAGGACTGGACTGGACATTTTTCGAGACATGAAGAAGGACTTGAGTGTAGTGCGACAGCAGTGGCAGGGTTGCCTTGTAGTTTGGACAGCTTTTGTCCCTCGGCGAATGTGGGGGGGAGCAAGAAAAACAGGGGCAATTGAGAAGGCGAGGAGGAAGATCAATAAGGAGATGTGTACATATTGCGCAGAACAGGGATTTACATACATGGAGCATACGGACTTCAGGTTCGAGGACAAGGAATTTTTACGGGGCGATGGAGTACCCCTGTCCTTCGTGGGCATGGAATTGTACCTGCTCCAGCTGAAAGAGGTTTTAAGGGGGATATTCAGAGAAGCATAAGCGCCCTTGGGAGCGGTGGACTATCGTCTGTGGGGGGGCAGAAAAGGAGAGGGTGTCCTGGTGGTTCGCCCCTCTCCTTTTCTGGTGACGGAGACAGAGACCGGGCACATGACAGACGATAACGGATCGGAAGAAAATATGACAAGACAATTGCAGATTGGACGAAGGGGGACAGTAGCAGGGCTACGAAGACAATATGGAGCTTTAGGGGCTGGAGACTTGCACGCTCAAGACGCTAGCAACTGACTATTAAGGTACTAGACAGATTAAACAGGAGCAGGAAGAAAGGAGGACTGGACTAATGAGCGGCAAGTTCAAAGGGGGGATGGGAGGGGGGAGGGTAGGGTAGAGGAGGGGGGAGTGTTTTGATAGGAGAGATTATGTATAGCAAGGCTTTAGTTTTGTAAGGCGCAAGGCCAAGGGCTGGATAATTGTGAGTGCACCTGTTTCCAATAAAGCGGCCTTTTACACACAAAAGGGAGTAATGGTGCTGATTTATTCTCCTGCAAGGTGGTTTTGGGGGGGAGCGCCGATATCGGCAGTCTCCCCCCCCGGGAACTTTGCGAGAGATAGTACAGCCCATTGGCACCGTTTTTGGGCACCATTTGGGCTTCGTTTGGTAGCCTGTGGCTACTCTTTAAATGGGGCAGACATTTTGTACTGCCACCATTTTGTATGGTGACATTTTTGGGGAGAGGCAGGTTTTTTCCCCTCCCTCCCGCCCGTGATGCTACGGGGTTCCTGGGGGGGGTTGGGGTTTTCTCATTAATTACCGGGAGTAGCTTGTCGGCCCGGTTGGAAAGAAGTGCACGGGAGGGGAGTTATATATTGTCGCTTGGAACAGGTGCAGGCGGAGACAGAGACCGGGCACATGACAGACGATAACAGATCGGAAGAATATATGACAAGACAATTGCAGATTGGACAAAGGGGGACAGTTGCAGGGCTACGAAGACAATATGGAGCTTTAGGGGCTGGAGACTTGCACGCTCAAGACGCTAGCAACTGAATATTAAGGTACTAGACAGATTAAACAGGAGCAGGAAGAAAGGAGGAGTGGACTAATGAGCGGCAAGTTCAAAGGAGGGAAGGGAGGGGGGAGGGTAGGGTAGGGTAGGGGAGGGGGGAGTGTTTTGATAGGAGAGATTATGTATAGCGAGGCTTCAATTTTGTAAGGCGCAAGGCCAAGGGCTGGATAATTGTGAGTGCACCTGTTTCCAATAAAGCGGCCTTTCCCACAAAAAAGGGAGTAATGGTGCTGGTTTATTCTCCCGCAAAGTCAGTTTCTAGGACCCAAGATGATAAGAACCTGTCTTTCTAACAGGAAGAGCCTTTATGTAATCAACCTGCTTTAAATAGCCAAGACGGGCTAATAATACATTTGTGAAAGAGTGACCGGTGAAAATGAGGTTAATGAATGACCCCCAAAGCACTATTATAAATTATATTCTTGGTCTGCTTCTTGTGTGTCTGATAAGCAAATAATACTTATTCCCAAAGAGTGCTTAGCTTAACATGAGAACGCCAGCAAAACCCACAACACCAGCTTCAATTTCTGGTGAGTGCTTTTTTCCAAAATCAACTCTGTGGCCACAATCAACCTGAAACCAATGATGCGTAGGAAAGTCTTTCCTTTTTTTAAATTCTAGTCACTGTGTTTAACTTATAAGACTGGTCCTATCTCACTTAGATTACCTTAACATGATACATAGAGGTGCTTCAAAAAAGGGCCATATACGCCCCCTATCCTCACTGCATACCAGCGTGGTCACTGAGATCTAGCACTTCTTAACTGATTGTACTCCTGCTTAAGACAAGAAAACACAAAGATAAAGCCATCGAGCCTCTGAGCCATAATCATCTGACTTGAACGCAGAAGGCTACCCAAGTAAAAGAACATGCTTTTTCACTTTATTTCAATTCGAATTGTTGTTTGGATCACAAAGGCTCCCAACTCCACACAGGGTGTGTTTTATTGAATGGAGGTGGAAATCTTACATTGCACAATGTTGTCTATTGTGTAAGTATTGCGAGCCAGTTTTAACTGTAGGCATAACACAATATTATGCGAGGGCAACATAAAGTCAGCACGTACTGGAAAAATGGTTTAAGGATTTTATGGAGTTGTGTGCTAGTATTATGAATGACATGCAATTTTAGAAGTCTTCGAAAGACAGTACAGTATGTTAACTTTACAAGAGATTATTCGCGCCGCTCCTCTCCTCTCTTCCACTGCAGGCACAGGCTCCCAGCCTGCTCTGCGTCCAATCATATAGCTGATTTCATGCTGCCCAAGATGGCCAGCCAAACATACATGCGCACTGAGGGGGAGTGCTGTGCACTACCTCACTGTGCTTGTTACAGCTCGTGGCCCCACCCCTTTTACAAGAAAACAACAATAAACATAGTTTATTATCATTTTCATATAAAATGTTTACAGCAGCAGCGGCTGCTAGTGGGGGGAGGGCAACACTCCTCCTTCGTGGAGGAGGAGGGCCCTGTCTCAATGAAACCTTTATGTGTGATCCTTCCTTGCTCAGGGACCAGCATATTTTAGGAATCCTAGTTGTTTTGTCCAGATGGGACTTGTCATACTAGGTTGGGCCGGTCTGCTTCTTTTGGTATGTTGTTGAATTTGCATATGTTTGCACCTTCTTCTTTACTGTCGCAGACACGCTAAAATCATGTTATTCTGCTTCAGTGCATATTTGTAATGGCCCATGTCTTAAAATTGTTGGACACAACAATCATGTTCGTCCTGCTCAAAGATTTTATCTTCTGACTTTAGCCCTTAAGTCCCAATCCACCACAGGCATACATTCCTGAAGCCTCGCAGCACGTCAGGGAAGGCACTTAGGACCAGATGTATGAAAGCCTTTTTCTGGTCGCAAATGGCCCATGGACCATTTGCGACCGGGAAAAGGCTTTTCCCTATATAACAACCCTATTCTGAAAGTCGGTAACCTGTCACTGAATCGCAGAATAGGTTTGCAAGTCACTGTTAGGAAAGGGCGTGCCAAGGGTGTCCCATGCTCATAGAAAGTTGCAGGGGGATGTAAGATTGTTTTGCAACCGTGAATGCAGTCGCAAAACAGTCACAGGTACCACCAAAATCAAGATGGTGATAATCTATTCGCAAACGGGAAGGGGTTCTCACGTGACCCCTTTCCCTTTGCGAATGGAAGCAAAAAATATATTTTTAGGGCAGGTAGTGGTCCCTCAGACCACTACCTATTCTGAAAAAATGAAAAGAAAACGTTTCATTTTTTTGTTTGAAATGCATCCCTTTTTCCTTTAAGAAAACGGGCTCCATTTCAAAAATAAAAACTGCTTTATTTAAAAAGCAGTCACAGACATGGTGGTCTGCTGTTCCCAGGAGGCCACCATCCCTTTGATGGCGGCCATTCCCAATGGGGTCGCAAAATGCGACCTACTTCATGAAAATTGATGAGGTAGGTAATTTGCGACCTCATTGGGAATCATAAACATTGTAAAAACACACTGTTATACATTACAGTTTGCTCACTAAGATACGCTATTAGGAAATCGCAAAGCCAAAACTACATAAATCTGGCCCTTAGAGACTCATGGGGTTTCAGACAGACACCAACAGGAGATTCCAGTCCTGATTCAGTTGTCACTGATCAGTTGCAGGAAAGGCCTTTTGTAGCTTGTTGCATCCCTGTAGTTTGAAAAGGCAGTCAGCCTTATGACCATTGGTGTCTTTTTTATCTTGGGCTCCTCTCAGATCACAGACAGCAGGTCCAGTCCACTGCTGTTCTTTCCAAGGTCCAGGGGTGTTCTTAAGTGGGTGCCTGGAAGTGCCACATTAATGCCTGGCATGAGCGAGTGGGTGGTAATGACTCTTGGGTAATGGGGTAACTGTTCTCAGGGCCATTATAGGCATTTTCAAGATACTGAAAGTTTTCAGCCACACTAAACTTTGCCTCTGAGGACTGGGAATGTGTGTGGGTAGTGTACTATGGTAATCCCAGTGTCCTCCTACATCGAACACTAAAAGGCATTTTACCACTGGTTAGCAGGGTTAAAATGTACAGTTCTAACTGCAGCATAAATATTGGGTCAAGCAAAAGGCAAAAAACTATGGGGCCACCCTTCTGGGAAGAAAGAAATGGAGAATTTCCTGCATCCATCATATACTAATGTTTATGTTGTTTGACTTACTATCTGAGGGCTCAGCATTCAAGTCAATATGTGAACATTGTCATTTGTATACTTTAAGGTCAAGTCATACATAAGGTGTATTGTCACTGTTCACTCCTACAGAATAACTCAAAATACATCATTTTTTACTTAAAGGTTACTATGTTTAGTACTCACTGTTTAGACCTTCTTTGTTGACTATAGTGCTGCTTGCCAGGGCCTCGTAATACTGTTGATTGCTCATCAAGGTATGCATGCCAAGAATAGCTAGGGAAAGACAAAGAAGAGAGTTAGGAGAAATGTAACTACTACTACAGGAAAGACAACCTTTGAAAACAAGAAGTACATGTAGAATAGGCTTTTAAAGATTTTCCTTCCAAATAATTGATTTGTTGACTGATTTTCAAATGTTTCAGTGGTATGAGAGAGTTAGCATGCTTAAGTGTATGCAGTTGTAGACCTTCATATAGACTGGTTCCAGAGGTGGGAAAGCTGCGCTAACTGTGTGGTAAGCATATTTCTACACATTTAAAAATTATATTTCAATTTAAGTCATGTGGTTAATCCTAAATTTCTGTTAATAGGTTTAACACTGTGGTCACAAATTTACTCAACACTTTATCACCCTATGAAATGCAAACAAATCTAAGTGTGGCCAAAATTGTTTAATTTATCTTGATGCATATTCACTGTAGAATTTGTTCTGTGAACTTAGAGTGGCTAAAAATGAAGTCTGCCCACTGCTTAAAGAAATCCGAAGAAATATTGAACTGGTAAATGCTGTTTTTGAGCAGTTTTGTTTGTGACATCAATGCTTACGTTACCTTATTTGGCTTTTATCTTGAGTAGAGTGCACATTCCTAGGGTAACAGCAAGTGCAAAAATGTAGTATACAGCATCTCACACAGCAAGCAGAAATATTACAGCTGTTATAATTTCTGCCAAAGCAGACATAGAATTTGAGTCCAAAGCAGAATTTTTGAATAGCTCAATGGCAAAATAGACTTTATAGTTAGGTTGCAATTTCTCCGAAGAAAAACACAGATCAAAATGAAAATGACAGGCATGTACAATAAGTGAATTAAAAATAGGGACCTACAGAGGTGAACATAAGCAACATCACTGTTGTTGGAGCATTTATCAGTTATGATCTAAACAAGGTCAAAAAGTATTTTCACCCTAAGCACAGGGTTTGAGATGGCAGTTTCAACATTCAACCAACATTTAATTGACAGTATGACCAATTTGGCCACACAATAAAACCCAAATCGGAAATAAAGTTAAAGGGTCTTAATACAGATTAATACTCAGGTTAAAGTAAATAATTCTAAAAACCAGACTATAAAGATACAGTATTTCCATAGGGTGACCGAAGCGTCAAAATACATTTAAATGCACTAACATGATGCAAGCTAAGCATTTGATAAGCGCAATAAAAAATATCAGTAACAGAACTTGATACTCAGAAAATAACTGTTGACCAACTCGTCTAAGAATTAGTGCAAACTGAAATCATGTAAATGACTAACTAAACACTGAGGATCCCTAAAAGGCATCAAGTTACAAATAGACATGTGCTTCACTATAACACATGGGGACAAATAGTAAAAAGGAAAAAAGGACATGAAGAATTTGAAAAAATTGCATCCAGGGCAAAATGAAGCTAACTAAAGCTGGCAAAAACTAAGCAAAAAGAGAAAGTGTCAGTATCTCAGAAGCTCAGTCAAGAGTCTTCTCAATTGAGTCAAGAAAAATCTGAGAGCCTGATTTAGAGTGCGACTGATGGAATACACTTCATCATAAAAGTGACAGATGTCCTCTCCGTTGTATTACGATCTCCATAGGATATAATGGGATTGTAATACGGCGGACGGGATATCTGTCACATTTGTGACGCAGTATTCCCCTCCGCCAAGATCTAAATCAGGCCCCAAGTCTTCTCAGCAAACATTGGGAAAGTGCGGGCAAGAGTAAAGAGCTTGATACCTCTCAAAGTACAAAGGTCTCTCCTCATCGAAAGCCAAATGATCTCTCCTCTTGAGACTAACTGGAAACTGTAAATTAATGTCCAAAGTGAATGATAATTTGTCCAAGGGCCACATCTCTGCTGCACCACTGTCAATGAAGAAACTGCATTTTATTGTTTACAAAACAACTTTTTCAAGTTTGTGATGGAAATGATGTTTAGCACAATTTCTTTTATGAACAAAGAAAAGAAGTGCAAGATATAGTCAACTGGTCACTTGCAAGATTATAAAAAATCTAACTCTTAATTATGTATTTTGGAACAAATTAATGAATGACTGAATAAATGAATAGCTGAATGGAAACAAAAAGCCCTGGACCTCATTGCACTTATAGGTCCGACTTACATGAAGAAGTACCGTCGTTAGTGGGCAAAATGAATTTGGAATTCATACATGCCAGTTTCCCACTCATAAAAGAATTTACTCATGTGGAGGTCTTGAAGCGAGTAAATCTCCTTTTACATGGGGAGTGGGCACTCAGATGTGAGAATGGCCTGGAAGTTTGTAAACAGTAGTAAAGGTACACCATTTTATAACCCCTTCCTACCTTCCTACCTTGTAAAAAGTCAGAGATTTACTCTTATTAATGGCAGGAGTAAATCCTATCCCAAGGTGGGTTAGAATGGAGGATGGCTCTAAAATTGTCGGGAGAATAGGGGGGAAAGTTCCCCGTGGATTAGAGCTGCAAAACTGCAATTGACTAGGCTTGTAGGAGTAATCTGGAAAACGTTTTTAAATTTCTAACTTTAAAATGTGCACCAATGTGATGCTGCAAATCCGCAGATTTTTAGCAATCGGGCCCTATGTGAACCCATGACAGCAAGAGGGTATTCACTTCATTTGATGTGAATTGAAAGCAACGGCTTCACCTAAATTACTTGTTGCAACACCAGTGAACCACTTGACAAAACCCGTAATTTAATCTTTTAAAATGTAGAACTATTTGCGTTGGCTCACTATACTAGCACTAGGGATGTTCCTATAATCAATAACTGCTTTTTGAATGCCTCTGCTTTCAATAAAAATTGGTTAATGTGATGTCACAGAGGAGGGTCGGGTCAAATGATATTTGTTGTCTGTTCAACAAAAACGTATTTTGAAACTATGCAGAGCTTGAGGAGTACACCTTTTTTTATAAAAGTTTTTATTGAAAATGAAAAACATACAGAAGCAAAGGGAGGGCAACATTGACACAACCATCTAATGGCTAAATGAGTTGAGCACTAAGCATGCTGTGGTATTTAAAGAAAAACTTTCAAAAGGACATGGTGCATTTTCATGGCTTGCCGAATTCCAACATCTTTATATCTAATGCCTTTTATGCTCACGTTATACGAAATAAAAAATCTAGGCTGGACAGGTAGACTTTCCCGTCATGAGACTGACTTGCCATACAGGCTAGAATACAGGTTGGCTGGAGTGGTATGCCCTGAGGAGGTACCCCTCTGGCCGATTCCATGAGCCCATCTGGAGTTTCTGGGTGCTGGAACATCAATCACAATTTTGTGCACTTCCGCACCCTGTAAGATTTCTTGTGACTCCTCAAATGGAGTGTGCACACAGACACTGGCACTGTCACTGCCTGCCCTCCAGTGTACACCTTTCTTCAGCATGGAGCATAGAACCCTGCTTCCTGCAGCCTTGCAGACTGCCATGCCTGCCCACAACCATGGGCGTCAATTCACGAAACAGCCACGGGTAGCAGAAGTGACTTCAAATAACTTTCCTTTGACCCAATGACATAACAGGAAGTGACATCATATGATCTGACACTAAGGGGGTCATTCTGACCCCGGCGGGCGGCGGTCGTCGCCCGCCTGGCGGGAACCGCCATTTGGCCGCTCCGCGGTCAAAAGACCGCTGCAGCCATTCCAACCTTCCCGCTGGGCCGGCGGGCGCTAACATTGTTAGCGCCCGCCAGCCCAGCGGGAAGGGGGCCTGCAACACTGAAGCCGGCTCCGAATGGAGCCGGCGGTGTTGCAGGTGTGCGACGGGTGCAGTTGCACCCGTCGCGCTTTTCACTATCTGCTAGGCAGACAGTGAAAAGCAGGCTGGGACCCTGTTAGGGGGCCCCTGCACTGCCCATGCAAGTGGCATGGGCAGTGCAGGGGCCCCCAGGGGCCCCTAGACACCCGTTACCGCCAGCCTCTTCCTGTCGGTGTAAACCGCCAGAAACAGGCTGGCGGTAAGGGGGTCAGAATCCCCATGGCGGATTCACCCAGCCGGGGGAAATCCGGCGGGAAACCGCCGGACCCGGTTTTCTGACCGCGGCTTTACCGCCACGGTCAGAATGGGCAGGGAAGCACCGCCAGCCTGTTGGCGGTGCTTCCGTCATCCGCGGACCGCCAGGGTCGGAATGACCCCCTAAGTCCTCCCTGGAAGTGGTGTCATACTACCTTAAGCCCAATGACATTACAACAAACTGACAGTGCTAAAGTTAAGAGACTCTTAAGTGCTCAATTATACAATGTATATTACTAACATAAACAAATATTCATTTTTTATACCACCTACACGATACACAGTGTACTGACAGGATGAGAACCTTACACATTTCAGTTTTTTATTGCACACAAAATTATGGGGGTCATTCTGACCCCGGCGGGCGGCGGTTGCCGCCCGCCTGGCGGGAACCGCCATTTGGCCGCACCATTGTCAAAAGACCGCTGGTGCCATTTCGACTTTCCCGCTGGGCCGGCGGGTGCTACCCAAGGTAGCGCCCGCCGGCCCAGCGGGAAAGAGGCCTGCAACACTGAAGCCGGCTCCGAATGGAGCCGGCGGTGTTGCAGGAGTGCGACGGGTGCAGTTGCATCCGTCGCGCTTTTCACTGTCTGCTAGGCAGACAGTGAAAAGCATGCTGGGGCCCTGTTAGGGGGCCCCTGCACTGCCCATGCCCTTGGCATGGGCAGTGCAGGGGCCACCAGGGGCCCCAGGACACCCATTCCCGCCAGCCTCTTCCTGGCGGTGAAAACCGCCAGAAACAGGCTGGCGGGAAGGGGGTCAGAATCCCCAAGGCAGCGCTGCCCTGGCGGATTCGCCCAGCCGGGGGTAAACCGGCGGGAAACCACCGGCCACGGTTTTCTGACCGCGGCTTTACCGCCGCGGTCAGAATGGGCTAGGAAGAACCGCCAGCCTGTTGGCGGTGCTTCCGTCATCCGCGGCCCTGGCGGTCGGAATGACCCCCTATGTGTTTGTAGGAAGAGGAAAGTACAGTGCTACTAAAACGTAAAATAATATTGAGAAACCACTTTATTTATAATTCAAACTCATGATTTAATAGTTTCCCTAGTGCATACCAAAAGCATAAAATGTATTGAAAAAAAACAGAAAGATACATAAAAAGATTTAAAGATTAAAAAAAACACTATTGCTTTTTTCCACCTGTATTTTTTATGTAGATTGAAGAGAGCAATATTATTGACATAACTTGTTCCTTAGCACTGTTTTTGTCATTTGTATTACCATCACTTGTAATGCGTTTTCTCCTACTACAGCACATAGGTGATGTTTTTATTCAAACACATAATTTTATGTGTGTGTTTACAATAATAAAACTATGCAACATCCTGTTTAAAAATGTGTTTTTAGTTTCATTTTTTAATTTTATTGCACAGAGATTTGTTTAACTGAGCTAATTCGCAGCCTTAGCTGCGGAAAGTAAACAATGCACATCACAGAACCATTTACCTTCTTTTCTGTTCTTGGCATTGCCTTTGCCACCAGTGAGATCAGGAGTTGTAAAGGCAGCACCTGAGGTCACTAGGAGCATTCCAGGGGTCGCAGCTGGGGCCCCTAAATGGTGTCCATGTCCACAACCTCCTCATCCCCTACTTCCTGGCCCATCACTCTCAGCCCTCTTTTACCAACTAATTAGAGGAGGTCATAAATATGGGAGATGGTAGCGCACATGCTTCAAGACTGGGGTTGGTGCAGTCTGGGGACATGCCCACAGTCAGGAGGTTAGGGACCATGACACTAGATGCCCTCCTGGAGAGGCAGTTTCTGGAAATTATGGCTGAGACAGATGAGTCCCTCTCATCTAAACCAAATGGATCCCCCTGTCAGGACACCGGAACAGAATCACCCAACACCACTGACACTGCGCATGGAAACTTGAACATGATGGCACAGCTAAAAGTTCTCTGTTGTATTTATCTCATAGGCAGTAAATGTTTCATTACAATGTTTTTAGGTTTTATCTGAAAAACCTTCATAAATAAAGCAATTAAAAAAATGGCCGTTACCCAGTGAAACCTGTCACAGGCTTGCCACACGACGACGATTCGGATGAGGCTGAGGAGATTTTTAGTCTTTCTGGATGTCGGGAATTATATAAGATGGTGGCGTGGATGGACCAGTAAGGTTTTTCATTGCTTTGGCACATGTTTACGGGAGTGAGGTTCCTTTGAAGAGCTCCTTCAACCCCTTCATACAAAGCTTTTCCTTTTTTCTGAAGAGTGGTTTATAGCCTCTAATTCTTTCACTCACGCCCACCTGTTGCTTTCATACCCATACAAATTAATTATCAGAATACAACTACTTCAACTTTATTTCAAACATATTCACTTGTTAACTTGAATCTAATTAACTCGTTGGACACGGCAGCACTTACTATTTGCCAAGCTCATCCTGATTGCTCTAACTGGTGTTACGTATATACATTCTCTTATCAACACTGCCCACTATTATATCAATAATTTTTGTTTCACAAGCAATACAATAGTAGGGAATGGGAGGCTCATACAAATAAAAGAAAGCAAACTGCTTTCCTTCCCCCAGCCCAATCTAAAATGGTAGACTCACAAGAACTATTCTCGGCAGAAATCTTGGAGGAAATCCAAGCGATTCACTTTAATACAGATGCTCTGTGCTTAGATATTAAACATATCAACAGTGCCACTGCATCACTTTCGATGAAAATGCAGACATTGAGGTAAAAATAAGGAATAACTCAAAAGCTATTTCTGCTGTAACTCCTTTAGTCTACCAGATCCTCCCTATGGAAGTGTCCATTGTAGATTTGGAAAACAGAAATTGCCAATACAACGTACGCACTTTTAATGTCCCTGGAAATGTTGAAGGTCAAAGCTGTAGACTCCATCTGGAATCCACTCTATCTCAATTTCTAGATCAATTTGAAACTGATGATACTCACTGTATCCTGTCTCATCGTAAACCTCATCAAATCAAGCCAAGACAAATTATATTTAAACTTCTACATCGCCATCTTTTCCTTATCTGAAAGGAGGTGAGAGGAATTCTAATGCTCTTTATTGAAGGCAACAGCGTTTTTATTCTTCAGGATTTTGTGAAGGAGACTGTGAAAATGAATTGCCAATTCTCAGAACTTATACCTCGACTAAATATTTTTCATCCTTCTACAATGCTTCATCGACATCCAGTCAAGAGGTGTAAAATAATGGAATACCAAAAAAAAAGTTTGATGCTGATATATGCTTTCTTCTACAACACATATAAATGATAACATTTTACAATAGATGTCCAAGGGACGGATTGGTAATATTGTTTCCTCACCAGTTAAGGAATGAAAAAATCGTGCAGCAATTCATTTTTTCACGCAAATCACAAGTGCAATTGTTACATCACAATAAGGGCTCAGATGGTAGATTTGTATATGCACAAATTAAAGTTGTTAACTATGCTGTTAACTTGATAAATATCAATGCTCCCACTTTAGATGACCCTCCCGTCTGAAAACATTTCACAAAAGATATTGTTAAACTTGGCAACATCCTTTGATAGTGGGAGGAGATTTTGATCTCATTTGTGACTCCATATTAGATTGTTCATCTATTTTTAAATTTAGACCCAGAAAATCTTTTAGCACATTTAAATCCTTTCTCTCTACCACTAAACTGATAAACCATTAGATTGGCGCACCTCACTACTAAAGAGTTTACCCTCTACTCAAACACACATTCTACTATTTCCAGGATTGACTACCTTTTGGCCTCAAGACACTAATGTAATGAGATAACCAACTCATCAATTCAGCTTAATACGATTTCTGACCATGCCTTAATTACCTTCTGCCTCCTATTGGAGGCTAGTTCTACTATGAAGAGATGGAGAATTAACTCTGACATTGTTCTAAATCCAACGAATCCCACTAAGTTGTCAATGGCCATTAAGGACTATTTTTACACGGTAATCCTAATGACACCTCTAAAATTAATAATTGGGATGAGTTCAAAGTATACATAAACTGAGTCACTATGGGCCTCATTCCGACCCTGGCCGGCGGCGGTAGCCGCCGGCCTGGCGGGGCCCGCCAGAATACCACTGCGTGGTCAAAAGACCGCTGCGGTTATTCTGGGTTTCCCGCTGGGCTGGCAGGCGACCGCCAGAAGGCCGCCCGCCAGCCCAGCGGGAAACACCCTTCCATGAGGATGCCGGCTCCGAATGGAGCCGGCGGAGTGGAAGGGGTGCGACGGGTGCAGTTGCACCCGTCGCGATTTTCAGTGTCTGCATGGCAGACACTGAAAATCTTGGTGGGGCCCTGTTACGGGGGCCCCTGCAGTGCCCATGCCATTGGCATGGGCACTGCAGGGGCCCCCAGGGGCCCCACAACACCCCATACCGCCATTCTCTTCCTGGCGGCCAAAACCGCCAGGAACAGGATGGCGGTATGGGGCTCGGAATCCCCATGGCGGCGCAGCAAGCTGCGCCGCCATGGAGGATTCCCCAGGGCAGCGGGAAACCGGCGGTGCACCGCCGGTTTTCCGTTTCTGACCGCGGCTGTACCGCCGCGGTCAGAATGCCCATGGGAGCACCGCCAGCCTGTTGGCGGTGCTCCCGCGGTCGTGGGCCCTGGCGGTTTTTACCGCCAGGGTCAGAATGACCCCCTATATCCTTAATGGCACATGAAAATAAATCATTCTATGCTACCCTCTAATAGAAAAACGCAATTAGTTGATTTAGAAAAACCTTTTGTTTCTTCATGTGATGGTAGATAGAAACTCAGCTTCAAAAACTTAGTTACCAATCTAATACTGTACTCACTAAAAGAGCTGGTTTGCTTGTATCTAAAGACAAATCAACTTACCATTTTAACACTAACAAATCTGAAAGGCTCTTAGCCAATTACTTATGTATTTAAAAAGATAAGAACCAAATACCAGCTATTAAAATATTTGATGGTAGTTTGCTTTTTAAAACAGAAGAAATAGCTTCAGATTTCTTATTGTTTTATTCTTCGCCTTATAAAAAGCCTACAGACACTTCCAGTGATGTTAGTAATAGTTTTCTACAGGATTGCCACTGACCCCAAATCTCGGACAGTGATAGAACCAAATTTAACAATCCAACTGCTTTCTAAGAAATTGACGTGGCACTAAAAAAAAAAAATTCTAATAAAGCTCCTGAACCAGATGGCATGCCTGCAGAAGTTTATAAATGTTTCCAATCACAACTCTCCCCCATTTTGCTTTCATTATTTATAGACTTTCAGATAACTTCTACAATAAAAGGTTCTTTTAAAGAAGCCATTATTATTGTCTTTTCGAAACCTAACAAAGACTCCACTTTCGTTTCCAATTAACGAACCAAATCTCTCATTAACAAAGACTGTAAGGTCTATATCAAAATTCTAGCACACAGACTAACACCTTTACTAAATTCTATCATACCACCAGATCAAACAGGTTTTATGAAGGGTAGACTTGCTGCATATAACACTAGCCTCCTATGTCATATTTTAGTTTTGGCTGATAAATTCCAAACATCCAGCAGGTCTATTAGCATTAGATGCTGAAAAATCTTTTGATAAAGTAAACTGTCAATTCATGTTCCAAACTTTAGAAGTTTTTCAATTTGGTCCTAATTATATAAACGCTGTTAAAGCATTGTATACAGCCTCATCAGCCAGGATAGATTTTAATGGTTCCTTCTCCTCTTCATTTAACCTCCATAGAGGTATTAGACTAGGTTGTCCGGTATCCCCACTTTTGTTTTAGTTGCTATTGAACCCCTTCCTTGTTCTCTATGGAATAATAAAGACTTTATTGGAATCATTTTCAAGGATACTGTTATCAAAAGTTCGGCCTGTGCTGAGGATGTACTATTATATGTCAATAATCCTGCTACAACATTACACATAATACTGCATGTTATTAATCAATTTGCTGATATGTCTGGTTATTCTCTTAATGTTACCAAAACAGAATTGTTTCCATTAAATGTATTATGTACTCCCAATATGATAGCTGATACACATATGCTATGGAACTCTACTTCCCTAAAATACCTAGATATCATGTTTTGTCATACTATTAAAGCTACAATAGATTTCAAATGTTCTAAAATGAAAGAAAAGCTCAATAAATGTTCATATCTTCGCTTGAATTGGTGGGATGTATTGAAGTATCTAAAATGATTTTCACTCACCAATTTCTATACACACTATCTATGCTGCCAATTTGTTTTCCTTCCCCTTTCTTGGAAATTGGTTAATACGTTCATTTGGAATAATAAACCTGCACGTATTTCTCTCAAACACTTACAAATTACTAAAAAAGAAGGTGATGTTGATTTATGTGACCTCAAGAAATACCATATGTCTTTCCTCATTGCCCAAGGCTCAATATGGACTCAACCTATTGACTTTGTCCAAACCCCTACATGGCTTGTGTTAGAGCATAATCTCTTGCAACCCTTTCTTTTACCTGCCTTTTGAACTATGGCCAACAGCAAGGTTGATCAATTCTTGCCCATATTATATGCCACTAAACTGGCATTACTTTCTCTTGATGGCAAATTTAATATTAGTATTTGATCATCAATAAAAGTGTCACTTTGGCACAAACCCCAAACTAAAAGTCAACAAACCTATATCTTTTTGAAATTTGTGGATTACATCTGGCATTTTTTATATCAGTGACCTTTGCCAATGAGATATGTTTTACCCTTTTTCTGAATTAAGAAACAAATGTCATCTCCCGCAATTGTTATGTAATTCCATTTTAAATGCTTATAATAATTTACTACCATTTGCTAAATTATCTAATATGGCATTTGTTCTAAGCCTTTTTAGTAGATCAGATCATATCACATCCAAAGCTTAGAAAAAAACAACCATTACTTCAACCCCTTTTGTTAACTTAGTGCACAGATGGTCTTCAGAATTAGATACTCCTTATATTGTACATTGGAAATCAATGTGGTTGTGTAACATTGCAGGGTCTCTCCATGCTACTCCTATACAAACTGATACCTGTTACACAAGTGTTTTTGGTTTCCGGATAAAATGTTTTAGGTGAAACTCATTGACACACCGAAATGTTGCCACTGTTAAACAAATTTAGACATTAACAGCATATATTGTATAACTGTCCTGTAATTTCTACATTCTTGATAGAAGCATGGAATATTATTTTATAGATTGCTCAACTACAAATTCCTTTATCATTTACTAACACTGGCTGGTTCTAAGCCTTTTGATTTTCTCATATCTACAGCTGTTAAATCAATCACTTCCACATGGAAAGATGCAAGTTTATTTTCTGCTAAAAGTTGGTGGAACTATATAATTTTTCTACGACTAGGTCAATATTCACTTTTAATTACCTTTAAAGACTATATCACTCTTAACACTAGCATGTGGCATATTCTTTACTCATCTATAAGCAACTCTAATGTATTATAAGCCTATAATATCTTATTTCTTTATTTACATACTGTAGATCTTATATGTTTTTGTTTTTAATACTTAAAGCCTTAGTTACCAATTCTTTATTACACGAATATGTAAATTATTGTTATTATTCTCTTTCACTATCTCCATGGATTCCGTCTTACAGTTTTTCTGTATGTTATTTATTGTTATACATGTTAAAATTCAATAAAACATTTTGAAATAAAAAAAAAGACCAGGTCGTAAATATGAGCAGAAAAGTCCCTGGAATCATGGATGGCCATGTTAAAATGCTTATGGCAATCTGGGGTCTGCATGGGTATTCCCTATTTTAGTGACTTGCACTTGTAACATCACAGTCCAGGGGAGGAATTGTTTGTTGAAATTGGTAATTCCATCGCTTGTAATTCCAGGACTCCTGCTTTATGCAATGCATAATCAGTCCCACACTGGCTAATCTGCTCTGATTGTTTTTATATGAAGACAAAGTTCACTCACAGGCCCTGAGTTACAGAAGACTGGGCAAGTAATATACATTTTCTTAACTATGTGATGAGTGAATTTCCATTCATTTAAAATAATATTATAATTTTGAATCAAGTGGGATTATTGCATCATAAAATGTGATAATGCCACTTAAAGCACAGCAAAGCCATGTTTGTTAGCCACAGCAGAACACTGATGCTAACTTTGCAATTTTAAATGCCGTTAAACTTGTGGAATCACAACTTCTGCACATTATTCCTCGCGTATTGCTAAAATTGCTGTATCATCATGCTTACCAGTTAAGATAATGAACCAATTGTGGTAAAACTTTGAATACACCAATCTTCATTAAATCAGGGCCACTCCGTGAATATGTTCTGCCCAATTCAGGCAATGGTATGGTACCTGAATATTGGGTTTATCATTTAACTATAATATCAGGTCAAGCTGTTATAACAGTGAATGCAAAAATGTGGGATATAATATTGACGGAATGATATAAGATTTAAAATGTTGTTTACTAAAATATAGTTGTATTTGTTATAGTTAGTTTTAATGTACAGTAATAGCACATGCCGCTGTAGTTGAGCTGCGAACACGGGGGTACCATGTGGTACGGGGAGCAGCCCCCGGTAATCCGTACAGCTTCCAAACTCTAAAAGAGTCATGTGCACTCAAAGTAAAGTTCACCAATGTTTATTCACAAATTCTTCATGCCCCTTCATGAAGAATTTGTGAATAAACATTGGTGAACTTTACTTCAAGTGTGTGTGACTCTTTTAGAGTTTGTTAGTTTTAATGTTGTATATTGAATGTTTTTTAACGTAACATTAATTTAAAGAAATATCATTATTTATGTTTTTGTTTTTTATAGTTATTGCATTTATTTATTTCTATTTCAATGGCTTGTGGTTTATTAGGGTATTAGGAAGGTAGGTGTGTTATTTAAATGTATTAAAAAAAATTAATAAATGACTTCAATTTTTTAAAATTATTACATTTTATTTGTTTTAATTAGCTTTTATGTTGTCTTATGTTTCTGTAAATATTTGTTTTGGGGTGTGTGATTAATTTGTTTTCTTTAATTGGGTTATGGAGTTTATTAGGGAATTCAGTTGATATTGTTTTAACATATGTTTTTTTAAACTTTCTTAGTGGTACAGATGTAATTTTGGTACTTGTTTGTTTTGTTTTATTAAATAGGGCTACATTTTTATGCATGTTTATCTGAGAGGGCAGTGTTGTCTGTTTGAATTATTTTAAAAATAATAAGCCACTTTTTACAGAAACAAGTAAGCTTCATTACAAAGCGGCTTTAGGGTAACAATAGGCCAAAATTATCACAGCCTATACTGAAACTTCCATATGAGAAATGTGGGATTTGTCTACCTAGCTATAAACTGACATGAAAAGGAGAACAACACTACTCTGCAGTTCAAACGTAATTTGAAGGCAATGTGCCTTGAGGGTGCAGTTGAACCCCAAAGATGGGAAACCTTATAATAGGATATTGGGAAGGCTGCTAGTCACTCACCAATATTTTTCAAAACAGCCAAGTAGCTCCAGTGTTATGTGTGACATATTCAGCCACAGCATGTTTTAAATCAACCACATTTCATGCTCTTACTTTTGATTTCTCTTTGCATTCTGCAGCATACAAAAACAATCATCCCTGCAACGCAGGCACCCTTGCACCATGGTGCAAGAGTGCCTGCATTGGCACCTGGCAGCAATTTGTGCACCAGCGCAGGGGAGAAGGAAAGGAATGCGTTTTAACTTGCAGATACAGCGCATTCTTGCCCTTTTGTTTTGACGCAGGGCAGCGCAGCTAGAAGGCTTGTGGCGCTGCTCTGCACCAAAACGTTGTAAATGAGGCCCTCTGCTTTTCAACACATACATTCAATGGTAAATGTGAAGTTACAAGTCCCAGAATGAAAAACTGCCACTTTAAATTTCAGGGCTGACTGAAGGGTATTGCATATCATAAAGATCCACTAGGCAGCTATGCACACAATTTGGAAGTTTGAAGGTGATCCTCTGTGAGAAAGTAGCCTCTTTCTAGCCTTGTTACCCCCACTTTGGGCCTGTTTGTGAGTGTATGTCAGGGTGTTTTCACTGTCTCACTGGTATCCTGCTTGCCAGGGCCCAGTGCTCATAGTGAAAACCCTATGTTTTCAGTATGTTTGTTATGTGTCACTGGGACCCTGCTAGTCAGGACCCCAGTGCTCATAAGTTTGTGACCTATAGGTATGTGTTCCCTGTGTGATGCCTAACTGTCTCACTGAGGCTCTGCTAACCAGAACCTCAGTGGTTATGCTCTCTCTTTACAAATTGTCACTAACAGGCTAGTGACCAATTTTACCAATTTACATTGGCTTACTGGAACACCCTTATAATTCCCTAGTATATGGTACTGAGGTACCCAGGGTATTGGGGTTCCAGGAGATCCCTATGGGCTGCAGCATTTCTTTTGCCACCCATAGGGAGCTCTGACAAATCTTACACAGGCCTGCCACTGCAGCCTGAGTGAAATAACGTCCACGTTATTTCACAGCCAGTTTACACTGCACTTAAGTAACTTATAAGTCACCTATATGTCTAACCTTTACCTGGTAAAGGTTAGGTGCAAAGTTACTTAGTGTGAGGGCACCCTGGCACTAGCCAAGGTGCCCCCACATTGTTCAGGGCCAATTCCCCGGACTTTGTGAGTGCGGGGACACCATTACACGCGTGCACTACATATAGGTCACTACCTATATGTAGCTTCACAATGGTAACTCCGAATATGGCCATGTAATATGTCTATGATCATGGAATTGCCCCCTCTATACCATCCTGGCATAGTTGGCACAATCCCATGATCCCAGTGGTCTGTAGCACAAACCCTGGTACTGCCATACTGCCTTTCCCGGGGTTTCACTGCAGCTGCTGCTGCTGCCAACCCCTCAGACAGGCATCTGCCCTCCTGGGGTCCAGCCAGGCCTGGCCCAGGATGGCAGAACAAAGGACTTCCTCTGAGAGAGGGTGTTACACCCTCTCCCTTTGGAAAATGGTGTGAAGGCAGGGGAGGAGTAGCCTCCCCCAGCCTCTGGAAATGCTTTCTTGGGCACAGATGTGCCCAATTCTGCATAAGCCAGTCTACACCGGTTCAGGGACCCCTTAGCCCTGCTCTGGCGTGAAACTGGACAAAGGAAAGGGGAGTGACCACTCCCCTGACCTGTACCTCCCCTGGGAGGTGCCCAGAGCTCCTCCAGTGTGCTCCAGACCTCTGCCATCTTGGAAACAGAGGTGCTGCTGGCACACTGGACTGCTCTGAGTGGCCAGTGCCACCAGGTGACGTCAGAGACTCCTTGTGATAGGCTCCTTCAGGTGTTGCTAGCCTATCCTCTCTCCTAGGTAGCCAAACCCTCTTTTCTGGCTATTTAGGGTCTCTGTCTCTTGGGATTCCTTAGATAATGAATGCAAGAGCTCATCCGAGTTCCTCTGCATCTCTCTCTTCACCTTCTGCCAAGGAATCGACTGCTGACCGCGCTGGAAGCCTGCAACCCTGCAACAAAGTAGCTAAGACGACTACTGCAACTCTGTAACGCTGATCCTGCCGCCTTCTCAACTGTTTTCCTGGTGGTGCATGCTGTGGGGGTAGTCTTCCTCCTCTCTGCACTAGAAGCTCCGAAGAAATCTCCCGTGGGTCGACGGAATCTTCCCCCTGCAACCGCAGGCACCAAAAAGCTGCATTACCGGTCCCTTGGGTCTCCTCTCAGCACAACGAGCGAGGTCCCTCGAATCCAGCAACTCTGTCCAAGTGACTCCCACAGTCCAGTGACTCTTCAGTCCAAGTTTGGTGGAGGTAAGTCCTTGCCTCACCTCGCTAGACTGCATTGCTGGGAACCACGACTTTTGCAGCTACTCCGGCCCCTGGGCACTTCCGGCGGAAATCCTTTGTGCACAGCCAAGCCTGGGTCCACGGCACTCTAACCTGCATTGCACGACTTTCTAAGTTGGTGTCCGGCGACGTGCGACTCCTTTGTGTAACTTTGGGTGAGCACCGTTTCATGCATCCTTGTAGTGCCTGTTTCTGGCACTTCTCCGGATGCTACCTGCTGCTGAGAGGGCTCCTTGTCTTGCTCGATGTCCCCTCTTTCTCCTGGTCCAATTTGCAACCTCCTGGTCCCTCCAGGGCCACAGCAGCGTCCAAAAACGTTAACCGCATGATTTGCAGCTAGCAAGGCTTGTTGGCATTCTTTTGGCGGGAAAACACTTCTGCACGACTCTCCACGGCGAGAGGGATCCGTCCACCAAAGAGGAAGTCTCTAGCCCTTTTCGTTCCTGCAGAAACCTCAGCTTCTTCTGTCCAGTAGAAGCTTCTTTGCATCCACAGCTGGCATTTCCTGGGCATATGCCCATCTCCGACTTGTTTGTGACTTTTGGACTTGGTCCCCTTGTTCCACAGGTACCCTAGATTGGAAATCCACAGTTGTTGCATTGTTGGTTTGTGTCTTTCCTGCATTATTCCTCTAACACGACTTCTTTGTCCTTAGGGGAACTTTAGTGCACTTTGCACTCACTTTTCAGGGTCTTGGGGAGGGTTATTTTTCTAACTCTCACTATTTTCTAATAGTCCCAGCGACCCTCTACAAGGTCACATAGGTTTGGGGTCCATTCGTGGTTCGCATTCCACTTTTGGAGTATATGGTTTGTGTTGCCCCTATCCCTATGTGTCCCCATTGCATCCTATTTTAACTATACATTGTTTGCACTGTTTTCTAAGACTATACTGCATATTTTTGCTATTGTGTATATATATCTTGTGTATATTTCCTATCCTCTCACTGAGGGTACACTCTAAGATACTTTGGCATATTGTCATAAAAATAAAGTACCTTTATTTTTAGTATAACTGTGTATTGTGTTTTCTTATGATATTGTGCAAGTGACACTTGTGGTACTGTAGTAGCTTCACACGTCTCCTAGTTCAGCCTAAGCTGCTCTGCTAAGCTACCATTATCTATCAGCCTAAGCTGCTAGATACCCTATACACTAATAAGGGATAACTGGGCCTGGTGCAAGGTGCAAGTACCCCTAGGTACTCACTACAAGCCAGTCCAGCCTCCTACATTGGTTGTGCAGCGGTGGGATAAGTGCTTTGAGACTACTTACCACTCTTGTCATTGTACTTTTCATAAGAGAAAAATATACAAAACAAGTTCAGTGTATATACACATTGCCAAAAAGTTTTGCATTTCCTCTTTTCACTCTTTTCTAAGTGCTGAAAAGTACTTCTAACTTGCTAAAAAGTTCTAAAAAGTTTTAAAAGTTTTTTTCTCTGTCTTTCTAAAAGCTCTGACAAACTTTTTTCTCTTTTTCTATCACTTTAACTCTCTCTAAAAATGTCTGGCACAGGCCAAAATGTTGATCTGTCCAAACTTGCATATGATCACCTTAGCTGGAAAGGAGCAAGGAGTCTCTGCATAGAGAGAGGTTTGAGTGTAGGGAAGAATCCTTCTTTGGAATTGTTACTTAACATGCTTAGAGAACAAGATAAGGCAAGAAGTGCCCCATCTGTTGAAAAAGTAGCTAATGGTTCCCATTCTGATCCAGGGACTCCCCCAGGAAAAGATTCAGGAAAGAAACTTCCTAGCCTGCCCATTACTAGACAGTCTAGCATAGTTGGTAATGATGAAGAGCCACACCATACAAATAGTGTTGTCTCACATCATAGCAAAAGCATTTATTCTCACCACAGTGGTACTGATGTTTCTGTTAGCCAAGCTGTTAGGGTGCCCTCTGTAAGGGACAGGTCTCCTTCTGTCCATTCTCACCATACTTCTGTTTCAAGGCATGTCCCTCCCACCCACCCTGATGACAGATTGTTAGAAAGGGAGCTCAATAGATTGAGAGTGGAACAAACCAGACTGAAGCTCAAGAAGCAACAGCTGGATTTGGATAGACAGACTTTAGAAGTAGAGAAGGAGAGACAGAAACTGGGTTTAGAAACCCATGGTGGCAGCAGCAGTATTCCCCATAGTCATCCTGCAAAAGAGCATGATTCCAGGAATCTGCATAAGATAGTTCCCCCTTATAAGGAGGGGGATGACATTAACAAGTGGTTTGCTGCACTTGAGAGGGCCTGTGCTGTACAGGATGTCCCTCAAAGGCAGTGGGCTGCTATCCTATGGCTATCATTTAGTGGAAAAGGTAGGGATAGGCTCCTTACTGTAAAAGAAAATGAAGCTAATGATTACAAAGTTCTTAAGAATGCACTCCTGGATGGTTATGGCTTAACCACTGAACAATACAGGATAAAGTTCAGAGAGACCAAAAAGGAGTCTTCACAAGACTGGGTTGATTTCATTGACCATTCAGTGAAGGCCTTGGAGGGGTGGTTACATGGCAGTAAAGTTACTGATTATGACAGCCTGTATAACTTGATCCTGAGAGAGCATATTCTTAATAATTGTGTGTCTGATTTGTTGCACCAGTACTTGGTGGACTCTGATCTGACCTCTCCCCAAGAATTGGGAAAGAAGGCAGACAAATGGGTCAGAACAAGGGTGAACAGAAAAGTTCATACAGGGGGTGACAAAGAGAACACTAAGAAGAAAGATGGTGAAAAATCTCAAGATAAGCATGGGGATAAGGGTAAAACCAAAGATCCCACTTCAAATCTTAAACACTCTTCAGGGGGTGGGGATAAAACAAATTCTTCCTCTTCTTCTCAACCTACACAATTTAAAAAGCCTTGGTGCTTTGTGTGTAAAAATAGAGGCCATAGGCCAGGGGATAAGTCCTGTCCAGGTAAACCCCCTGAGCCTACCACCACTAATACATCAAGCTCTAGTGCCCCTAGCAGTAGCGGTACTAGTGGTGGGACTGCTGGCAACAGTCAAGTTAAGGGTGTAGTTGGGTTCACTTATGGGTCCATAGTAGAAACTGGGGTAGTCAGTCCCAAGACAGTTTCTGTCACACCTAGTGGCATTGGCCTTGCCACACTGGCTGCTTGTCCCCTTACAATGGATAAGTACAGGCAGACAGTTTCAATAAATGGTGTTGAGGCCTTGGCCTACAGGGACACAGGTGCCAGTATCACTTTGGTGACTGAAAACCTAGTGCATCCTGAACAACACATCATTGGACAACAGTATAAGATTATTGATGTCCATAACTCCACTAAGTTTCTTCCCTTAGCTATAATTCAGTTTAGTTGGGGTGGAGTTACTGGCCCTAAGCAGGTGGTGGTATCACATAGCTTACCTGTAGATTGTCTCTTAGGTAATGACCTAGAGGCCTCAGGTTGGGCTGATGTAGAGTTTTATGCCCATGCAGCCATGGTGGGCATCCCAGAGGAATTGTTCCCTCTCATTTCTACTGAAATGAAAAAGCAAAGGAGAGAAGGCCTGAAAACTCAGGATCCCTCTCCATCAACAGGTAAAAGGGGTATCACAGTATCCCCTAACCACCCTACCATTCAGGATACCCTTCCTGTGGTGGGAGAAACCTCTCCTGGGGTGACACCTGTTCCAAGGGAAGCATCAGCTGGCAAAGCTGTACTCCCTGAGGTAGAAGTACCTCTCTGTGGGATAACTAACATTGGTGACAAAAAGAGCACCATTTTAGTTAACATGGAGCATCCCTCCAACCCTCCCAGAGAAACTTTAGTGCAGAAACTCTGCACTGCCTCACAACACTTAGGACAGCATCCCTGCCCTAGTGTGGAGCTCATAGGACAGCATCCCTGCCCTGCTCCAACTCAAGAGAAACAGCATCCCTGTTCTCTCTTCCAGCCATATGGACAACATTTTTGCCCAGCTATGGCTTTTCTGAGACAGCATCCCTGTCTGGCATTTCCATCACTACAAATAGGTTCAGTGGGCATTTCCCACTGCTCTAAACTAAAACTTACTGATAGAAACTCTGAAAATACATCTTCACATTGTTGCTTAGCAAAAAAACTTCAAACAGGGTGGTTTACATCCCCACAGGGAAGTAACCATATAGTGGATGATAAAGGGAGTAACCAGTCTATTGCAGAGCTACTCTCTACTTATCACCACTTAGACAATAAAGTCTCAACTGGCCAAGGTTAGCCTTATTGTCCTTCGTTTGGGGGGGTTGTGTGAGAAAGTAGCCTCTTTCTAGCCTTGTTACCCCCACTTTGGGCCTGTTTGTGAGTGTATGTCAGGGTGTTTTCACTGTCTCACTGGTATCCTGCTTGCCAGGGCCCAGTGCTCATAGTGAAAACCCTATGTTTTCAGTATGTTTGTTATGTGTCACTGGGACCCTGCTAGTCAGGACCCCAGTGCTCATAAGTTTGTGACCTATAGGTATGTGTTCCCTGTGTGATGCCTAACTGTCTCACTGAGGCTCTGCTAACCAGAACCTCAGTGGTTATGCTCTCTCTTTACAAATTGTCACTAACAGGCTAGTGACCAATTTTACCAATTTACATTGGCTTACTGGAACACCCTTATAATTCCCTAGTATATGGTACTGAGGTACCCAGGGTATTGGGGTTCCAGGAGATCCCTATGGGCTGCAGCATTTCTTTTGCCACCCATAGGGAGCTCTGACAAATCTTACACAGGCCTGCCACTGCAGCCTGAGTGAAATAACGTCCACGTTATTTCACAGCCAGTTTACACTGCACTTAAGTAACTTATAAGTCACCTATATGTCTAACCTTTACCTGGTAAAGGTTAGGTGCAAAGTTACTTAGTGTGAGGGCACCCTGGCACTAGCCAAGGTGCCCCCACATTGTTCAGGGCCAATTCCCCGGACTTTGTGAGTGCGGGGACACCATTACACGCGTGCACTACATATAGGTCACTACCTATATGTAGCTTCACAATGGTAACTCCGAATATGGCCATGTAATATGTCTATGATCATGGAATTGCCCCCTCTATACCATCCTGGCATAGTTGGCACAATCCCATGATCCCAGTGGTCTGTAGCACAGACCCTGGTACTGCCATACTGCCTTTCCCGGGGTTTCACTGCAGCTGATGCTGCTGCCAACCCCTCAGACAGGCATCTGCCCTCCTGGGGTCCAGCCAGGCCTGGCCCAGGATGGCAGAACAAAGGACTTCCTCTGAGAGAGGGTGTTACACCCTCTCCCTTTGGAAAATGGTGTGAAGGCAGGGGAGGAGTAGCCTCCCCCAGCCTCTGGAAATGCTTTCTTGGGCACAGATGTGCCCAATTCTGCATAAGCCAGTCTACACCGGTTCAGGGACCCCTTAGCCCTGCTCTGGCGCGAAACTGGACAAAGGAAAGGGGAGTGACCACTCCCCTGACCTGTACCTCCCCTGGGAGGTGCCCAGAGCTCCTCCAGTGTGCTCCAGACCTCTGCCATCTTGGAAACAGAGGTGCTGCTGGCACACTGGACTGCTCTGAGTGGCCAGTGCCACCAGGTGACGTCAGAGACTCCTTGTGATAGGCTCCTTCAGGTGTTGCTAGCCTATCCTCTCTCCTAGGTAGCCAAACCCTCTTTTCTGGCTATTTAGGGTCTCTGTCTCTTGGGATTCCTTAGATAACGAATGCAAGAGCTCATCCGAGTTCCTCTGCATCTCTCTCTTCACCTTCTGCCAAGGAATCGACTGCTGACCGCGCTGGAAGCCTGCAACACTGCAACAAAGTAGCTAAGACGACTACTGCAACTCTGTAACGCTGATCCTGCCGCCTTCTCAACTGTTTTCCTGGTGGTGCATGCTGTGGGGGTAGTCTTCCTCCTCTCTGCACTAGAAGCTCCGAAGAAATCTCCCGTGGGTCGACGGAATCTTCCCCCTGCAACCGCAGGCACCAAAAAGCTGCATTACCGGTCCCTTGGGTCTCCTCTCAGCACGACGAGCGAGGTCCCTCGAATCCAGCAACTCTGTCCAAGTGACTCCCACAGTCCAGTGACTCTTCAGTCCAAGTTTGGTGGAGGTAAGTCCTTGCCTCACCTCGCTAGACTGCATTGCTGGGAACCGCGACTTTTGCAGCTACTCCGGCCCCTCGGCACTTCCGGCGGAAATCCTTTGTGCACAGCCAAGCCTGGGTCCACGGCACTCTAACCTGCATTGCACGACTTTCTAAGTTGGTGTCCGGCGACGTGCGACTCCTTTGTGTAACTTTGGGTGAGCACCATTTCATGCATCCTCGTAGTGCCTGTTTCTGGCACTTCTCCGGGTGCTACCTGCTGCTGAGAGGGCTCCTTGTCTTGCTCGACGTCCCCTCTCTCTCCTGGTCCAATTTGCGACCTCCTGGTCCCTCCAGGGCCACAGCAGCGTCCAAAAACTCTAACCGCATGATTTGCAGCTAGCAAGGCTTGTTGGCATTCTTTTGGCGGGAAAACACTTCTGCAAGACTCTCCACGGCGAGAGGGATCCGTCCACCAAAGGGGAAGTCTCTAGCCCTTTTCGTTCCTGCAGAAACCTCAGCTTCTTCTGTCCAGTAGAAGCTTCTTTGCATCCACAGCTGGCATTTCCTGGGCATATGCCCATCTCCGACTTGCTTGTGACTTTTGGACTTAGTCCCCTTGTTCCACAGGTACCCTAGATTGGAAATCCACAGTTGTTGCATTGTTGGTTTGTGTCTTTCCTGCATTATTCCTCTAACATGACTTCTTTGTCCTTAGGGGAACTTTAGTGCACTTTGCACTCACTTTTCAGGGTCTTGGGGAGGGTTATTTTTCTAACTCTCACTATTTTCTAATAGTCCCAGCGACCCTCTACAAGGTCACATAGGTTTGGGGTCCATTCGTGGTTCGCATTCCACTTTTGGAGTATATGGTTTGTGTTGCCCCTATCCCTATGTGTCCCCATTGCATCCTATTTTAACTATACATTGTTTGCACTGTTTTCTAAGACTATACTGCATATTTTTGCTATTGTGTATATATATCTTGTGTATATTTCCTATCCTCTCACTGAGGGTACACTCTAAGATACTTTGGCATATTGTCATAAAAATAAAGTACCTTTATTTTTAGTATAACTGTGTATTGTGTTTTCTTGTGATATTGTGCAAGTGACACTTGTGGTACTGTAGTAGCTTCACACGTCTCCTAGTTCAGCCTAAACTGCTCTGCTAAGCTACCATTATCTATCAGCCTAAGCTGCTAGATACCCTATACACTAATAAGGGATAACTGGGCCTGGTGCAAGGTGCAAGTACCCCTAGGTACTCACTACAAGCCAGTCCAGCCTCCTACATTGGTTGTGCAGCGGTGGGATAAGTGCTTTGAGACTACTTACCACTCTTGTCATTGTACTTTTCATAAGAGAAAAATATACAAAACAAGTTCAGTGTATATACACATTGCCAAAAAGTTTTGCATTTCCTCTTTTCACTCTTTTCTAAGTGCTGAAAAGTACTTCTAACTTGCTAAAAAGTTCTAAAAAGTTTTAAACGTTTTTTTCTCTGTCTTTCTAAAAGCTCTGACAAACTTTTTTCTCTTTTTCTATCACTTTAACTCTCTCTAAAAATGTCTGGCACAGGCCAAAATGTTGATCTGTCCAAACTTGCATATGATCACCTTAGCTGGAAAGGAGCAAGGAGTCTCTGCATAGAGAGAGGTTTGAGTGTAGGGAAGAATCCTTCTTTGGAATTGTTACTTAACATGCTTAGAGAACAAGATAAGGCAAGAAGTGCCCCATCTGTTGAAAAAGTAGCTAATGGTTCCCATTCTGATCCAGGGACTCCCCCAGGAAAAGATTCAGGAAAGAAACTTCCTAGCATGCCCATTACTAGACAGTCTAGCATAGTTGGTAATGATGAAGAGCCACACCATACAAATAGTGTTGTCTCACATCATAGCAAAAGCATTTATTCTCACCACAGTGGTACTGATGTTTCTGTTAGCCAAGCTGTTAGGGTGCCCTCTGTAAGGGACAGGTCTCCTTCTGTCCATTCTCACCATACTTCTGTTTCAAGGCATGTCCCTCCCACCCACCCTGATGACAGATTGTTAGAAAGGGAGCTCAATAGATTGAGAGTGGAACAAACCAGACTGAAGCTCAAGAAGCAACAGCTGGATTTGGATAGACAGACTTTAGAAGTAGAGAAGGAGAGACAGAAACTGGGTTTAGAAACCCATGGTGGCAGCAGCAGTATTCCCCATAGTCATCCTGCAAAAGAGCATGATTCCAGGAATCTGCATAAGATAGTTCCCCCTTATAAGGAGGGGGATGACATTAACAAGTGGTTTGCTGCACTTGAGAGGGCCTGTGCTGTACAGGATGTCCCTCAAAGGCAGTGGGCTGCTATCCTATGGCTATCATTTAGTGGAAAAGGTAGGGATAGGCTCCTTGCTGTAAAAGAAAATGAAGCTAATGATTACAAAGTTCTTAAGAATGCACTCCTGGATGGTTATGGCTTAACCACTGAACAATACAGGATAAAGTTCAGAGAGACCAAAAAGGAGTCTTCACAAGACTGGGTTGATTTCATTGACCATTCAGTGAAGGCCTTGGAGGGGTGGTTACATGGCAGTAAAGTTACTGATTATGACAGCCTGTATAACTTGATCCTGAGAGAGCATATTCTTAATAATTGTGTGTCTGATTTGTTGCACCAGTACTTGGTGGACTCTGATCTGACCTCTCCCCAAGAATTGGGAAAGAAGGCAGACAAATGGGTCAGAACAAGGGTGAACAGAAAAGTTCATACAGGGGGTGACAAAGAGAACACTAAGAAGAAAGATGGTGAAAAATCTCAAGATAAGCATGGGGATAAGGGTAAAACCAAAGATCCCACTTCAAATCTTAAACACTCTTCAGGGGGTGGGGATAAAACAAATTCTTCCTCTTCTTCTCAACCTACACAATTTAAAAAGCCTTGGTGCTTTGTGTGTAAAAATAGAGGCCATATGCCAGGGGATAAGTCCTGTCCAGGTAAACCCCCTGAGCCTACCACCACTAATACATCAAGCTCTAGTGCCCCTAGCAGTAGCGGTACTAGTGGTGGGACTGCTGGCAACAGTCAAGTTAAGGGTGTAGTTGGGTTCACTTATGGGTCCATAGTAGAAACTGGGGTAGTCAGTCCCAAGACAGTTTCTGTCACACCTAGTGGCATTGGCCTTGCCACACTGGCTGCTTGTCCCCTTACAATGGATAAGTACAGGCAGACAGTTTCAATAAATGGTGTTGAGGCCTTGGCCTACAGGGACACAGGTGCCAGTATCACTTTGGTGACTGAAAACCTAGTGCATCCTGAACAACACATCATTGGACAACAGTATAAGATTATTGATGTCCATAACTCCACTAAGTTTCTTCCCTTAGCTATAATTCAGTTTAGTTGGGGTGGAGTTACTGGCCCTAAGCAGGTGGTGGTATCACCTAGCTTACCTGTAGATTGTCTCTTAGGTAATGACCTAGAGGCCTCAGGTTGGGCTGATGTAGAGTTTTATGCCCATGCAGCCATGGTGGGCATCCCAGAGGAATTGTTCCCTCTCATTTCTACTGAAATGAAAAAGCAAAGGAGAGAAGGCCTGAAAACTCAGGATCCCTCTCCATCAACAGGTAAAAGGGGTATCACAGTATCCCCTAACCACCCTACCATTCAGGATACCCTTCCTGTGGTGGGAGAAACCTCTCCTGGGGTGACACCTGTTCCAAGGGAAGCATCAGCTGGCAAAGCTGTACTCCTGAGGTAGAAGTACCTCTCTGTGGGATAACTAACATTGGTGACAAAAAGAGCACCATTTTAGTTAACATGGAGCATCCCTCCAACCCTCCCAGAGAAACTTTAGTGCAGAAACTCTGCACTGCCTCACAACACTTAGGACAGCATCCCTGCCCTAGTGTGGAGCTCATAGGACAGCATCCCTGCCCTGCTCCAACTCAAGAGAAACAGCATCCCTGTTCTCTCTTCCAGCCATATGGACAACATTTTTGCCCAGCTATGGCTTTTCTGAGACAGCCTCCCTGTCTGGCATTTCCATCACTACAAATAGGTTCAGTGGGCATTTCCCACTGCTCTAAACTAAAACTTACTGATAGAAACTCTGAAAATACATCTTCACATTGTTGCTTAGCAAAAAAACTTCAAACAGGGTGGTTTACATCCCCACAGGGAAGTAACCATATAGTGGATGATAAAGGGAGTAACCAGTCTATTGCAGAGCTACTCTCTACTTATCACCACTTAGACAATAAAGTCTCAACTGGCCAAGGTTAGCCTTATTGTCCTTCGTTTGGGGGGGGTTGTGTGAGAAAGTAGCCTCTTTCTAGCCTTGTTACCCCCACTTTGGGCCTGTTTGTGAGTGTATGTCAGGGTGTTTTCACTGTCTCACTGGTATCCTGCTTGCCAGGGCCCAGTGCTCATAGTGAAAACCCTATGTTTTCAGTATGTTTGTTATGTGTCACTGGGACCCTGCTAGTCAGGACCCCAGTGCTCATAAGTTTGTGACCTATAGGTATGTGTTCCCTGTGTGATGCCTAACTGTCTCACTGAGGCTCTGCTAACCAGAACCTCAGTGGTTATGCTCTCTCTTTACAAATTGTCACTAACAGGCTAGTGACCAATTTTACCAATTTACATTGGCTTACTGGAACACCCTTATAATTCCCTAGTATATGGTACTGAGGTACCCAGGGTATTGGGGTTCCAGGAGATCCCTATGGGCTGCAGCATTTCTTTTGCCACCCATAGGGAGCTCTGACAAATCTTACACAGGCCTGCCACTGCAGCCTGAGTGAAATAACGTCCACGTTATTTCACAGCCAGTTTACACTGCACTTAAGTAACTTATAAGTCACCTATATGTCTAACCTTTACCTGGTAAAGGTTAGGTGCAAAGTTACTTAGTGTGAGGGCACCCTGGCACTAGCCAAGGTGCCCCCACATTGTTCAGGGCCAATTCCCCGGACTTTGTGAGTGCGGGGACACCATTACACGCGTGCACTACATATAGGTCACTACCTATATGTAGCTTCACAATGGTAACTCCGAATATGGCCATGTAATATGTCTATGATCATGGAATTGCCCCCTCTATACCATCCTGGCATAGTTGGCACAATCCCATGATCCCAGTGGTCTGTAGCACAGACCCTGGTACTGCCATACTGCCTTTCCCGGGGTTTCACTGCAGCTGCTGCTGCTGCCAACCCCTCAGACAGGCATCTGCCCTCCTGGGGTCCAGCCAGGCCTGGCCCAGGATGGCAGAACAAAGGACTTCCTCTGAGAGAGGGTGTTACACCCTCTCCCTTTGGAAAATGGTGTGAAGGCAGGGGAGGAGTAGCCTCCCCCAGCCTCTGGAAATGCTTTCTTGGGCACAGATGTGCCCAATTCTGCATAAGCCAGTCTACACCGGTTCAGGGACCCCTTAGCCCTGCTCTGGCGCGAAACTGGACAAAGGAAAGGGGAGTGACCACTCCCCTGACCTGTACCTCCCCTGGGAGGTGCCCAGAGCTCCTCCAGTGTGCTCCAGACCTCTGCCATCTTGGAAACAGAGGTGCTGCTGGCACACTGGACTGCTCTGAGTGGCCAGTGCCACCAGGTGACGTCAGAGACTCCTTGTGATAGGCTCCTTCAGGTGTTGCTAGCCTATCCTCTCTCCTAGGTAGCCAAACCCTCTTTTCTGGCTATTTAGGGTCTCTGTCTCTTGGGATTCCTTAGATAACGAATGCAAGAGCTCATCCGAGTTCCTCTGCATCTCTCTCTTCACCTTCTGCCAAGGAATCGACTGCTGACCGCGCTGGAAGCCTGCAACACTGCAACAAAGTAGCTAAGACGACTACTGCAACTCTGTAACGCTGATCCTGCCGCCTTCTCAACTGTTTTCCTGGTGGTGCATGCTGTGGGGGTAGTCTTCCTCCTCTCTGCACTAGAAGCTCCGAAGAAATCTCCCGTGGGTCGACGGAATCTTCCCCCTGCAACCGCAGGCACCAAAAAGCTGCATTACCGGTCCCTTGGGTCTCCTCTCAGCACGACGAGCGAGGTCCCTCGAATCCAGCAACTCTGTCCAAGTGACTCCCACAGTCCAGTGACTCTTCAGTCCAAGTTTGGTGGAGGTAAGTCCTTGCCTCACCTCGCTAGACTGCATTGCTGGGAACCGCGACTTTTGCAGCTACTCCGGCCCCTCGGCACTTCCGGCGGAAATCCTTTGTGCACAGCCAAGCCTGGGTCCACGGCACTCTAACCTGCATTGCACGACTTTCTAAGTTGGTGTCCGGCGACGTGCGACTCCTTTGTGTAACTTTGGGTGAGCACCATTTCATGCATCCTCGTAGTGCCTGTTTCTGGCACTTGTCCGGGTGCTACCTGCTGCTGAGAGGGCTCCTTGTCTTGCTCGACGTCCCCTCTCTCTCCTGGTCCAATTTGCGACCTCCTGGTCTCTCCAGGGCCACAGCAGCATCCAAAAACTCTAACCGCATGATTTGCAGCTAGCAAGGCTTGTTGGCGTTCTTTTGGCGGGAAAACACTTCTGCAAGACTCTCCACGGCGAGAGGGATCCGTCCACCAAAGGGGAAGTCTCTAGCCCTTTTCGTTCCTGCAGAAACCTCAGCTTCTTCTGTCCAGTAGAAGCTTCTTTGCATCCACAGCTGGCATTTCCTGGGCATATGCCCATCTCCGACTTGCTTGTGACTTTTGGACTTAGTCCCCTTGTTCCACAGGTACCCTAGATTGGAAATCCACAGTTGTTGCATTGTTGGTTTGTGTCTTTCCTGCATTATTCCTCTAACATGACTTCTTTGTCCTTAGGGGAACTTTAGTGCACTTTGCACTCACTTTTCAGGGTCTTGGGGAGGGTTATTTTTCTAACTCTCACTATTTTCTAATAGTCCCAGCGACCCTCTACAAGGTCACATAGGTTTGGGGTCCATTCGTGGTTCGCATTCCACTTTTGGAGTATATGGTTTGTGTTGCCCCTATCCCTATGTGTCCCCATTGCATCCTATTGTAACTATACATTGTTTGCACTGTTTTCTAAGACTATACTGCATATTTTTGCTATTGTGTATATATATCTTGTGTATATTTCCTATCCTCTCACTGAGGGTACACTCTAAGATACTTTGGCATATTGTCATAAAAATAAAGTACCTTTATTTTTAGTATAACTGTGTATTGTGTTTTCTTATGATATTGTGCAAGTGACACTTGTGGTACTGTAGTAGCTTCACACGTCTCCTAGTTCAGCCTAAACTGCTCTGCTAAGCTACCATTATCTATCAGCCTAAGCTGCTAGACACCCTATACACTAGTAAGGGATAACTGGGCCTGGTGCAAGGTGCAAGTACCCCTAGGTACTCACTACAAGCCAGTCCAGCCTCCTACATCCTCTTCGATACGGGTAGCCAGTGTAGGTCTCTGAGGTGGGCAGAGATGTGGTCGCAGCGTGGGACGTCGAAGATGAGACGGGCGGAAGCATTTTGGATACGTTGCATTTTTATTTGTAGTTTGGCCGTAGTTTCCTGCATAGAGTGCGTTTCCGTAGTCCAGTCGGCTGCTGATCAGGGCGTGGGTGACTATTTTTCTGGTTTCTACAGGAATCCATTTGAAAATCTTGCGGAGCATGTGAAGGGTGTTGTAGCAGGAAGAGGAGATTGCGTTGACCTGCTGAGTCACGCTGAGTGCTGATTCCCAGGTTTCGTGCTTGAGTTGTGGGTATGGGTGTGGCTCCTAGGGAGGTAGGCCACCAGGAGTCGTTCCAGGCGGAGGGGTTGCTGCTGAAGATGAGATCTCTGTTTTGTCGGTGTTTAGCTTGAAGCGGCTTGATTCCATCCAGTTGACGATGGCGTGAAGTCCATTGTGGAGGTTGTTTTTAGTGGTTGTAGGGTCTTTCGTGAGGGAGATGATCAGCTGGGTGTCGTTTGCGTAGGAAACTATGTCGATGTGGTGAGTTTGTGTGATGTTGGCGAGAGGGGCCATGTAAACGTTGAAAAGCGTTGGGCTGAGGGAGGATCTCTGGGAGACTCCACAGATGGTCTTGGAGGATTCGGACAGGTAAGGCGGAAGGCGGATGTTATATCTTTTCGCAAACCACAGTTTTGTTAAAGGGAGAAGGATGTTTAAATGTGTATTCAGGAATCACCCGTCTACCTTTTAATGCCCATGATGCCTTTGGCACCTACTTAACATTTTAATTTCAGAAACACACTTCTACATAAATTGTTATTTGCTATATCAAAAACTAGGACTAGAAATGTAGGTTATGTTATGCTGGTTGTTTCTAAAACACTTAGGGGGTCATTCTGACCCTGGCGGTCATGGACCGCCAGGGCCAACGACCGCGGAAGCACCGCCAACAGGCTGGCGGTGCTTCCATGGGCATTCTGACCGCGGCGGTACAGCCGCGGTCAGAAACGGGAAACCGGCGGTGTCCCGCCTGTTTCCCGCCGGTTTCCCGCTGCCCCTGGGAATCCTCCACGGCGGCGCTGCAAGCAGCGCCGCCATGGGGATTCCGACCCCCTTCCCGCCAGCCTGGTTCTGGCGGTTTCCACCGCCAGAACCTGGCTGGCGGGAACGGGTGTCGTGGGGCCCCTGGGGGCCCCTGCAGTGCCCATGCCATTGGCAGACACCGAAAATCACGACGGGTGCAACTGCACCCGTCGCACCCCTTCCACTCCGCCGGCTCCATTTGGAGCCGGCATCCTCGTGGAAGGGGGTTTCCCGCTGGGCGGGCGGGCGGCCTTCTGGCGGTCGCCCGCTAGCCCAGCGGGAATCTCAGAATGACCACCGCGGTCTTTCGACCGCGGTACGGTCCTCTGGCGGTTCCCGCCAGGCCGGCGGCATCCGCCGCCGGCGGGGGTCAGAATGACCCCCTTAATGCTATCTTGAGATATGGGAAGGATGGATGTCTTACATTGTATCACTTCTCAAGTTATTTTACCATAAAATCATAATACCTCTATTGGTAGCTGCATGGAATTCCCATGGGATAGTTTCTACTTTCTAGGAGGATGCAGGAATACCTTCTACAGAAATGTAGACAAACAGATGTGTAGGAGTGATTTCACAATAAATATCTGAATGTAAATACACTGCCTAGAGGCAAAAACTTGTGGGTTTCGAATGTTAACCATTCCAAGCCTGCACAAACAAGAAGCTAAACAATGCTTTAGAGATTTCTGGATTTCTTTTTGTTACCTTTATGTTCTGCTTTTTATTTTCTCATGAAAGAATATTAAAAATCGTAATAGTGCTAATGTTTTGATAATGCTTTGTAACAGCAATTTAAAGAAGTTCTTACAAAAAATGCTGTTAAATTTGAGAGGGACTTATGATTTAGCTGAGTCAGCTTCAGGCCTCATTCTTGTCAAAGCCTCGTGCCCAATTCCAAAGACAAACCTTTAAGCCCTTCGCTGCCAAGCCATCTCCCCCTCCTGTGCCAAGCCTTTTTTTGGCTATCTGGGGTACTTTGCGCTTAGGCCCTCATAACTTTTTGTCCACATAAGCTACCCACGCCAAATTTGCATCCTTTTTTCCAACATCCTAGGGATTCTAGAGGTACCCAGAGTTTGTGGGTTCTCATGAAGGAGACCAAGAAATTAAAACGAAAATGGGAACAAGTGCTGCAGAAGAAAGCATGTGTTTTTTCCCTGAAAATGGCATCAACAAAGGGTTTGCTGTGCTAAACTCACCATCTTCCCAGGCAGACGTGAATCAGAATACCAAATTTGTCAACACAATGTTGGCATTTTACTGGGACATACCCCATTTTTACTATTTTTTGTGCTTTCAGCCTCTTTCCAGTTAGTGACAGAAATGGGTGTGAAACCGATGCTGAATCCCAGACAGCTAAACATTTCTGAAAAGTAGACAGAATTTTGAATTCAGCAAGGGGTAATTTGTGTATATCCTTCAGGGTTTTCCTACAGAAAGTAACAGCTAAAATAAAACAATATAGAAATTGAGGTGAAAAAGAGCCATTTCTGTCCACATTTTCTTCTATAACTTTTTCCAGCTATGGCAGATTTTTGAAAGCAATATACCATCATGTCTGCTGGACTCTTCTGGTTGCGGGGATATATAGGGCTCCTAAGTTCATCAAGAACCCTAAGTACCCAGAGCCAATGAAGGAGCTGCACCTTGCAATGGGTTTTCATTGCATACCAGGTATACAGCAATTCATTTGGTGAAATATAAAGGGACAAAAATAGGTATCAAGGAAACCTTTATATTTCCAAAATAGGCACAAGATAAGGTGTTGAGAAGCAGTGATTATTTACACATCTCTGAATTCCGGGGTCCCCATACTAGCTTGTGAATTACAGGGCATTTCTCAAATAGACGTCTTTTTTACACACTGTCTTGCATTTGGAAGGACAAAATGTAGAGAAATACAAGGGGCAATAACACTTGTTCTTCTATTCTGTGTTCCCCCAAGTCTCCTGCTAAAAATGGTACCTCACTTGTGTGGGTAGGCCTAATGACCGCGACATGAAAAGCAACATGGACACATCACATTTTTACATTGAAATCTGACCTTTTTTCTGCAAAGTGCCTAACTGTGGATTTTGGCCTCTAGCTCAGCCGGCACCTAGGGAAACCTAGCAAACCTATATATTTTTTTAAACTAAACACCTAGGGGAATTCAGAATTGGGGGACTTGTGGAGCTCTCACTAGGTTCTGCTACCCAGAATCCTTTGCAAACCTCAAAATTCGGCAAAAAAAACACTTTTTCTTCACATTTCGGTGATAGAAAGTTCTGGAATCTGACAGGAGCCACAAATTTCCTTCCACACAGCATTCCCCCAAGTCTCCAAATAAAAATGGTACCTCACTTGTGTTGGTAGGCCTAGTGCCCGTGACAGGAAACACCCCGAAACGCAACATGGACACATCAAATATTTACATTGACAACTGATGTGTTTTTTGGAAAGTGTCTAGCTGTGGATTTTGGCCTCTAGCTCAGTCGGCACATAGGAAAACCTACCAAACCTGTGCATTTTTCAAAACTAGACACCTAGGGGAACCCAGGATGGGGTGACTTGTTGCACTCTCACCAGGTTCTGTTACCCAGAATCCTTTGCAAACCTCAAAATGTGGCAAAAAAACACCTTTTCCTCACATTTTGTTGATAGAAAGGTTCTGGAATCTGAGAGGAGCCACCAATTTCCTTCCACCCACCATTTCCCCAAGTCTTCTGATAAAAATGGTACCTCATTTGTGTGGATAGGCCTAGTGCCCGTGACAGGATATGCCCCAAAACATAACATGGACACATCACATTTTCCCAAAGAAAACTGACCTGTTTTTTGCAAAGTGCCTAGCTGTGGATTTTGGCCTCTAGCTCATTCGGTACCTAGGAAAAACTAGCAAACCTGGACATTTCTGAAAATTAGACACCTAAGAGAACCTAGGATGGGGTAACTTGTGGCACTCTCACCAGGTTCTGTTACCGAGAATCCTTAGCAAACCTCAAACTTTGGCCAAAAAAACACTTTTTCCTCACATATTGGTACTGCAAAGTTCTGGAATCTGAGGGAAGCCACAAACTGCCTTCTACCCAGCATTCCCCCACACCACCCCATAAAAATGGTACCGCATGTATGTGGGTAGGCCTAGTGCCCGTGACAGGAAATGCCCCAAAATACTACGTGGACACATCAAAATGATCAAATACAAAACTTCCTGTTTTTGCGGGGGAGGCACCTGCGTTTTTGGTCCTGGACTCAGAAGCCATCTAGGGAAACCTACCAAACCCAGACATTTCTGAAAACTAGACACCCGAGGGAGTCCAGGGAGGTGTGACTTGTGTGGATCCCCCAGGGTTTTCTTACTCAGAATCCTCAGCAAAACTCAAATTTAGCTGAAAAATAACATTTTTCCAATATTTCTTTGTGGGATCACCGCATCGGCACTAATTTCCTACCACCCAACATTCCACTCAGTCTCCCGATAAAAATGATACCTCACTTGTGTAGGTGGGCCAAGTGCCTGTGACAGGGAAGAGCCAAAAACATGTTAAAATTGAGGGAGAACCAAAGCAGGTCCAAAAGGGCATTTGACAAAAAGCGTTTTTAGGCTGACAAGTGGGGCAGAATTTTTATTGGTATAGATGCAACAATGCTGGGTAGTAGGAATTTTGTGGATTCCTGCAGATTCTGGAAAGTTCCATCACAAAAATGTGGGAAAAATGTGTGATATCAAGCAAAGTTGGAGGTTTGCAGGGCATTGTGGGTAAGAAAGTGGCGCAGGGTGCATGTGAGGCACACCACCCTGGACTCATCCAGATGTTTAGTTTTCAGATGTGTCTAGGTCTCATAGATCTTTCTACATGGCGGGGTCCCAAAGTCCAAAAAGTGCAGCCCTCACCATTCCAAGTGGGACCATTTTGAGAGTTAGACAAGCTCTCATGCCCCAAATGGAAAACCAAAACCCAACATAATCAAATGTCCTCTTGCTTGCAGTTGGGATAAGATTTTTTAGTGTGTGAGGGGAGAGCTGCAAGTCTCTTACTCCCTTCAGTTGGGGTGGGGGCATAACCATGCCCATTGTCATGGGATTACCCATTAAATCAAACTTCCACAGGAGCAGATGCCTTTTACCAAACTCCCTCCAACAGATGCATGCTCAGACTTTACTGATTATCTGAGCCCTGCATCCGCTAGGGGGAAAGGGGAATGGGAATAGAAAAAGAGAGACCGCCTCCAGATGGAGTTCCAGTCTGTGTTTCCCACTTGAAGATAGGATATTCAGTGTGTGCTTCTGTAACCTGCACCTTTCTTGTTATTGGGATTTCTTTAAAGGAAGGACCTGCAGTCGGGTGATAAGAGCATAGATAAGTACATTCCTACTGCGCATTCAACTGTTCAGCCATTCACATTCACCCAATTCTATTGTTCTTCTAACCTGGATCTTTGGAGAGACTAGCCTCTCTCTAAGAGAACAATGTTAACTTAATATCTTCTTTTCTCCAGGAGTCAGAGGTATCCAAGGTTCTCTGGAGAACAGTTCAAAGGTTCACAAATATACAATCTACTAATGTATTTTACAGGAAACGAAAACTCCTTCTCAAGGTTCAGTTTTCTCAATCACAGTCTCTAGAAATTAGTCTGAGCACTGAGATTTGTCTCTAAGACGGGCAAGTCTGCAAAGCGAAGAGTTTTTGAATATATATGTACATATATATATATTGGCAAGTCTGGAAATCATTCAAAAGGATTCCTTACTGCAGTTGCTTGAAGTTCTGTTAAGCCGAAACGAATTCTCCTCAGAAAGCCAACAGCCAGTTATTGGAAGAAGAAATAAATTCAGCTTCTACAGAAGGGAAAAAGTAGCTGGTGTGCACACCGTAACAAGAAAACTAATTAATTACTCAAAACGGGAAGAATTCTCTACAAAATGAAGCACTCCAGGAACAATGCTCATTCTTCTCAGAATGACAGTTAAAGTGCGCAGCTCCCAGAGAGAAACAGCTGGAGGGAAGCGTCAGCACAAGACTAAGGTAGAAACACTAGAGCCCTGACCTCACAAAGATTTGCGGCCACCATCTTGAATGGCAGTTAAACCTGAAGAAGCTAGTTCTAAGAACAGCCTCCACATGAGCCACCTGGAGTGAGGATGCCGCTGCGACCAACGTGAGTACAAGCAAAAGGGGAATTGTTTTTGCTGATGGAAAAGCTTATTTAACACTGGCAATAGTTTTCCTGACACCCATACTGGTTTGTAGCCACCACCCCACTATTTTTTTTTTAAATCCCTGGCATCTAGTAGGCTTTCTGCCCTCCACTTGGGGAGTGGATCGGGGGTAATTGCCCCATCTGCCCACTGCTGGGCAGAACAACTTTGTCCCCATTTATTTGGGATGGGGGTACGCCCATAACACCAACCTCTGTTTTTTTAAACAACACATTCCCTGTTTCTGGTGGGCTTTCTGCCCCCCTTGGGGGCAAATGGACCTTACAAAAATAGGCTGATCTGCCCCCAAGGGGGGCAGAAATGGTCAACAGTAATGTGACCCCATGGGGAGCGACCCTTGCACAAGGTGCTGCCCCTCCAAACAAAACACACATACACACCAATCCCTGGTGCCTAGGTCGTTTCCGCCCCCGCTGGGTGCAGATTGTCCTAATAGAAATCGGCCAATCTGCCCCCAAGGGGGGCAGAAATGGCCTAAAATAAATTTGCTCACGAGGGGAGCGACCCTTGCCTAAGCGGTCACTCTCAATCTGTAAAAAAAATAAAAAATCCCTGGTGCCTAGTGGTTTTGCCCCCCCTTTGGGGCAGATTGGCCTAAGAAAAATAGGCTGATCTGCCCCCAAGGTGGGCAGAAATGGCCTAAAATACAATTGCCCCCCAGGGGAGCGACCCTTGCCTAAGGGGTCGCTCCCCATCTGTAAAAAATTAAAATTAAAATATCCCTGGTGTCTAGTGGTTTCTGCCCCCCTTAAGGGAAGATTGGCCTAATTAAAATAGGCTGATCTGCCCCCAAGGGAGGCAGAAATGGCCTAAAATAAATTTGGCCCCTAGGGGAGTGACCTTTGCCTAAGGGGTCGTTCCCCTTTTGTGAAATTGTCATGAAAAAAAATCCCTGGTGTCTAGTGGTTTCTTCCCTCCTAATAAAAATAGGAGGGCAGAAACGGCCTAAAAACAATTTGCCCCCCCCAGGAGGGGACGCTTGCCTAAGGGGTCACTCCCCCCTGTAACAAACACATTAAAAAAACCATCCCTTGTGTTTAGTGGCTTCTGCCCCCCCCCCCCCGGGGGCAGATCAACCTAATTAAAATAGGCCGATCTGCCCCCAGGGGAGGCAGAAAATGCCTAATAAAAACATGCCCCCCAGGGAAGCGACTCTTGTCCAAGGGGTTGTTCCCCTTTATTGTTTATTGCAAAAATAAAAAAACTCCCTGGTGTCTAGTGGGCATTTCTGCAGCCTGATCGCTTTACGATCGGGCTGCAGAAATGCACAGAAAGAAATGGAAGGAAAGGCCTTTCCTTTCCTTTCATGTCTCTCTGCCATCCCCCACCACCCCGATCGGAAGAGAAGTGCTTTCATTTTAGCTTCCAGCGTGATGGCGGCGGCCTCTGATGAGGTCAGTGCATGATTGCGTGCTGACGTCATCAGACGTCACTGGGGGAAGGGTGGGGGGGGTCGAGGTGGAAGGAGAAGCGATTCCCCTTCCATCCCTGCCCTAAGCCCCTGGGTAGAGCGCTAGTGCTCTCCCACATGGGCCTGTCCCAGGACGTAATGGTTACATCAGTGGCGCCTCAGCGCTGCGTCACCGGACGCAACCATTTCGTCCTTGGTGTTCAAGGGGTTAAAGATGACTGTCACAAGGCGTAACAAAGGTCCCCGCAACCCCTTAAGTGTGGTGGTGGGAGGAGAGCCCAGCTCCAGTGGGCCACCTCAGCACAGTGCAACGTACGCAGGCGGCAGGCTGCTGACTGCGTCCAGGGGGAAGAGGCCCTAACAGGTACTTTGCAAGGGGACCTCTTTCAGTTTGTTACATCACTGGACTGTCATCCTAAACCTAACTATGTGTGCCAGTCTTCTGTTCCAATGCTTTAACAGAGAACAGCTTTCTGCTGACATTTCAAAATGAAAACGCCTTTTGGCAAACAGAATCCTTCTTTTGCAAAAACATGTAGTGACAATAAGCAGTAGATTAAGCCGTGGCGGGCGGTAATTTTTAGAGGGACGTGGGAGGACAGGTCACACACGTACACATACACGCCCACTCACACCCATTCATTCACACATGCATCCATTCACAACACTCATTGCCAAATACTCAAACATACATGCACGCACCAAACATTAATAAAAAAACACACACACGTACCTGCAGCGCTGCCTCGGAGCTCCCAGGAGGGTTTGGACTGCTGCCTTCCCTCATAGGCTGACCTTAGGTCAGGCAATGAGGGTAGGCAGCAGTCCCAACCTTGGCACAGAGTGGAATGAGTCAGTGAGACTGCTGACCCCACTCCACTCCGTGACGAAGTGTTACTGATTGACACTAGACCCTTTGGTGCTTCAGCGTTTAAACCTGAAGCACCCAGGTTCGAGGCAATGAGTGATGCTGCTCCTCATCATCGAGGGGGAGGGCCTTGAGGACCTTTGATGAACTGAGCTGTGATATCCTCAGCCCAGCAAAGTTTAGCTCTTTTAGCAGGAGCCTGAGCATTTAGCACATGTCTAGCTCCTGGCTGCCTGACTTTAAAGTGAGGAGTGGCTGTCAGGCTGATCTATGCTTAGCCTGACAGACCCTCTTGAGGGGCAAAAAAAGAGGGGGCATAGACCCTCAGCCCCAATGGACCAGCCGCAGCTGCGATTAAGGTTCATTCTATACCATGGTACTCTGTATTACCATCATCATCATAACTTTTTTTCGATCAACATTATCATAAATGTACAACCAGCCATAAAATCATCACAAAAAATATACACATGGACAGTCAACCATACATCGATAAACCAACAATACTGAAACTTCTAATGACTATCAATTTGTACTTCGTTTTTGCAGCTGAAATAAATTATACATAAAAGACGCCAGGGTTAAAAACAAGTATAGAAACACATATTTTTGCAAACCAACAGTTCCACAATTTATTCGGTATACGCAATAATAAATATTATTTCCAGAAACGGTGGGAGACTTCCCCAGGGTGGCTAGGTTACAATGGTTTTGATGCTTAACAACAATCATTTGATTAAAACAGAAAGTTAGATCATTCTCTTAAAATTTGGATACAGAGCACAGATGGCTGTATACAGACCATTATCAACTTGGGGATCACATTATAATAAAACAAAAAAAGCAATTTCCTCCATCCTAATAATAACTCAGTAGCTTAAGATGTTTCTAATAAAGAACTGATAGGTTCTCAAAACAGGACTGCCTTGCAGCATACACATGGCAATGCTGTGCGAGAGCAGAAGTAGCAAAGTACAGCTAGTGTTATCAATTTAAAAAATCACATTGTTTCAATACATGGCAAAGACTGTACAAAAGTGCATTTTAAGGCAATTGAGACCAGCAATAAGCTATAATTATATTAGAAAGAAGGCTAAACTAAAACCACACAAGCTTCGTGCTTAGAATAAAAAAATACAATTTGGTCATTTGTTAAGATACACTTACACTGTCAGCACCAAGCTGACATAAAGAATCTGGCAATCGAGTATACCTAAGAATCCTGAAAGCCTCTTTATGTCGAATAGTGCTGAACCTCCTACACAGGGGTCCGATCCACTTTGATCTTTAATAATGATATGCTGGACAGAAGAATAAAAAATGAATGAATGATTCTGATGCCTCTCCACAAATGAGGCAAAGGTAATTCCCAGGCACAGCCACTGACCATTTGCTGCAAAACCTTTTCGTTAGGAGGGTTCTGTACCTAAATGGAATAAACAGTTTGTGGGCGAGAGGGGCCATAATTTCCTCTGATGAGGAATCGTACCGGGTTTTACATCTAAAAACTTCAGAGGTTAAAGACCCTCTGCAATTGGTTACACTTTGAGCCAACAGATATTCCCAATATATTTCTTTCAGATCTGCTTTGGGGATATAACCCATTTCTTCTGGAAAATCCAAAAATTTCTGTAAAACTAATCTCCCCAGTAATAATTTAACAAAGTTCAGCCACGGGATGTTATGGACGCATGCAGGGGTCATTAGATCACTTAATCCCACCTGGTATGTTCCTAAAGCTGCCGTTGTCCACAATCAGTACCAGTAAATCAAAAGCCTACACTCTGCCTTCAGGGCAGTTCCTCAATGAGCCAGATCCAAGCACACTGGAGACATCGGCGTGCTCGCTGGAAGACCCATGGGTTATCTGCTTTCGTGGGCATAGCGTTGTAAAAGCATGATGGAAAGATTATGTTACAAATCCTACCTGCAATGTCACAAAGCTCTGCGTCGGAAGCATTGGCCAGTGCTTCCTCTAGTTCTGGCTCCAGAGTCACATTTTCAAACACTGGGTCGACTGGCTGCTGTTTGGGGATCCACGCCTTACCTGAAAACAAAATCAAAAGCATAGGATGAGCCACGACTTCCTACTGGTTGGTGGGGACTGGTATGCAGGCCGCTACTTACCAGTCACTAAGTACCAGTTTCCAGAGAAAAGGGCTGGGCTAGTCTTGGGTAATGGCACTTATCAACTACTCCTGCATTTCTCTAAATATTTGCATGAAAGTGTAAATATGCAATTTTACATGTACACGGTAATGAACACCCATGAGGTAGGGATAAACTAGACACAAAAGATATTTGTGTTGATTTTAGTATTTATCAACTAACATTGCCAATGGCTTTTTTGACTAAAATATTACAGTTAAGAGTAAAACCGTTTCAGAAATAGCCTCAAATAACCTGTACGTGTAAGCCAAGAGATTTCTCGACATAGAAATAGCATTTTCAACATGGAGACAAAAATAAGAAGTTAAGACACGTTTGCACCTTATAAATACCCGATTCCCTAAAAATTCTTCAGTTTAAGCAAAACCAATAAAACATACGTGTTCCTACCCTTCCAGGCACAACGCAAAATAGGCTCCTGTCGATCCCTAAATAAAATGAGTAGCTGTGGAAACCTTAGGGGTAAACCTATGACGTGTAAAAAAACTATTTTTTTCTGTGCAACAGGTCTTTGTTCTACCAGGTGGAGACACCAATGGCGAGCTATGATATTAAGTGGTACAGTCTAGAAGGCGGTAATAGTGCGCGTCAATGGCATTCTGAACAGCCAGTAAGTCTTTTTTTCAGATTCATATCTGGCCAATCTTATACAAGGCCAAAACTCACATTGTAGCTCCTCAACTCAGATATTATTGCACAGTTATGCTTAGAATCTCCTGGAATGTTTTGCTATGCTACCTCACATATACCTTATTACAATTGCAACCTATTGGTAACTTGGAAACAATTCCACAGACTAAGTGAGAAATTTGCAATAAGTTTTCTAAACGTGTTTAACCGTACATCAGGTAACGCGTGACAGGCCACTTCAGAACACTTTCACCGGAACACATTTTAAACTCCTAACTTCTACCCTTAAAAAAACATGAAAAAAAATCCACAGTAAAAGTTGTTATATTTGGCATTGCACCAAAAACAAATATTATCCTAGTTTAGTCAGCGCTGGAACGGGGTATGTAGACAATGTTTCAACTGTCCATCTGGCGGGCCTTTAGCAGTCCACAACGAAATTCTTATTTTTAGAAGGAAGTCCTCTTCTTAACTTTTCATACTTGCCAAGTACATGCAATAAATGTTTCAATGGAAGACAGTTTCTAAGTGTCTTGGAATTGTACTAAAAAAGAAACACGCAGGGTATGAGCACTGTCTGGTTTGTATTCAATATTTTCAGATCATTCGTGTACACATCCACACACATAACCCGATACACAACACAATTGGTACACCTACGTTGAACTCAGAGGCTCAAAATGTACCATTCGTGGGCTCAAAAGGTAATTAGTGATTTGCACAATCACGATCTTCGGACATTTGAAACCTGACTTACAAATATGCAAGTTTGGTGCTTTTCCTTACAGGATGTTTGTAGGGCTAAAAGTGTCTCAGAAGATGGCCAAGGGTGTTGTCGCTGAGAAGGTAGTAAATACCCACTAATGTCCACATTTAGAGCGTGGTCGATTAATATAATACTGTTAGAAATTGGGGCACAGATTTACACTTTTTGGTGCAAAACTGCACCAATGCAGTTTTGCACCAAAAAGTATAGCACCGGCTTGCACCATTTCTGAGTACACGCCGGGCACCGTATTTATGGAATGGTGCAAGCCGGTGCAAAGGGTAGGTTAGCGTAAAAATAAATCTATGTCATTTTTGGATGCAAAACCATCCATACCACATGACTCCTGACTTAGAAAAGACAGGAGTTAGGCCCACCACCCCAATGGGTCACCTGGGCATGACCATTGCACCCAGTGCCATGTAGGGGGTCCTACTTCAGGGTCCCCAATGGCACTTTAAGAAAAATAAAAAATACTTACCTGTACTTACATATACTTACCTGGGATGGGGGCCCCATCCTCCGCTGTCCCTCTGGTGTGGGTGGGGGTGTCCCTGGGGCCTGGGGAGGGCACTTGTGGGCTCATTCCATGGTGTTCCACTATGGACATAGGCACACAGGTCCCCTAACATCAGCCCTGACCCAGGCGTTAAATAATGGTGCAAAGCAGGCTTTTCTACATTATTTGACCGCTCCTCCCCCGTGTGCGATTTTAGCATGGGGGATAAATATGTGGCTAAGGCCATAGAATCATTTTTTGAACGGGAACGCCTACTTTGCATCTCATTGATGCAAAGTAGGTTTCCACGTCCAAAAATGACTTTAACTCCATAAATTTGGTGCTAGATGGGTCTGGCGCCAAAGTATAAATATGGAGTTAGATTTGCACCAAATTTGCATTAAAAAAATGATGCAAATGTTGGTGCAAAACAAGTATAAATATGCCCCTGGGTCTCTAGTTGGCAGAGGTATGCACCCTGTCCAAGTAAGGACCACACTCTTAGGCCCATAATAATACTTTTTTAGCGCCGCATTTGCGCCGCCTTTTGACGCAAAAGCGGCGCAAACGTACAAAATACAATTGTATTTTGTAAATTTGCGCCGCTTTTGCGTAAAAAAGCAGTGCAAATGCGGCGCTAAAAAAGTATAAATATTGGCCTTAGTCAGGGTAAATGAAATACACACCATAAATTAACCTGTGCTCACCCTCTGAAACCTTAGCACAGCAGTCAGGCTTAACTTGAGAGGCAATGTGTAGAAAGTTTGTGCAACACTTTAATTACAGTAATTCAGCTCAAAACACCACAAAAAGATTCCACTACGATTTGGAAAAATAGAGAATATTCATTTGAGTAAAACAAGACCAAAACAAAAAAACTTCAATAAGTAGAAGTCGAGCTATGAATTTTTAAAGATTAAGGCCCTCATTATGACATTGGCCCACTTACCCCCATGCCGACTGCCGCCAACATACCGCGACCACGGCGGTAAACCGCTACCCATATTATGACCCACACATAGCAATCCGTCACTATACAGACACACACACAAGTCCGCCAGCCCAAGGGGCGTGGCCTGGGACCAATGGAACTGCACGCGTAGTGCGGCGCTCTCGGACCACAATCCAGGCCCGAAGCTTAAATCCTGCCATAATAACGACCGGAGGTCTTAAAAGTTGAAGAGAAGTGATCGGAGAATATACAGCACGAGTAGAGACCGAGGCGATACATTTTGGGGCAGAGTTTACCAAGAAAACTACCCCCGACAACTCAGCGGCTGCCGTGACCTAAAATGGCGGCCGCGACAGAGCAGTGAACCCGCTGCAGCTGCAGCCCGCGGCTGAGAAGATACGAAGGTCCCGTGGAGGTGAGGGCCCCCACATCATTCGTTGGAGGGTACGAGGGGCTCAGACACCTTCGCCACAAACGGCGAGAGCAACAGTATGAAGCGGAACATCAGCGAAAGCGGCATAGCGTGGGGCCTTTGGGCCACAATCCAGGCCGAAGTTTAAATCCTGCCATAGTGACGACCGGAGGTCTTGGGGATTGAAAAGAAGCGATCGGAGGATATACAGCACAAGTAGGAACCGCAGCGCCCCACCCTGGAGCAGAGATCACCCGGAAAGCTCCCCCCGAAAACTTCGCGGCTGCCGCAACCCAAAATGGCAGACACGACAGAACAGAGAGCTCGCTGCGGCCGCGGCCCTCGGTTGTGAGGACACGAGGGTCTCGTGGAGGTGGGGACCCTCACGCCATCCATCGAGGAACACATGGGGCTCAGACACCTTCACCACCAACGGCGAGAACAACATCACGAAGCGGAACATCAGCGAATGCGGGTAAGGTGGTGCCCTCAGGCCACAATCCAGGCCCGAAGCTTAAATCCTGCCATAATAACGACCGGAGTTCTTAAAAATTGTAGAGAAGCGATCGGAGAATATACAGCACAAGTAGGAACCGCAGCGCTCCACTTTGGGGCAGAGATCACCCAAAAAAACTCCCCCCGACAAGTTTACGGCTGCCGCGACATAAAATGGCGGCCGCGACGGAGCAGGAAACCAGCTACAGCTGCGGCCCTCGATCCATTGAAGAGCGCAAAGGACTCAGACACTTTTGCCACTAACGACGAGAGCAACAGTACAGAACATCAGTGAATACAGTGTAGGGCAGCGCCCTCGGGCCACAATCTAGGCCCAAAGCTTAGATACTGCCATAATAGCAACCTAAGATCTCAAAAAGTGAAGAGAAGTGTCTGAGACCTGTTACAATGGTAAAACCAAAAAAACAAGACAAATCACCAGCGGGGGACTCCTCGCACACTGAGAATCCACCCCCAAAGCCCACCAGAGAATCGCAAACGGGGCACGAACAACAAGAAACAACTCTGGACACTGTGCTGCTGGCCATTAAAGATTCCCGGGAAGCGCTTGAGCGTAAAATCGATAACCTCACCACAGATCTTTCCCTTTTGCGAGACGACCACCGTAAATTAAAGGAAACGTGGGTTTGCACAAGACCACGTTGACAGGAGTGTTAGCGGGGCACAAAGGCTCATCCTCAGAAATTAAAGACCTGACCACCCGAGTGAAAACATTGGAGGCAAGGGCGGAGGATGCAGAAAACCGAGCCCGACGGAACAACATCAGATTGGTGGGGGTTCCGGAGGGGGCGGAGGCCTCCGCAGCTAAGAAGAAACGTAGCAGATCCCGGAAAAAGACCACAGAAGTGGCTCCATCGAAACGTCAATCACAACAGGAGATGCGTGATGCGGTGGAAACAGCAGCAGCATTAAGCGGGGGAGACTTCCACACACGCCGGACCCCAGATGCTACATCAGACGTTGACTCAAACTGCGAACAGTCCTCAATATCCTCCCAGGACACTCTCGTCGGCTTGCCTTTGATCACCCCAGGAACGGCGGACAAGATTATCTGACCTCGCTAAAAGAACAAGTTGGCAAGTGAGCGGACAATTGTGGGGGAACCTCAATCTGTTTAGGGACATTGATAGGACCCAACCATAAATATAGAGCTATAGGAACCTAGATGTCATTTCTTAACCGGCACATTACACATAATCGGGCATGGGGGAGAGTCCGGGACGCTGCCTCTTGGTCTCTGGCACGCCTCCCTCCAATAGGTTGATAATTAGGATTACAATAGTTGTAATGGTTTGGACGGGGAGAGTTGTAGATACCGGTCCTGGGGAGAGGGAGTTACAAAGGGGGTTTGATTTTGGTTGTGTTGTCTTCAGGGTTTATCAGGCACATCTATCTCGCAGCCCAAACGGTTCACACCTTAGATTACGAAACTCAATAGGTTTGTCCAGTAGTAGTAATAGAGCGGTGTTAACGGACCGCCTCCACACCCCTCCCTAAACTATGACCACAGAATACAAGATAATCACATGGAATGTCAGGGGCCTAAATAACATGTCCAAGAGGTACAAGGTTCACAGCTTTCTTAAACGAAGGGAAGTGCACATAGCTATCTTACAAGAAACTCACTTGTTGGAGCAGGAGATCAAGGCCTTGAAAAAGCGCTTGAGGGGACAAATATTCACCACTAACCACTCAGCATTTGCGAGGGGAGTGTTGATATGGATCAGACCAGGCGTTCCATTACAGGTTCTTCATACCTTGATCGACACTGAGGGGAGATACGTAGTGATATCTGGTAGATTGGACGGGAGAGAGGTAACTCTTGCGGGACTATACGCCCCAAATCACGAACAGGGAAAATTCCTAGACAGATTATCACTGATCATGAGCACACTTCTCACTAGCACTACATTAATAGGAGGAGACTTTAATTGTGTAGTGGATACCGCAATGGATAGATCGCACCCACCATTGTCACAATCCGTAACTCATAAAAACAGCACTGCACTTCCAGCAGTGGCAAAAACACTGGCAATTAACGGATTGTTGGCGCAAACTTAATCCCCCCAATAGAGAATACTCTTTCTATTCAGCAGTTCACGACCTGCATGTACGACTGGACACCGTTTTGGCATCTCCAGAGGTGCAATCTGTGGTGGCGAAGGCCAAGTATCTTGGCCGCACCATCTCAGATCATAATCCCTTATTGATCTCTTTGGCCTGGTGCGGCGAAAGACCTTTGATTCCCACTTGGCACCTAAGAGCAGAGTCACTTGAAGACGAAGCTTTTAGAACCCAACTGGGCACGCAGATTACGGAATTCTTCGAGAACAATGCTGGAATTGCCTCATCCAGATCTGTTGAATGGGAATCCTTTAAAACAGTGATCAGGGGATATTGTATTAGTACTACTGTGGGAGTACGGAAGGTGCTAGAGACAGAACTAACCGATCTCGAGAACTCCCTTAGGGAACTCGAACGTAAGCACCCATCACAACCCGGCCTCTCAACACAACTAGAAGAGACAAGGGCTAGAATAATAGAAACTAACACTAGATTGTCATGTTTCGATTACAAACAATTCTTGCAGAAGCAACATACAGAGGGCGACAGAGCAGGCGCCCTACTGGCATGGCTGGCCAAACCGCCCCAACTTCAAACCATAGTGGTGGAGTTAGAGACCACCCCGGGTATAAAAGTATATGGACAGAAGGAGATCAATACCACCTTTCTTAAATATTACTCAGAGCTGTATGCGCCTCCCTCCGAAGTACTCAGCGACGCTGAATTACAAGATCTGGGGAACCTCAACCTCCCGGCATTGAAAGGGAAAGATAGAATAGCCCTGGCGACTCCCATATCACTTACAGAAATAAAGACTGCAATCCAGAGTATGACAAGGGGCAAGGTCTCCCTCTGGAGTTCTACCTTACATATCAGGACTCATTAACCTCCCAGCTCAGCATCTTTTATGCAGAGGCATGGAATAACAACAGCTTGCCTCCTTCCACTACAGAGGCAATAATGATTCCCCTTCTGAAACCTACCAAACCCCCCACAGAAGTTCGATCATACCGCCCACTATCAATGATGAACTTAGATTATAAAATACTAAGCAGGGTACTAGCTAATAGACTTCTACCATATATGTCCTCATTAATCCATCAGGACTAATCGGGATTCATCCCTAAGAGAAGCACTGCCCAAAATATCCGTCGATTGATCTCACTCCTTCATGCCCTACCCTTTGACGCAAATAGAGCAGTAATCATCTCAATAGATGTCGAGAAGGCTTTTGATAGCCTACGATGGGACTACCTAGAACGAGTGATGCTGCAGCTAGGACTAGGAGAAGGGTTTGTCAAATAGACAAGGCTTCTCTACACAAACCCCACAGCGAGATTACGCACTGGCCGTACAATATCCCCTTCCTTTGCCATAGGTAGGGGTACAAGACAGGGATGCCCGCTTTCACCTTTGCTTTTTGCATTGGCAGTTGAACCTCTCGCCCAATCAGCTAGGTCTCAGAGGTTCTACGAAGGCATTACAATCAATGCTTGGACGCATCATATTGCTATCTATGCGGATGACATGTTACTCTTCCTCCGGAACGCAGAGACCGATCTATCAGGAGCAATGACAATGTTAGACAACTTTGGAGCTGCATCTGGACTCCGGATAAACTGGGGGAAGTCGTCCATTTTTTCAGCTGCTAGGGGTATCGAAGAACCAATGGACAATCGGGGTCTTCCGTGGTCCCCGTCCACATTCAAATATTTAGGGGTCAATATCTATCACTCCGCTGAGGATTTACTAGAAGGGAACATTCAGAGCACGATTAGGAGTATCAAAAACAGCATGATATTCTGGCAGACACTCCCGCTAGCGGTTACTGGGAGAGTTGCACTGATTAAGATGATAGTATTACCTAGAATGTTATATTATTTTGCAACCATCCCACTCATTATACCGAGGGTGGTATTTAAAACAATTTCGTCCTTGATTACAGGATTTATATGGGGAACCAACAGACAAAGGATAGCATTACGCACCCTCCAGAGAACAACAGCAGAGGGTGGTTTGGCTGTTCCTGACTTTGAATTATACTATTGGGCGAGCCAACTCCAATGGCTGGCGCGATTCATCAGAGCACCCCCAGTGGGGGAAGCACTGAGAACCCCTCTCCACTGCCCCCGTGATAGAATTCTGGGCATTCTACTAAACCCCAAGAAACAGAATAAAACACTTCTGATAGAATGGGAAGCATCACGTCACTGCTGGGAACAATACCTAAAACGAACACACACCAGAACACCGTACTCACCAGAGGCCCCCCTGATCTGTATAGGAACCGTCACAGGAAATCATGTAATAATGGGTATCACCCAATTCATGGCACTTCAGATCTACACCATAGGGGCTCTATATAATAACGGGAAACTATGCACTTATGCAGAACTGCAGGAAAGGTTCCAGATACCACCAGGGCTGTTCCTAACTTTTAACGCAATTGCTAGGACTTTTCGTAGACAATGGGGTACAGGACTAGAAGAGCCCCCCAGACATAACACCTGTGACCAAATATGCACTATAGGAGACCAAGGGAAGTTGATATCAGGGATATATACATCTCTACTAACCAGCATATGTCTTCCCTTAAACAAACTTAAGACCAAATGGCAGGGGGAACTGGATGTTACAATAGATGACACACAGTGGACCAGAATAACCACACACATATATACAGTTTCCAGAAATGCCAGGTTTAAATTAATAAACATATATGTTTATCATAGAGCTTACTTAACCCCCTATATGATATCAAAGATTTATGGTGTAGAAAATGCCAGCTGTCCCCGATGTGCAGAACTAGCAGCAGGGTTGCTGCACATGCTCTGGAGTTGCCCACTAATCGGGGACTACTGGATGGGGATATTTGAAGCACTCTCCACTTGCACGGGCAGAACATTATCCCGATCAGCCATGGTGGCGGTTTTGGGAGATTTCCCTCGTCCCAGCAAGCATAAAATCACAAACAGATTCATAGACCTGGCTTTGATACTTGCAAGGAGTGAAATAACTTCACACTGGAAAGATCCGAAGGGACCACAGATAAATCGTTGGAGAAATGCATTAATCAAGTGGGCGGAAACTGAAGGGACAGTATTACTAAGGGAAACACTCAAGGGCCTAGGAACCAGAGACAATGCTCAGCACTGGAACATGATACTGGACAATTTTAGAACACCTGACACTTCTAACTCTGATGCAGAGGCAGATTTACCAGAATCAGATCATGTATAGTTGATCAAGACATTCCTGTTGGAGATCGTACAAGAGACCAAATAAGTGATTCATTTGTGAACCGAACAAATACCTCTGTATAATTGATGGGAAGTGCGAAAGGGGAAAGGGAGGGGGAGGGGGAGTTACAAAAAGATGGGAAGTTATTTTGTTTTTGTATGCGTTTCATGCAATTATAAAGCAATAAAAAAAATCTTTACAAAAAAAAAAAGTCTGCCAGCCCAAAGGTCAGTGATAAACTGGCGGTACCAAAACCCACACTGTTACGCCAACAGAGCTACGCCCACAGCATTATGACCCACAAATCACCGCGGCGGACATTCAACCGCGGTAAAGCATTGGCGGTACATACTGCCGTGCTCAAAATACACATAACCTAACAAAACAACACTACATTGGTCAATTCAAACTACACACCTGACATCCATACACACACCACACCCACAACACTATAAAACACACACACACACATTACCCACATCCCTTTGTGCTTAATACAAATAGCCATTAGAGAGAGATATAGCAAGAGCAACCACACAACCAGAGCCACAGAACACCATCACTCATACACCATCCATGAACCTCACAGCACACACCCCAACACATCGCCCCACACACCCTCACACACACCACTCACACTACACCCATGGCACCACAAAGACACCCCAGGTTCTCAGAGGAGGAGCTAAGGGTCATGGTGGAGGAAATCATCTGGGTAGAGCCACAGTTATTCGGATCACAGGTGCAGCAGACATCCATCGCTAGGAAGATGGAGCTATGGTGGAGAATCGTGGACAGGGTCAACGCCATGGGACAGCACCCAAGAACAAGGGATGACATCAGGAAGAGGTGGAACGACCTACGGGGGAAAGTGCGTTCTGTCATAGCAAGACACCAGATAGCAGTACAGAGGACTGGCGGTGGACCCCCACCTCCTCCCCCACAACTAACAGCATGGGAGGAGCAAGTCTTGGCAACGCTGCATCCTGAGGGCCTGGTAGGAGTAGCAGGAGGACTGGACTCTGGTAAGTCAAATCTTTACTACTTTCACCCCCCTACCTGCATGCCATCACATACCCCCACCCCTACCCTCACCCCCATCACCCCACCACCTCACATACACCCCACCATCACAACCCACCTATCCCAGTACCCAGCACTGCATTCAACAACAATGCATGGACACCACTCACAGCCCTGCATGGACACCCATCACCACAGCATACACACTAGAGAGAATCACCTAGCCCACAAAATAACTACTCACATAAGGCAAAGCTGACAGGGCACTCACAACCATAGAGACCAACACACCTATGCAAAAGATGTCACACGCAGAAACAATAATAATGAATTTACATCCCCACAGGTCCCACACCCAACGTCACCGGAGCAGAGGTGCCAGAAACATCCAGGCCCCCCCAGAAGAGGCCCACAGTGATGCCAGCAGCTCTGCTCCTGGGATCAGGATGACCAACCTGGCCCATCTGGGACCTCCGGACAGTCGGTTACCCAGGCACAGTCCCATACCACCGCAGAGCCTCCCCCCTCAGGAAACACCACCACAGCACCCACACAGCGGGCCCATACCTCTGTCCCCAGGACACGTCAATCAGCAGTGTGTCCCCCACTACAGGGACCCCAGTTCACCCCATAAACACAGGATGATCAGTGACCTGGAGTCAGTGGCAGTGGACACACGGTTCAGGCGACAGAGGCACAGGACAACAGGGAAACTGGGAGGACTGCTGTGCGACAGGGGGAGGACACGCCCAGGGAACCAACTCTCCACGAGGCACTCAGCAACATCCTGGGAGCATACCACCTTTCCCAGAAGACGATGGGCCAGATACTGGCCAAGTTGCAGGAGACCCAGCGGCTGCAGGAAGGACAATACCTAGGGATCAGGGAGGACCTGAGCGACATCCACACCACCCTAGTCACCATTGCAGGGGTGCTGGCAGATATGGCCAACACCATGAGGGAGGCAGTGGTGCACCAACGGGCCCCTGACACTAGCCACACCGATGAACAGCCCTCCAACTCCGCTGACGCTAGTGGACAGGAAGCCCCGCCACAGGAACAACAGGCCACCAGCACCCCCCCTGCAGAAGGAGAACCACCACGCAAATGGTCCCTTCGATCCAGGCAGAAGCCAGAGAACATTGCCAAGACCCCCGCCAAGAAATAAGACTCTCCTGATTGTCACCCTTGTGTCCCACTCTGTCACCCTGTCCACCTTGAACTGCCATTGCTCCTCTTCCTATGCCCGCTGTGATACAAACAGACTGGACTCTATCCTGGACTCTCCTCCACCATCCCCGCCTATAGCAATACCCCATCCACTTATTAGCCCATGAATAAACATCCTTGTGAAAAATACAAGTATTGAGTCTGTCAAGTGATTGAACTATGTATTCTTTTCACAATCTGTAGACATTGCAATTCAACTGTGCAGTCATGTATACTTAGGTATGACCTGTAGTTTGCTGCAGTCAAAACACCAGGAGCCAGAGTGGGGCACAGATATCTGTGAATAGACATGTCAAAGGGTACAGTAAGTGGCAAAGCTAAGTTGTGAAGCATACAGCAGGCCACGATGATCTGGCACACCTTCGTTGGTGAGTAAAATAGGGATCCACCTGTCATATGGAGGCACCGAAACCTGGCCTTCAGGAGGCCAAAGGTTTGTTCTATAATTCTTCTTGTTCGCCCATGTGCCTCATTGTAACGTTCCTCTGCCCTTGTCCTGGGATTCCTCACAGGGGTCAGTAGCCATGAGAGGTTGGGGTAACCAGAGTCACCTGCAAATACCGAGGGATACCAGTTAGTCAGACACTAACCCTTAGGGCCAACCCCACACCCATATACCAACATCCACTGGGTGGGGATCATGGGCTCACCTATTAGCCACACCCAGTGCCTCTCGAGTTGAGCCTTCACATATGGGATGCTGCTATTCCTCAGGATAAAGGCATCATGCACAGACCCAGGATACATTGCATTCACATGGGAGATGTACTGGTCCGCCAGGCACACTATCTGCACATTCATAGAGTGAAAGCTCTTTCGATTTCAGAGCACCTATTCATTTCTCTGGGGGGGGGGACAAAGGCAATATGTGTACCATCGATTGCCCCAATAATGTTGGGGATATGTCCCATTGCATAGAAGTCAGCTTTCACTGTGGCCAAATCCTCCACCTGGGGGAAAACGTTGTAGCTGCGCATGTGTTTCCTCAGGGCAGACAACACTCTGGTCAGCACGTTTGAGAACATTGGCTGTGACATTCCTGCTGCCAAGCCCACTGTCACTTGGAAGGAGCCAGTTGCGAAGAAATGGAGCACAGATAGGACTTGCACAAGAGGGGGGATCCCAGTGGGGTGATGGATAGCTGAGATCAGCTCTGGCTCCAATTGGGCATACAGCTCTTGGATTGTGGCCCTATCAAGTCTGTAGGTGAGGATAATATGCCTGTCCTCCATTGTTGCCAAGTCCACCAGGGGCCTGCACATGGGGGGATGTCTCTATCTCCTATTCATCCTCAGTGGTTGTAATCTAGGGACCAAAACGATGAGCATCTGATCAGTTTTCAACATTTCCTAAATGTACAGTGCATTGCATGTCGTCACAGAAACAGTATGTGGATGTTTAGCCCCAAAATGTGCCTATGTGTGCTGTGACGCAGTTAGGTGCCATGGCCTGCCCCCCCCCCCAAAATGGCGGCCGCCTGTCCTGTGTGGATGGACAGGTGGAAATGAGGTAAAGCCGCTGATGTTGTGCGCCATTGCGGGAGGCGGTCGAGTACCGCTGTGCAACTCCTCATTGGTTAACATTGGGCCCTATGGGTTACAGTAGCTATTGGTGATGTACGCCGGCGGTGACGGTAAGCACCGCCGCGGACGTGACCGCCATTTTCTATCTCTTCACTCACTTGCTACCTGACCTTCAACAGGAGAGGACCTACACTACAAATGCTGCTGTGACCTGTGTCTGGAACTGACCATGGCTCATGTCACTGGGGAAAGGGCCCATGCCCTCACCGCTGCGGAGTTGGAGAGACTAGTGAATTGGGTCCTACCCCAGTACCGAATGCTGTGTTGGCCTCCAGACCAACAGGTGAGTACACTGTGAGCACGATGCATGGTGCATGAATGCATGAAGTGCTATATGTGAGGGCCTCGTGTAAGGGGAGGGTGGCTGAGGGGTCCTGGGCAGCATGTTGCATGTATGGTGGGCAATGTATGTGCGTGCAGGGAAGGGAGGGATATGGTGGGCCATGAGTGTAACAGGCCGGACGATATGACTGATACCTTTTTCTATGTTTATTTCTCTGCAGGTCAGCGCCCAGGACGGAAAAAGGGTATATGGCATGCCATCGCAAAGGAGGTGTGGACCCTTGGGGTCTACAGCAGGTGGAACACCCACTGTCGCAAACGATGGGAGGACCTGAGACGCTGGGCACGGAAGACTGTGGAGGCCCAGCTGGGGATGGCCTCCCAAAGAGTAAGGGGTGCCCATCGAACCCTGACCCCCCTGATGTTCTGCATACTGATGGTGGTCTATCTCGAGCTGGATGGGCGCTTGGGGACATAACAGCAGCCACAAGGGGGTGAGTACAGTTCCCAATATAATACTTGTGTGTGGTGGGGTGGTCTCTGGGTGGGGGATGTGTGCCTGTTGGTGCCCCTAGGCCAGGCTGGACATTGCAGGGTAGGTTCCATGTTGGGCAGAGGCTGAGGGACTCCACCTCCAAAAAAACTAGTGGGCATCCACTACTGGGCAGGGCTCTGTGGGTCTCAGGTATGCTGCAACTAGCGTTAGGTATTACTTTCCGTGGCCTGGTGACTAGCATTGTGACTGGTAGTGCACTGCCTAGTGCGTAGGGCTGTTCCCTGTGTGTTGTGTACACCAACAGTGGTGTTGTTGCTGCCATTGACCAAGTGTATCCTCTGTCTCTTCCCCCCCTTTTAGTTTTGTCATCCTGTCCTTCTGTGCATTAGCATCATCTGGGGGAGGAGCAGAGGCACCGGTGACAGAGGGAGCTGCATCCCACAGGGTCCAGGAGGCAGAATCCACCGACTGTGAGGGCACCAGTGGGATGGAGGGTGAGGGGAGCACCACGGCAGAGACAGGAGGGGACAGTTCTGAAAGTGATACCTCCTCCGATAGAAGCTCCCTAGTGGTGGCGGACAGTTCTGTGGCCACCCCAACTACAGGTACAGCCGCCACCCCGTACCAGCACCGCCCTCCCAGCAGCCCCTCGGCGAGTTTCCCGTGCCCGCTCACCCAGGAGGGTGGGCATCTCCTTCGCCCCAGGCACCTTAGGCCCTGCCCTAGTTAGCCCTGATGCCCTGAGTGAGGAGGCTATTAACCTTTTGCGATCCATCTCTGTTGGGCAGTTAACCATAGTGAATGCCATCCAGGGCCTGGTAGGGCATTTGCAACATACAAATGCATTCCTGGAGGGCATTCACTCTGGCATGGCAGCCCAACAGATATCATTCCAGGCTCTGGCCTCCTCCCTGATGGCAGCCATTGTTCCTGTCTCTAGCCTCCCCACTCCAACTTCGTCTGCCCACTCCCAGTCCCATTCCCCTGAACCCCAACCTATCCCAAGCACACATTCAGACCAGCATACACCCAAGAAAATACACAGGAGTGGCTCAGGCAAATACAAGCACCACACATCATCCCACAGGCACTCACATAAACACCATCCAGATGCTGCCATAACAACATCCAGGGCCTCCATGGTGCCCCCCTCCTCCTTGTCGTCCACCTCCCTCCCAGTAGCGTCTCCACTCACACCTGCATGCACTACATCCACACCCACTGCCTCCATCACCATCATGCCTATCACTACACGCCCCTCACTGGCAGTCACCACCCCCACATCTATTCACACGTCCCCTGTGTCCTCTCCCACTGTGTCTGTGCCCCCTCCTCCCAAAGTACACAAACGCAAGCACCCAGACACCCAACAGCCATCCACCTCACAACAGCTTCCAGCCCATGCACCTGCACCCAAACACAGCAGACAGACACCTCCTAAAACCACTCCCTCTTCCTCCACTCCCAAACCTTTACCCTCTTCCCACCCCAGTGTCCCTAAGAAGCTTTTCCTCTCCGCTGTTGACCTCTTCCCTCCCCTTCCCCCTGTCTTTCACGTCGGACCAGGTTTGGTAGAACCCAGGCTAGCACCTCAGCCACCCAGTCCAGGGCCACTGTAGTTTCGGCAGCTACTGCAGGTGTGAGAGGCTCCAAAGAGACACCCATCAGCACTGGCAGTGTGCCTGCACCAGTTGCCAAGGGGAAGGGCAAGGATGTACCACCAGCTGCCAAGGGCAAGGAGGCACCACCAGCTTACAAGGGGAAGGGCAAGGTGGCACCACCAGCTTACAAGGGCAGGGGCAAGGAGGCACCACCAGATGGCAAGGAGGCACCACCAGACGGAAAGGAGGCACCACCAGACGACAAGGGCAAGGAGCCTACCCCTGCAGGCAGGAGGGACAGGAGACCAGGTGCTCTGACGGAATCTGAGCCCCCAACACCAACCATGGCACTTCAGCCGTCCGAGGCTGCAGGGGAAGGGCTGTAGCCTCCACCCACCACTTCCAGCACCGCCACCTGCACCGCCATCAGCACTGCCACCTGCTCCGTCACCAGCACCACTGCCAGCAGCAGCAGCCCCAGTGGGCAGCCATCCGAGGCTGCAGGGGAAGGGCTGGAGCCTCCACCCACCACTGCCACCACCGCCACCTGCACTGCCATCAGCACCGCCACCTGCACCACCACCAGCACCACTGCCAGCAGCAACAGCCCCAGTGGGCAGCCGTCCGAGGCTGCAGGGGAAGGGCTGGAGCCTCGACCCACCACTGCCAGCACTGCCACCTTCACCGCCATCAGCACCGCCACCACCACCGCCACCAGCACCGCCGCCAGCACCACTGCCAGCACCACAGCCAGCAGCAGACCCAGTGGGCAGACGTCTGAGGCTGCAGGGAAAGGGCTGGAGCCTCCCCCCACCACTGCCAGCCCCGACACCAGCACCACTGCCAGCACCGCCACCTGCACCGCCACCTGTACCGCCACCAGCACCACTGCCAGCAGCAGCAGCCCCAGTGGGCAGCCGTCAGAGGCTGCAGGAGAAGGGCTGGAGCCTCCCCCCACCGATGGCAGCACCGACACCAGCACCGGCACTGCCACCACTGTGCAGCCGTCGCCGCCGGTGGATGGTCTGTAGTCCTGCCTCCATGGAGTGTAACACATCCTGCCCACTGCAAATCCTGTGGGTATAATACACAGGTGAGAGACTGTGACTTTGCACTCCCAAAGATCTGCATCACAGGGCGCAAGGCCCCCTCCAGAACAAGTGGAAGAAGCCATCCACTCACCCCCTCCTTGCCAGGATGAAGCACTCTGGGCACAAGGCCCCCTTCAGAACCAGTGGAAGAAGGCATGCACTCACCCTCTCCTTGCCAGGATGAAGCACACTGGGCACAAGGCCCCCTCCAGAACCAGTGGAAGAAGCCATCCACTCACCCCCTCCTTGCCAGGATGAAGCACACTGGGCACAAGCCCCCCCCCCCCCCAGAACCAGTGAAAGAAGGCATCCACTCACTCTCTCCTTGCCAGGATGAAGCACACTGGGCCCAAGGCCCCCTCCAGAACCAGTGAAAGAAGGCATCCACTCACCCCCTTCTTGCCAGGAGGAAGCACACTGGGCCCAAGGCCCCCTTCAGAACCAGTGGAAGAAGCCATCCACTCACCCCCTCCTTACCAGGATGAAGCACACTGGGCACAAGGTCCCCTCCAGTACCAGTGGGCAAACCACCCACTTGAGAGACTGTGGCCTTGCACTCCCCAGGACCAAGCAGTGGGAAAACCATCCACTAGAGAGACTGTGACTGTGCACTCCCCAGGACCAAGAAATGGGCACACCACCCACTTGAGAGACTGTGGCCTTGCACTCCCCAGGACCAAGCAGTGGGCAAACCACCCACTTGAGAGACTGTGGCCTTGCACTCTCCAGGACCAAGCAGTGGGCAAACCACCCACTTGGGAGACTGTGGCCTTGCACTGCCTAGGACCAAGCAGTGGGCAAACCACCCAATTGAGAGACTGTGTCCTTGCTCTCCCCAGGACCAAGCAGTGGGCAAACCACCCACTTGAGAGACTGTTGTCTTGACCTGCCCAGGACCATGCAGTGGGCATGTTGCCCCCTCCAGGACATGTGGAGTTGTACCATCTTCTGGCTGAGGTGCCCCCCCATTTCCCATCCTCCTGAGGTGCCTGTGTATTTTTGACCTGATGCCCCAGCAGTGTTCTCTCCGTGTTGATGCAGGAGTAAGATGGGGCCTTGGCCTATGTGAAGTGGCCCTGTGGCCCACGGACATTATGGACTGGGCAGTGTCCCTCCATTTGTATATATGTAAATATTGTTTTGAATTTTGAAGACGTTTTTCTGGATTTTTATCTTATTATACACACTTTAATCACTTCCTTTTGTCCTTTCATTATTTCTGAGGGGTACGGAGTGGATGTGTTATGTTGTTGCATCTGTTTGGGTGTATGTTGTTGGGGGTGGGGGTGTTGTGTATTGCGTGTGTGTGTCACTCTCTTTTTCCTCCCCCCTCCCCTGTGTGCTAGGTGTCAGTACTCACCATGGTCATCGTCGCCGGCATTGGTATTCCTGGTGTAGGACGAGGTAGACCAGCATGGGAAAGATCTAAAGATCTGCAGTTCGGGCTCCATGGCGGTGTGGTTGTTCCCTGAGTGACCAGAGGTTCGTTCTTTGACTTCTGAGATCTGTTTCTGCTGTGCTTTTGTTGTCGTTGGTACCGCCCCGGAAAAGGTGGCGGATAGGCCTCTTGTAATACAGTGGGCAGAACCTTGTCTTCCGCCTGGCTGTTGGCGGTTACCGCTGTGGTGCTTGTTGCTACCGCTGTGGCGGTCGGTGTGTTAAAGTGGCTGTCTGTGTTGGCGGTTTCCGCCGTGGTCATAATTCCATTTTTGTACCGCTGGCTTGTTGGCAGTATTACCGCCGCTTTATCACCAACCACCAGGGTTTTATTGTAGGCCTAAATGTGAAAACAATATTTAGAAGTCACAAGCAGTCAGAAGGTTACTTAAGGTCCTGAGGGACTGGTGTAAATCCAAAGTTCAAGCCGACTGCCATGAAAGGTAGGGCGGCTACAGAACCCACGCAGGGTCTGCTTAAACAGTAGTCCAGAGAGTCCTATCTTTTTATGTACGAGGTCTTTGCCATGAGTGCAGAGACTCCACAGTCATAAAGATACTACCTGTAAAATACCTTTGTGAATAGGGAAAACATTGTAAACTTACAAAAAGGTGTAAGTTTACCTTTGTGAATTGGGCCTATTGTCTTTAATTTTCTGCACTGCATGTTTCTGTATCAACCCAATAGAATGTTATGTAAAGTTGCGCTCGTTGGTATACAGAAAGTTTACTTTTTTCACTGATATTCTGGTCAACATTTGTAAGCACATACATCTACAGCAGTGAGCCTTGGAACGATGGACAAGAAGGACATAAATGTGAACGTGAAAATACGAGAGTTCAAAAATGGAAACACAAATACTGAGGGCCTGATTACGACCTTGGCAGATGAGATACTCTGTTACAAATGTGACGGATATCCGTCTGCCGTCTTGCAAGTTCCATTATATGCTATGGAACTTGTAAAACGGCGGGTGGAAAATCCATCACATTTGTGACAGAGTATCCCATCCGCCAATGTCGTAATTAGGCCCTGAGTCTTAGATTATCCTTTAGCCTGGTATGCCTTCAATGATGTAGAGACCAGGATTGATCTATATATATATACACAGAAGCGGATGAGCCAAGATGGCATCAAAATAACAGTGGGTCTTCCGACCTCTATTAAATTTTCTCCTGAATGAAGGTATCTGAGTATGACAAGTGAAAGACTATGGAGGCCTCTAATGGATGGTGCAGCACCTGGCTATACGGGCAGAGCTGCAGCCACTTATGGTGCTGGCAGCAGCATTGGTGGGATTGACAGCCCTGGTACTAACTAGTCAGCAATCCCTGAGCAATCTGGAGCCTGCTGAGATTACTGGTAGAAAATACAGGCACCATACACAACACCTACACTGTAGGTACTTTTGCATGACAACAGGACCCGGGGTAGCGTGAGGCCTTGAGTTTAGTTATCCATCTGTTACACACACAATGTAAGTGCAAGATATGTCTAAACAGTGGCCATTTTGGAGAGCAGTGGGAGCAACATTTGTGGATAACTGTTTCCTACCTGTTACCCTAAGAAAATCAACATTCTGGGATACTGAATCCTTCAAAACATCCCAGAAAGAGGGGGCCAAGACAGATTTCCTTGCATTTACCAAACCCACTAGAAAGTTGCAGGAAGATGAAAGATAGAAGAATCAATTTTCCTTTGAGTTTCCTGAAAGCTACTCCTTTCTAGAAATGGAGTGATGCATCTGCCTGGAACTCTAAGTTTGAATAATTATCAGAGACAGTCCTGGCACTGGAGGCTATCTGGAGAAATCTATGCAGATTGCAGCAGGCAGTGTCAAACAGAACTGATAGGTGATCAGGGACCTCCAGGATGACTTGAGGCTTACATAAAACCAACAGTGTGTAACAGATAGGCGAGTAAATGAGGCCATTGCAAAAGACCTCAAAATACTGGGAGTTTTCTGAAGATGTGAAGCAATTATATGAAGTTAGACATCCCACTGTAGTCGACAGTTCAAGATTAGAAGAGATGTTACTGTCTCCTTGAGTCATTGAGGTCATGGGATGGAATGTGGGGGGATAGTGGCTTTGTTATCATGGATACCCTCATGATTCACAATCTGAGGTCTGGCATGCAGAAATGGGAAGGGACTGATATGTGATCCAAGGGGACATATTCACATGTTAGTTAGTTGTGAATTACTTTTGGTATTTTTTATAACATTGTCTTAAGCTTTTGATGTCTCTTGTGAGGATTTCCATATTGGTCAATATTTGAAATTCTGATTAAATCTTAGCCTCAAAAATAGGTACATGCATAAATTGAATTTGCATTATTTTTTTAAAATTGCATCTAAAGAATATATAAAAATTAAGAATTATTTGGTCTCACATCTGGAAGAGGAAAAAGTGAAGACTCGGAATTGAAAACAGAAATACGATGGATAATTTTGAACAGGGTCCAATTGGTAAAAATAATTAGAATCAATGCAACTGGAATAAATATGACAGGCCTAGAAATGACTGAGCTGCAAACTTTCCAATTACTAACCAAATTAAAAACAAATGTACATTGGAAATCATGAAAGGGGATCTAACTGGACAATGTGAACAAAAGAGACCACAATACGACCAAGAGAACAGTTTGATTGTGGTCTGGAATTTCAATAAAAATGCCTCCAACAGTCCCATACCACACAATAGTTATATACCAGGAAATATGCTGAATGATCTATGCAATATTGCCATGAGGATAGCCAAACAGATAGAATTATACAGGAAGAATCGGAAAAAACAAGAAAGAAATGCTAAAAGAATTCTGAAACAAATCATGGGATTGTTATTAAACCATCAGGCCAGAGGGTGATACAGTCATAACGAACTGTGATGAATATCTGAAAGAAGCACATAGGCCTGGAAGACAGTACCTGTTGTCGAGGACTCAACCAAGATTTGACCACCAGTACAAGATAGAATTTCTATCTATAATACATAGATTGGCAATGATAGGTATATGAAAAAGTGATATATTTAGCAATGCAACAACCTGTATTTCAACTTAATATTTCTTAAAAAAGATCCAGGAAGATACATTTATCAACCAGACTGATCATAAGTTCAACTGGTTCGTTACTTGACATTTCTGTTTTCCTGGACATCTTTTAGTTTTGATTTGTTGACACCTTCTCCTCTTTCATTAAGGAGACTACTGACTTCTTGCAAAAAAATAAACACATCACCTGTTACGGCACCTATAAATCAGCTACAAATAATGTGGCATTTCATATACCAGGATAGAAAATGAGAAACAAATAAAGGCCTGTAAAGACATTTTGAGAACACTACCAGCCAACACCCAGGAACATAAAGATATGTTAATAACTATGATGTGAAATTAGGTGACACACAAAGTATTTATGCTCAGTGCTCTTCAAAAACTTCAAAATCAGGATATGGCCATGGAAACCTCCTTTTCTCCCACCCATGCAAATTTCTTCATGGTTTGGTGGGAGAAGGAGGTGACCTATGCAGTAGCGAAGCAGCATGTCATGGTGTGAGAAACTGAGTTGTTAGTTGATTGAGTGTCAGCCCTGGTCACGCAGCAACTACAACTGCTGTCAGGGTGAGGCACAAGCTAACCCTAAATTAGCCTGTGTTCAACTCTCTGGCAATGTGGCACAGAACAGTCAGGCTTAACTTAGAGGCAATGTGTAAAGTATTTGTGCACTACTTCAAACAGTGATAAAGTGAAAACACTACACAAAAAATAGAAACATAGAGTAAAATGTAATAAATAGGACAAGACCAAATGACCAAAATCCAATCAATAGAACCAGAGTTGTGAATTTTTAAAGATTTTGGTGAAAGTAGCACCAAAAAGCATAAAGCACCAGCTAAGGATATATGTTGTGCAGGACTGGGTCAAAGTCACACTTTCAGGCTGACCACTATAGAGCGTGGGTCAGCTACTGTCACCACGTTAAGCCCACTGAAGTTTACCCTCTCAAATTTGTGCCAAAAGTCCTGTTCATGATAGCCGTGAGGAACAGGCAGAGCGTTGCTTGAGGGTGCTGGTGTAGTGAGAAGAGCAGGCCATGCATCGCGAGAAGCATTGCTGGAGTTTCTCATTGACTGTCCCCCGCTAGCGGTCAATGCTGTAGCGTGAAGAGGCGGCTGGCAGAGTTTTGCATTGATTCATGGTGCAAGAAGCGAGGTCCTGGTGAGAACTGGTCCGTTTGCAGTCACAAAGATCCCAAAAGCTTGAATACAGCACCCTTAACCACACCAATGGTCCAGGACCTGAGGGGCATCACTTGGGGGTTAGGAATTCACTGCAGCTGTGTACAGGGGTTGGTGCAGTATGTTGGGTAGCTGTTTATGTCCCTGAGTCTCAAATCAAGAGGCCAGCAAACTAGCCCTTGGAGTCACTCTAGTGTCCTGAGTTCAAGGGTGAAGTTGCAGGTCCAGTTCTCTTCTCACCCACGCAAGGAGACAGCAGCCAACAGGTCAACACAGCAGGGCAGTAGTTCCTTCAGAAAAGCAGTCCTGCAGAATGGAAGTCCTTTCAGCAGCTCAGCAGTCCTTCTTCCTGTCAGAGTATCCACAGATCCAGAAATGTACTGAAGAGTTTGTGTCTGAGTCCAGTATTTATACCCAGTTGTATATTTGAAGTGTGAGAAAAGCTCCTAAAGGTTTCTCTTTGAATTTCCCAGTGTTGGACCTGGCCCTTGTGCCAGGTTCATCCCCTGACCTTTTGCCTAATTCCTCCTATTTTTCCTGACCTCTCGCTGTTGGCTCTAGGACTCTGAGCACTTTATCACAGCTGACCAGTGCTAAAGTGCAGGTGCTCTCCCATCTAAAGTTGGTATGATTGGCTTATACCTAATTGGCATATTTAAATTACTTGTAAGTCCCTTGTACAGTGGTATCTCTATACCCAGGGCCTGTAAATTAAATGCCACTGGTGGGTCTGCAGTGCTGCTTGCGCCATCCACTGAAGTAGCCTTTCAAACCTGTCTCAGGCCTGCTAGCGCAGGGCCTGTGTGCGCAGTTTCTGCCACAGGGACCTGGCATCTAAATTACTTGCCAGGCCCAGAACACCCCTTGTACTACATGTAAGTCACACCTAAGGTAGGCCCTAGCTAGCCCTATGGGCAAGGTGCCATGTATGTAGAAGGCAGGACATGTGCCAGGTTGCATGGCCTGTCCTGGTAGTGACAAACAGCCTAACTTGGTGTCTCACTGCTGTGAGTGCTGCATTCTCATAGGATTGCATTAGAAATGCCCTGCCTTATGTGTGAGGGGTATTGTCTGATTTATGAGGGGTAGCGTAGCCATGTTTGGTATGGTTGTAATGGTGATTAGAAAAGCTGCTTATAGGTGTAGGTGTATTTTTTTATTACTATTACAGAAATGCCACTTTTAGAAAGTGCGCATTTCTCTGTGCTTAGGACTCTTGTGTTTTGCAGCTTGACTCCAATCCACGTCTAGGCAGAGTGACAGTTGGGGCTTTGTGCATACTTTTCAGACAGCCTGTACACAGGGAGGGTGGAGGTGTCACAGAGGTGCATCTGCATACTGAATAGTCTTCCTGGGCTGAGAGAAGGGAGAGGCAGGGCACACCTACATTTGTAAAGGCTGTGCCCTGGCCTCACACAATAGGGTCGTTTACCCCCACCTGATGTTTGGAGCCTGTGTTGGAGGAGGGAGGGGGCACTCCCAGAACCAGTTGTAACTGGTCGGAACCTCCTCTCCCCTATCATTGTAAAACACTGTATACGTACAGGGGAGTTTTCCCCACAATTTGGAGACTCTTGAAAGTGGACACAGAAATGCTGGAAGGACTCACCATGGACCGCCATGGACTGCTGCTGCTGTGCTGACCTGTGACCTGCGTGGTCACTTGAAGGACTTGTCACTTGCTTGCATCCTCTTTGTGCTGGCCTGTTGCTGGGCCCCTCCACCTGTGGGCCTTTTTCAATGAACTCTGCTCCCCAGGGGCAGGGTGCCGTGGCCCCTGATCCCTGTAACATTGTGAAGCGCAAGTAGTGCTTCATACCTTGACAAAACTAGCGCTTTAGAAAGCGCATCATCTTTTGATCCTTAAAGTGCATTTTGAGCGCTCCTTATTGCCCAGAGACACCGCCACAACCCAGGCTCCTCAAAAAGAGTAAAGCACTTTGTGAAGCACTTGTTGTGCCATGAGGAAATCACCTCCGCAGCCAGGGTGGGCATGAGAAAGCCGAAGATTTAGGAACTTGGAGAAAGCATGCTCATAGCGGTGCCCCCGGGGTGAAGTTCACTCCGAGGAGCGCCCCCGGGGCACCAGAAGGCCCTTACTTGGGCCCAACACCGCTGCGAGCCGGGAGGAGAGACGGGGACACTCGCGCACCAGGCCAGGTGCGGGCGAGTGCATACAGGCGGCCTGAGGGGGAAGGAAGACCTCATCAGAGGTCTACCTTTGGATCCCAGGGCCGCCCTGGAAGCAGGACACGGGAGGCGAGGGAGAATCCCTCTCCCCTATGCCCTGCGCTAGGAGCGTGATCGCTCCGGTGACGCGGAGGAGTTGCTGCAGGACCGCGGGCTGGGCAGAAGCCTCATCAGAGGCCCCCCCGCGCCACTGGTCCCATTTTTGTGGCTCCTTTGTGGGCCGGTGCCAGTATGTTGGTCCTCCCCGTGGGAGGGCCAGTGAAGGCCCGAGGGGGGGCCCTCAGAGATCGTGGGCCCCAGGAGGGGTCCGTCATTAAAGCAGAGGGGGTGCGAGGCGCCCCCTCCTTTCTGGATCAATTGCTGACCTTGGCCCTCCCTCGTGAGGGCCGGTGGAGGCCCGGTGGGCCCCCAGCAATCGCGAGCCCCAGGAGTGGCCCTTCAATAATACAGAGGGAGTGCGTGCCACCCCCCTCTACCCCGGAAGTCTCCAGAGGCCCCAGTTTGGCGCAGAGGAGCACCGGGGGCCCATTTTCATTCTCTTGGCACTGGAGGTGCCTTCATCTTAAACCAGTTACTGCTCAAAGACCATAAATACAACAAAGGTTCTTTTTAAAGACTTTATTGACTTATATGTTGCCTACTTGTTTTAGGGTGTTTCATATGTGTATGCAAATATTCCTTTTATGGGCATAACATGCTAATATGTTTTTCTGACTTGCCATACGTTTTATAATGTTCGTAATATAGGCATTTATGATATTCTTATGACAAGTGCTTTGGTGTAATAACGTGTTTCCTGACTACTTCTTATGTTGCAGAATACTGAGTAACTTGTGTGTTATATGTGACTACTGCTAGTTTTGCAGAGTAACTAATGTGTGACGTTCTGACAACTGCTAAGGAAGCAGGATATTACTGATATGTAATGTTTGGTCTAATAATTGCATTGTGTACAATACAGTATATTTTCATATAACTTGGCATTGTGTTTCCTTTGTGGTGGGGATAGTGCATCACGTGTGCTGTGTGTGTTGTGCAAATGCTTTACACATTGCCTCTGGGATAAGCCTGGCTGCTTGTGCCAAGTTTCCAAGGGGGTGAGCAAGGGTTATCTTGGACGTGTAACTCCCTTGCCCTGACTAGAGCTTGTGGGTTCTGTCTCGCTTAGGTGCATACCCTAGCCAACCAGAAACCCCATTTCTAACACCCCGGCATCCTGCCTTCCTTGCCCTGGCTCCAGACTAACTACAGAGGTATGCAGCCCTTTGTGTGGAGGCAGGACACAGCCTATTCAAGCGTAAGTACGGCTGCGTTGATCCAGAGGAGGGGCTGCGTTGCTCTTGCAGGCAATGTGTCGCTTCCTGATCGGGCAATGTCAGTGATGTGTTGAGGTCCAGAAGCGATGAGTACTGGTTCCGATTGCATCAGAGCTGAGTCAGCCAAGCCAGAGCTGCGTTGTAAGTTGGGGTGGCTGCGTTGCACAGTTGGCAAGGGCTGTTTGTGGCTTCAGTGCAGGCAATGGCAAAGCGGCATTTCTGCAGCAGGATAAGTTGGTCCCAAGTGAAAGCGCCGGTGTCATTGCGTCAGTTCTTGTGTTGCAGCACCACACTCATCTGCAAGGGCCTTTGACTGGATATGGCACCACTTGGCAGAGCAGGACTCTCAGTAGAGGAGTCCAGGTGCTGGTAGCAAGATGTAGGTGAAGTCTTTGATGTCCCTGAGACTTCTGAAACAGCAGGCAAGCTCAGTCAGGCCCTTGGAAAAACTTTAGATTGCAGGATTTAAAGAGCTAAGTTCAGTCCTCTCACTCCCAGGCAAGAAGTAGCAGGCAGCAGGCCAACACAGAAGAGCAAACAGCAAAGTGGTAGTCCCTCCTGACAACAGTGCAATCCTTCTTCTGGGTAGAATGTCCTCAGTCCAGAAGTGTTCCAAGGATATGGTGTGAGAGGCCCAGTACTTATACCCAACTGTACCTTTGAAGTGGGGGAGACTTCAAAGAGTAGTTTTGATTTGCCCCAGTTCCCTTTCAGCTCGGTCCTGTCTGCCAGGAGGCCTGTGGGGGGGTATCAGTCTTTGTGCAGAGTCAGCTCACTACCCTTTGAAGTGTGAGTGCTAGCCCCTCCACCCTTCCTACCGAGGAAGACCCACTGGTTTGCAGATGGAATGCAGGGGCAGTGGAGTGTCCTGTGTTTTACGGCTGTCTGGATGGAATGCATAGATGTAGTTGTCACCTACACCTTACAGACCAGACGTGGATTGGAGGCAGGCCAAGGCACAGAATGGCTAAAGTAAGAAAATGCCAACTTTCTAAAAGTGGCATTTTCAGACTAGCAATTTAAAAACAACCTCTACTAAAAGATGTGTTTTCAAATTGGGGGTCGAGAGACACCAAACTCCATTCTTCTATCTTTTCACAATTGGAAAAAAGATGTTCTAAGGCAATCTCCACACTATCCTATGTGGGAGATTGTCCTTGCAATAGTACAAAAATGAATATAAGAGTTTTTTCACTTCCTGGACTTTTTAAATACACTTGGAGCTAACCAGGGCCTACCTTAGGGTTGTCTTGTATGTAATAAAAAGGAAGGTTTGTGCTTGGAAAGTAGGTAAACTTTCCTGGTCGAACTGGTAGTTTAAACTGAACACACAGACTCTGAAATAGCAGGCCTGAGACATGTTTGAAACCAGTGCTGCAGGCCCACGAGGAGCATTTGACATACAGGTCCTGGACACACATACTGCACTTTACTGGGGACTTATTAGTAAACCAAATATGCCTATCGTGGAGAAGCCAGTGTCACCATGTTTTAGACACAAAGCATATGCACTTTAGCACTTAATAGAAGTGGTAAAGTGTGCACAGTCCTAAAACCAGCAAAAACGAAGTTCACCCTCACAGTCAAAACAGGAGGTCAGAAAGAAAAAAGTTGGGGTAAACCATGACAAAAGATGCCAGGTCTAACAGTGAGTGAGAGACAAGGAGAGCTTCAAAAAGTGTAAGCACTCGTGGACGTGTATAAATATGTACAAATGGATGAACCCACATAGCTGCATGCTTGAAATAATCAAAGGCTTTTATAAATCCAAGTTTTTAATGCTGAGGTTTGGCTTATCACCAGCAAGCAATGCATTGCAAATGTGGGTGCCAAAACCTAGCCCAGCGCTATGCAGACTGCGCTTAGATTAAGAAGAAAATCTTTTGCACATATTGTGTATATGCTGAACCCTGCAAGCTGAATGCAGAAAGTTCTTATAGAACAGCTTTCACATTCATGGAATTAGATCATGCCATCATGCCCTCCGTTTCGGATTGCAAGGCTTGAGTCCTCAGGTAATAGTTCGCCTGGTAAAGTTCATCACCATGGCTAAGAAATTGCTCAAAGCTGGGTCCACAACGACTTGAGTTAGATATTAACGCACACAGTCGTCTCAAGCAAAAGCCATGATGAACCTCAAAAGTCCCACGGAATATCGTAGTCAAACAAAATGTAAAGAGGACAAACTGTCACTTGAGTGAACTTTACAAATTGAACCAATGAGCTACGGCAGAGGTCTTGATGCACTCTCTGTAGCACTTTCCAAAAACCTACAGTTTAACATTGTACGCCATTGCACTACAATGGATAATGTATTGAAACAATCAGCAGGCACAGCAGTTATTAACAATTGACTTCTGCACATTTTAAGACCTTTATTTTAAGATTTTTGCACAGTTTGAAGAGGTTTAATTGAGGCACGGGTATCAGACAGCATTAACAGCATAAGGTTTAAACATGTTTTTACAAGGGTCCTCTGTTTCTGTACCTGTTTTTATCCGCTTTCTTTTTCCTATTTGCATTAATTTATCACGTAAGGGTTTTAATTAATCATGACATTCAATTCACCTAACCTCTCTATTGTGTGTGACTGTTTAGAGGGAATACATAAAGCCCAATTGTCAGCTACACCCAGTCATGTGACCTAGTGACAGGCTACAGGCACTAAATGGATAAGGTAGAAAATGCTAACCTTCTAAAAGTGGCATTGTCAAAATTGTAACTTTAAATCTGACTTCACCATAAGTTAGGAATTATCATTACAATTCCAAAGACACCAAACATGAGCTAGAGACCAACTCCCATTTGGAAATTACAGCTAATTAAGTGTAATAAGTTAACTCCAATGTTGTCCTATTAGGTAGGCCTTGCAACAGTGAAAATGAATTTAATTTTCACTATCAGGACATGTAAAGCGTAAAAGCACATGTCCTACCTTTTAAATACACTGCACTCTGCCCTCTGGGCTGTCCAGAGTCTACCCCAGGGGTGACTTTTATGTATAAAAAAGGAAGGTTTGGGCCTGCCAAATAGATTATTTCACCAAGTCGAAATGGCAGTTAAAACCTGCACACAGAGAGTGCAGAGGCAGGCCCGGGACATGTTCACAGGAGCTACTTTAAGCGAGTGGCACAATCAGTGTGGCAGGCCCAACAGTAGAATTCATGTTATGTGCCTTGGGCACATGTAGCACCACTTTACTGAGGATTAAATATGCCAATTGAGTGTAAGTCAATTCTACCATGTTTAAGGAAAGAGCACAGGCACTTTAGCACTGGTGAACGTGGTGAAGTGCACACAGTCCTAAGGCCTGCAAAAATGATTCAGCAAAAAGTGGAGGATAGAGGCAAACAGTGTAGGGGTAATCCTGCAGAGAGGACCAGGTCCAACATACGGAGAAAGTGACACTTTGGATTGGTTTTCTAAATAACCTGGCCATTAACTGGGTTGAAACAGTGGAAGCTCCGGAACCCTTTATTGGAATATTAAATTATTAGATTCAGATGTTTCCAACTTGAAATGTACTTACTGTAGCAGCAAAAATGAAGTAAGCTGCCTAGATGTAAATGTGAAAGTGGTGATGACCATCTGATTTATATTTTTGAGCGCCTGTGCCAAAATACGTATATTAGCAGTTCAACTAAAATGGTAAAACATAAAATTCTGCAGCAAGGGCAACAATAAACTGAAAGCCTGATTTTGATTCTGGTGGAGGGAATACTGTATCACAAATGTGAAGGCTATCCCGGCCGCCTTATTACAATCTCCATAGCATAAAATGGGATAGTAATACGGTGAATGGGAAATCCATCATGTTTGTGATAGAGTATTCCCTTCCGCCAAGACCTAAAAAAGGCCCTAAGATTGCTCTTATCCCATAGCCAAGCATTTTGCTGAATGCCATGATGGTAATGCAAGTTAGTTGACGTACTGCAGCATTAAATGTGAAGAAATGTGATAGAGGACGTTGATTGGATAGAAATATAGAGACCCTAGAAATCCTGAAACATACTTCAAGTAAGGAGTGAATATCCCTGTTGTGGTACTGAAAATTCTGGACCCGTGTTATAAACATCATCGTATCACAACGATTTTGGTATCAGCAGACCGGGAATGATTAGAATAGTATGCACAAGCATTGTATTCATACTCGGGTAACGAAATCACCCGAATATCAGAGTTTCCGTCCTGAACCCTCGTGTTCCACTTAAACGACAGCCATTTTGTGATTACCCTCACATAGGCCAATGTCTAATGCTGAAGACGAGTCTGAAGGACACGTACATCTTTGCTGACTCCTCTGTGACCTGGGCAAGCTGACTCCATTGCCTGAAGCCAAACCTGTTCGGCCAGTTTCTTTCCCAGTGGCCGAATGAGATTAGTATCAAGGCACAACACATCATAAAACCTTTCCTCACACACAAACCATGCCTAATCTTACACACACCTGTCCCTGTTTCTTTCTTTATGACTTGCTTTACAAGGAGGAGGTGCCCGTTTATATTGGGGGTCCGTCAATATCTGATGAAAGTACTAAGCCTTGCCGGGTAATTGATTGAGGGCTGGACAAACTGAAATATGGGCTTGTCATCATAAACCTGCTATTTCTTTGTAGTGAAAATATGTGAATGGTCAACTGTAAAATAAGGAATGTTTGCCCAAAGCATAATATTTTGTATAAAAGAGAAGGTTAGCTTTCCAAAGGGAGCAGTCTCCTGAGAATATACACCGTGTTGTACTTCTAGGATACCTGTTGCTGGCTGCAGCCAATAAACAAGATCTTTGACTTCACCAAGAAGACTCTGTGTTTCTGTAGTCTGAAACAGGAAGGACTCGAAGTCTTAGGGTGTGTTCCCTGGCACCACTGGGTTCTGAAAAACCCAGTACTTCAGTTGGCGCCCAACGTGGGGCGATTTCAGCGGTACCAGTCCAAGCCAGAGGTTCGTGAGGAGCTTCGTGTGAAAATTCTGGAGGAAGGCCGCCACTTCATCGACCCCTGTATGTCGACGTGGTCCGAAAGTCTTTGCTGCGCGGTTCCCCGCTTCCCGACGGCTACGAAGGACTGCTGCCCTGACTATCGCCCTGTTTTGGACCCTTGATGATTTGGTAGAGCGAAACGATAAACAAGTCTTCTGATGACGTCATCGATACCTCAGTTAAGTATAAGTGGAGCGTCTCCCAGTCCTTAGTTTGGTTCTTAGTTTGGTATCCCCTTGGGATCTTTGATTTGGAACTTGCAAGTACCAAAGCCGAGGGATTCGTGTATTCACGAGACTATCATATTCGATAATCCTTTGAAGTTTGAAGCTAGACTAGAGAGCAAAGATGCCTGGTCTTAGCAGATATGGAAATTTGTTTTGTCTTGGTTATAATAGGGATTCCCGATTGGAGGACTCGTGTCCGGTTCCTCCGATTGGAACTCCAACCTATGAACTATATGTGAAACATGACATAGGCCCCCTCACATATAATGAAGTATGGATCCGATACACCAGGAGAGATGGTGTTTTAAAATGGCCCCAATATGGTAGTTTTGACACAGAGATTCTGAATAATCTGGAGGTTAAACTTTTCAAGAAGAAAGCCCGGCCGGCGATGTTTGACTCTTTCCGCCTATGGCGTAAGGAAGCCAAACAGAAGGAAATTAAATTAGCAAAGAGAAATAAGAGGGAAGAGGGTATCTCGATAATGCAAGCTGCCATGCAGTTTAAAGATGATGAAGAAGAACAGATGAATGAGCAGTTGCACAGGCAACGTAAATTGGTGACCGATAAATGTTATCCAGTTTTTCCGCTTCTTCAGCAAGATGCAGCAAAAGAACTTGAGAAAGATCCTTTAATTTCACACTTGTTGAGTTTGCCACCCCCTTATGCGCAGAATGCTACAGCACCCCTGCAACCTTTAGCTGTGCAACCTCCGGTTATTGTGCCTCAGGTTCTTCCACAGCCGCCAGCTCCTTTTCAGTTGGCTCCTACTACTATGGCGCAGCCCCTTCAAGGGCCGCCGACTTCGCTACCTGCTTCATCTGTACCTTCTGCGACTTTATGTACTACATCGACTGCCTCTTCTGGTGTTCTTCCTGATACTGCCTCTGCGTCTGCTTCTGCGTCTGCCTTGCCTCCCTCTGTTTTTCCTCCTGTTCTTTCATCAACTTCTCCTTCTGTCCGACAGAGAATGACAGATACTGTTGCCAGCCTTATATTTCCTCTCTTTGGGTCGTCTGGTGTGACCCCAGATTCGGAGCGTAAACAGTCGCGTAGTCAACTGCCTAATTCTCAAGAGAGAGAAATGTTGGACCGTATGGCGCGTAAATGGGTTGTTTACCCTTTAAGATATGATGTAGAGTCTGTTATGGATGTCTTCCGTCAATGGGGAGCACCGAAACAAAGATACGTTTTTGAGAAAATGTGTGCTTTCCTTTGTGAGGAATTGGAAGATAATGATTTGGAAACAAATCCGCCTGATTTGTGCAGAGTACGGTTTGAGTTTGCAAAGGGCACGATTGTGGGTCCCGATGTTGAGACAGCAGTTGCGACGTTGTTGTCCTTTAGGAATAAGGATCCTTCTCAGTCATTGTTCCAACATGACTCCTCTGTTAAAAAAAAGGTGCAACAGTACCCAATGAGAGAAGTCCCTCCGGTATGGAAGGACGCCGTTGCGGCTGATGTTGCTAATCAAATTGATGCTGTCCCCGCTCATTTTCAGCGTGTTTGGGTACATGTTCCGTGGAAGCGAGCTGAAGTTTTAGCCCTTAAGCAGACTTTGCCTGATCCCCGTAAAAACCCTGCAGGGTATTATAAGGAATTATCACAGACTGCAGACTCATGCATTATGAATTTAGCCGACATAGACATGTTATTTGGGAATGTTGTTCCACAGCCTTTGTGGGGATTGATTCGCCATACAGATCATGCGCAAGAGTTAGGTGACTCATGGGCTAATATTAGTGCTGCAAATGATAGACAAGTTGGTGGTGCCAAACCTGAGCCTTTGGTAGCAGAACTGCCTGCTAGGATCATTACTTACATGAAGACTTTAATGCCTGCGATGTGTGTGAATTGGGATAAATTGTCTGCGTGTAAGCAGAAGAAAGATGAAACAGTGTCTGATTTCTTCACCAGGTTTGAGGAAACGTTTATCGACCACAGTGGTCAAGATATGAGTACAGAAGGTGGTCAACGGTTGTTCGTCGACAAGTTTGTGCACAATTTACTTGCCGAGCTGTGTAAGAAATTGAAGGATTCAGAGAGTTCTTGGGCCGTTTCCTCTTCAGCACAAATATTGGCTACTGCACAGTACTACGAAAATAGGGATAAAGATGAGAAGGATAGAGCAGACAAGAAAACTAAAGAATTAAAGACGAAGGTTCTTTTACAACAGGCGTATCCGCCACGTGGTGGTCAGAGTAACTATCAGCAACCTCAACAGTTCCAGAGAAACTCGCAAAGGTTCGAGTTTTCTCAACCACGTGTTCCTGTAGGTCCCAATCAGTGTTCATATTGTAAAGAAGAGGGTCATTTCAAGTATAGTTGTCCTATTTTGTTACAGCGTACGAATGGTGCTTCTGGCGCAAGAGGTCGAGGTGTTCAACAAGCTCCTAGAGGTAGGGGACGTGGAAGTTTTCCCCAGAACACGCATTCCTTTCCGTCTCAAAACTCAATGAATAGTTTTGACCAGCAACATAACGCGTCTGGTAGGACGGCTCAGTACTATGCTGACGACTACTATGCAGAAGATGAGAATCTGGAAGGTAATAATTGCTAGGACAGCCATAGACGAAGAGAGGGAGTTTTTTTAGTTCCAGTGGATCAGAATGGACCTTATGTTAAGGTGATTACCTCAGGTGTGTCGGAGCCTTTTCTGTTGGATACTGGTGCTACAAAGAGTTCTATTATGCACTCAAAACTCCCTGGCGCACCTTTGTCTGGCGAGATGAATGTTTCAGTAGGTTTTTCTGGCTCCCCGGTTAGGAACCCGATTTCTAGTCCTATGTCCCTTTCTGTTGGACCTTGTGAATTGGAAGCACCCCTTATTCTGACAACAGGTTGTGGTGAAAACTTGTTAGGATTGGATTTGTTGAAAAGATTGTATGCAACATTATATTGTTCTCCTTCGGGAGTACAACTTACACTGGGTAGGAAATTGGTCTCTCCAATGTATTTGTCGAAGGATAAACTTCCGACCGAATTGTCGTTTCTTCCTGATACCATTTGGGCTACTGGTCCAAATGACGTGGGTCTGTTGGAAATACCGCCTTATGTTGTGACATTGAAAGCCAATGTTAAATTACCACGCATTCAACAATACAAGATCTCTAGTGAAGGTGAAAAGGCGTTGCTAGCGATCATTTATGATTTAATTGAAAAAGATGTAATTGAAGAGACAAGAGGCAACGTTTGTAATAGTCCTGTTTTGAAACGTACTGACCCCTCTAAGCCACCTGTTTACAGGCTCGTGATTGATCTTAGAGAGGTAAATAAAATAGTTGTGCCACAGTTTCCAGATGTTCCTGATATCACTGCCATATTGACTATGATTCCAGCTTCCGCCACCTGGTTCTCGGTGATTGACTTAAAGAATGCTTTCTTCAGCATCCCGATTGCAGAGGAGAGCAGGGATATATTTGGCTTCAGTTTAGGAGGCCGAAGTTTCCGCTTTCAACGCGCTCCACAAGGCTACTGTGAAAGTCCATCAATATATAGTCAGGCTTTAAAAACACAGCTGGATGCAATTGTTTTACCTGACGGCGCTACCCTTATTCAGTACATTGATGATTTGCTAGTCGCTAAAGATACTGAAGAGATTTGTAAAGAAGCCACCTTGTTGTTGTTGCGTCATTTGTCTGATTTACATCACAAAGTGTCCCTTTCAAAACTGCAATATTGTCAACAAGAAGTGACCTACTTAGGTCATCTCTTATCGAAGGAGGGAAGGAAACTGACCTCAGAAAGAATTCAGGCAATTGCAAAATTGAGTGTGCCAAGGACACAGAGAGAAGTACGTGCTTTCTTGGGCATTACATCATACTGCAGACAATGGATACCGAATTTTTCTTTGCTGGCCAAACCTTTGGTAGCATTGACCTATAAAGATACACCAAACCCCGTTCCGTGGTCTGAAGATTGTCAGAAAAGTTTTTCCGAATTGCGTAATGCATTGTGTTCGGCTCCTGTGTTGGGTACCCCCGACTACAGTAAGCCCTTTACACTGTATGTTCATGAGAAAGAGGGTTGTGCATTGTCAGTGCTGACACAGTCTTTTGGAGACAAGCAGCGCCCATGCGCATATTTTTCGTCGACTTTGGATGCGGTAGCTAAAGCATTGCCGAGTTGCTTGAGAGCCACAGCAGCAGCAGCTGTTTCTATTCGACAGTCTGCTGGGTTAGTGATGAATAATATGTTGATTGTGATGGTTCCACATGCAGTGGACACGTTGTTAAACAGGACCAAGACACAGCATTTAACTAGTTCTCGATTGTCAGGTTACGAGTTGACACTGTTAGCGAGTCATGTGCACATAAAGAGGTGCAATACGTTGAATCCAGCCACGTTATTGCCAATTTCAGTAGAAACAGATGATGTTGAACAACATGATTGTTTTCTTAGGACAGAAGAAGAAACGAAAGGGAGAGTAGATCTTAAAGATACTCCTCTTGTAAAGTGTGATGGTACCTTATGGGTGGATTGTTCATGCTTCAAGCTTCCGAATGGTGATACGACTGCAGCATATGCTGTCACAACTTTGCATACGATTGTTGAAGCTGCACGTATACCACATAATTCAGCTCAAGCAGCAGAGCTGATTGCACTCACGAGAGCGTGTGTGTTATCGAAAGGAATGAAAGTGACCATATATACCGACAGCCAGTATGCGTTTGGTGTGGCCCATAGTTTTGGACGATTGTGGAAAGAACGTGGGTTCCTGACTTCTCATGGAGCTAAAATTCTGCATGGAAAGTTGGTGAATGAGCTTCTTGAGTCACTGACCTTGCCATTACAAGTTGCGATTGTGAAATGCAGTGCACACAAGAAGGTTACTGATGATGTCGGTCGTGGCAATGCATTTGCTGACGAAATCGCAAAAGAAACAGCAAAAGATGTGATGAATCGAATGTATGTTGCAGGCCCCGCAAGATGGGTTGGTGACGTTGGAATATGTGAAGATACGATAGAGGGTGTGAAGTCTATTCAAGCTGAAGCTTCAGAGAAAGAGTTGAGTGTGTGGAAAGAAAGTATGGGTAAATTGGATGAAAATGGTTGTTGGGTTGACTTGTCAGAACATCAGCGATGGTTGTTACCCGATGCGTATGTGCTTGCAGTGGTGACAATGGCTCATGGAATGGCCCATATCAGTGTGAAAGGGATTTGTAAGTTGTTGGCTCCAGTATGGCAAAATGCTGGAATTCCTAAATGTGCAGAGAATGTGGTCAAGAATTGCATGGTGTGTCTGAAATACAATCCTGGTAGGGGAACCCCAACTCCAGCTGGTCATTTTGCACCTCCAACGTATCCGTTCGAGGTTTTGCAGCTAGATTTCATCCACATGGAAAGGTGCAACAATCTGAAATACGTACTCGTTGTTGTTTGTGCTTTTTCAAGATGGGTAGAAGCATATCCCTTAAAAGACAACACTGCCTTATCCACAGCTAAAGCCCTTGCCAAAGAATTCTTCCCTAGGTTTGGAATGCCGAGAATGGTCTGGAGTGATAATGGGAGTGAATTTGTGGGTCGAGTGATGAAAAAAGTATGTGAAGGGCTAGGTATCCAGCAAAAATTCCACGCTGCAAATCACCCCCAATCAGCTGGACTAGTAGAGTGCTATAATGGCACGCTAAAACTGAAGTTGGCAAAGATACAAGCGAGCTCTGGTCTTAAATGGCCTGACGCTCTGCCTCTAGCACTCCTATCAACAAGAATGACTGTGCATTCGCGAGTGGGACTTAGTCCCTATGAAATTGTGTTCGGCCGCCCGGCCAACATATGGGGAGTGCCAAGACCAACAAAATTCAGTGAGATCGAACACCCTGTACTGCTTGATTATTTGTATGAATTGACGGCTAAATTGCGTGTTCTACACCAACAGGTTCACGATACTCTGCCCCAGGTCTCTGAAACTCCAGGACATCTTATTGATCCTGGATCATGGGTGCTGGTCAAGAACTTCCAGCGGACAAAGAATGACCAGCCCCGTTGGACCGGCCCCTACCTCGTCCTTCTCTCAACAAGATCAGCTGTTCGAGTGGAAGGGAAAAAGAACTGGATCCACGGCGTACACTGCAAGAGGGTCCCTTTTCCTCTACCGTACGACCGGTGGGACCAGGAGGGGATTGCTGACTCTGAGACTGAGATTGTGCCTCGTTTTTTGCCATTTAGCGATGCACGTGTAAAAGGAACAATTTCTGAACGAGAAAGTGACAATAATTTGCAAGAAGCTGTGCCACCGTCAATTCGATCAAACACTACAGAGCCTGAACTCTTGTTCCAGAACCAGACAGTACCTGGAAAAAGCCGTTATAATTTGAGACCAAGAACTAAGGACAAATAATTTTTTTTCCGTTCCTTTGCTATTTTTTTTAAAGGTGCAGCTCTCTCATCTGAGAAACTTTCTTATTTTTGTTTTTTTCTTTTCGAACCGCCATCCGGGTTCAGCTGTAGGGTCGTGGTTGCCCAAGTCTTTGGAGTGCAGCTAAAGACGTTAGGTCGACAGTTCTGGTCGGTCTAAGGGAGTTGCCCTGGACTGACAGAAGCATTCCCTAGCATAGAACACCCTACCACCACGAGCAGCAATTAGAGAGGATGGAGTTTTTCAAGAATGAGAGACCTGCCAAACAGATGGACTTTAAAGCCAGAATGGGTATAATAATGACAAAGAAACGATTTTTGATATCATGTATTTTCATGTTGCTTAGTGTAATGACGTTTTTAATAGGATATGTTTTATTCTCTTTTCAAGTGACATTTGCACCCATTACTCAGCCCATAACTCCTTCTACTGTTTCCTCGCATTCTTTTCACCCCCTGCCTGAACACGAGTCTGCCAGAAGATTAGAGTTTGTCAACAATTCATTCATTCAGCTTCTACACCAACACCAATTAGTAGTGAACACAACTAACTGTTGGGTGTGTGGTCTTATGCCCCATACTACTGATAAAGGTAACCCTTATCTGGTCCTGCCTTTCAGCCATAATGGTTCGGTGTGGGCATATAGAACGGTGTTCATATACGCGTATGAAGCCAACCCCCTACGTTCTGTGAAAGATAATCCTTAGAATAGTGCTCTAGCTAAGGGTATAGTAGATATGATTAGGGAAGATATTTCCTATGAGACTATCCCGAGAGATGAGACACTAGCATATATTGGATGGAACATAACAGGATATGGAGTTACTCTGAGTGGGAGCCAGCGAGCAAAGAGATCCTCCCCGATTTGGATTGTACCCCATCAGGGTCACCTATGTCTGCAAGGTATTGGCAAGAATCCCAGAGCTCAGTTAGGGAAAAGTATCTGCACTGAAACATATGTTTTTGCGTCTCAGACTTCTCCTTCGTTCTTAGCAGCTAAGGGTACCTACTTCATCTGCCATAATAGAGCCTATACATGGTTGCCCCCTGACTTCTCAGGCACATGTTTTGTTTCATTCCTGTTACCTCCCACCTACACGGCCGCGGCAGATTACCATAAGACAAGGATAGTTCGAGGTGTCATAAGTAAAGAAGACACTACAGGACAAGAATTTGGAGATTTCGCAAAGGGTTTTCTGCCGTTTTGGGGCCCTATGGTTAACAGCAGGAACATAAGGCAATTGACAAAGGTGGTTGAATCCACGGTAGTTGAAACCGCCGGTGCCCTTGGTAATTTGACTGCTGAGCTCCAGTCGGATCGCCTTATGACTCTTCAGAACAGGGTCGCATTAGATGTCATACTTGCAGACCGAGGTGGGGTATGTAAAGTGATCCAAGCAAGTTGCTGTGTTTTCATCCCAGATAACGCTCCAACAGTCTACCAGGCCATTTCCAAACTGCATAAGATCTCCGAATCTATTCACGTGGATAAAGGAGATTGGTCATTGATGGGGTGGTTCTGGGAGCTGATATCCGCCTGGGGTTGGAAGACTCTGATAGTCATTGGGATGATCTTAGCCATTCTTTTCCTGTCCTGTCTGTGTGTACAGTGTGCTCCTGCAATATGTGGCCTCTGTGCTACATCGTGTGTAAGGAAACCTGTATCAAGGGGCGAGCTAAGTAATAGGATGATGCTACAGCAACATCTCAACGACTTTATGAATATAGACCTGGACTCAGATTAGCGTGAGTATAGGTTATTGCCTATGTAAGGGCAAAAGGAGGGTCTGTGGTACTGAAAATTCTGGACCCGTGTTATAAACATCGTCGTATCACAACGATTTTGGTATCAGCAGACCGGGAATGATTAGAATAGTATGCACAAGCATTGTATTCATATTCGGGTAACGAAATCACCCGAATATCAGAGTTTCCGTCCTGAACCCTCGTGTTCCACTTAAACGACAGCCATTTTGTGATTGCCCTCACATAGGCCAATGTCTAATGCTGAAAACGAGTCTGAAGGACATGTACATCTTTGCTGACTCCTCTGTGACCTGGGCAAGCTGACTCCACTGCCTGAAGCCAAACCTGTTCGGCCAGTTTCTTTCCCAGTGGCCGAATGAGATTAGTATCAAGGCACAACACATCATAAAACCTTTCATCACACACAAACCATGCCTAATCTTACACACACCTGTCCCTGTTTCTTTCTTTATGACTTATACACCGTGTTGTACTTCTAGGATACCTGTTCACCAAGAAGACTCTGTGTTTCTGTAGTCTGAAACAGGAAGGACTCGAAGTCTTAGGGTGTGTTCCCTGGCACCACTGGGTTCTGAAAAACCCAGTACTTCACTGTGAGCCCAACCCTTCCAGCACTTGTGCTTAAATGATATTATATGGATTAACATAACATTCTGTTATGAGTATTCATGTAGCACTTTACATACCTCCTGTGAGTCCTATAGACCTTTTCTGGAGCGTCTGAGGACATTGTTCATATAGTGCTTCAGACTGGTGGTAAGATTTTCATTGAATTCCTGAGCGTCCTTTGATGTTCATGGCTGAACGCGTATTGTTTTTCGATTCACCATATGGAATGTGCTAACTGTAGATGTGACGTTTGGCCGTGCATTGAGGGTTGCTACTTGTAAGCATGTGTGTTGCAGAAAAGTGTGGGAACAGACACAACTCCATATGCAAAGACATAAAAGGTACAACCAGAACTGCGCTTTTCTATACTATATATTCTAATGATATTAACAGTAACATTTTTCTTACACCTATATTACAGGCACCACATGACACTGGACTTTTGCTCTTCAAAATAGGGTATCCAATTAACTCTAGGCTCACTTGTCACTTGGGTGGGTCACCAGTCTGTCGCCTTAATAAAAAAGACCATCCTCATTTTCTATTAGCAGGCATAGTAGTTTCCAGTTCTAAGGAGACCCCGAAACTGGCAAAGGACGAAACGCGACGACGTCTCTAGCCAGGGGCATTAGGCGAAAATATACCAGTGAAACAGAATGGACTACTATGATGTCACCTAGCTTCCTCAAAGAAGCGCGCCAATATCCTCTCAAGGCTCATTTCTCTAATTTGTGTATGGCAGTAACCACTCAAAGACTGGCTGCACTCTCATCCATGAATCATTGGAACGCGAACTGCAATTATGATGTTCCTTTGAATCGAATCTCATATTTTGTATATTTTACTAGCTCTCACAGACTGGTGATGGATCATAAACACTTTGGGCCATATTTATACTTTTTGACGCACAACTGCGCCAACGCAGTTGTGCGTCAAAAAATCTAACGCCGGCTAACGCCATTCTGAAGCGCCATGCGGGCGCCGTATTTATTCAATGACGTTAGCCGGCGGAGCTGCCTGGTGTGCGTCAAAAAAAATGACGTACACCAGGCAGCGCCAGCGTAGGGGAATATGGAGCTTGGGCGCCAAAAAATGGGGCAAGTCAGGCTGTGGCAAAATTTTCGCCTCAACCCGATTTGCGCCATTTTTTTGACTCCCAACCCCCATTTAAATGACTCCTGTCTTAGCAAAGACAGGAGTCATGCCCCCTTGCCCAATGGCCATGCCCAGGGGACTTCTGTCCCCTGGGCATGGTCATTGGGCATAGTGGCGGTAGGGGGGCACAAATCAGGCCCCCCTATGCCACAAAAAAAAAAAAAAATTACTTACCTGAACTTACCTTATGTTCCCTGGGATGGGTCCCTCCATCCTTAGGCGTCCTCCTGGGGTGGGCAAGGGTGACAGGGGGGGTCCCTGGGGGCATGGGAGGGCACCTCTGGGCTCCTTCCGAGCCCACAGGTCCCTTAACGCCTGCCCTGACCAGGCGCTAAAACGGCTGGACGTCATGTTTTTTGACCCGCCCACTCCCGGGCGTCATTTTTGCCCGGGAGTGTAAATACGGTGCACATGCCTCGGAGTCACTTTTTTAGACGGGAACGCCTACCTTGCATATCATTAACGCAAAGTAGGTGTCCACACTAAAAAATGACGCAAACTCCATGGACTTTGGCGCTAGACGCGTCTAACGCCAGAGTATAAATATGGAGTACGTTTTGCGTCGAATTTGCGTAAAAAAAAACGACGCAAATCCGGCGCAAACGGAGTATAAATATGGCCCTTTGTACTTTATATTATACGTTGCAACATTATATTTGTTTTCTGTGAATTTTTCTATGTATGTGTATGATTTCCATGTAAAAGTACGTCTGTCTAAAACATTCAAAAATTGATGGTGAAAATCAACATAATGAAAAGAAGCGATCAATTGATTACTAGATTTGATCATTCTGTTGCCACTCAGTATCACAAGTGAAAATTATGTGAGGGTCTCTCCTTGTTTGTGATATTCTGTAGGTGATGAGCCCACGTTGTTGTCCCTCAAGTAAGACCATGTGATTTTCTTTGTGGAGCATTTGGCTACCAAATGTCAGCTTGGTCGTTTCAACTTAAATTTATTCTGTTAAACGTGAACATACCGTTACGTTTTTTTTTTAAAGGGTGAGAAAATCATTTACGTCTCGGTTTCAAATGAAATACACCATAACGAATTACACTTACATGTTCAACATTGCTATGACTTCCATTCAAACTCTTAGTTGCAAATTCCTGTGATTTGATGGATTTTTAAGTGAGTTGCGGCTAAATGTCAGTAAATCCTTAGCAATGCTGGACAACATAATGCAGGCAGACCTTTTAAAAGAAAGAAGATGAAAACACATCTCTTCAAGCGGTACGTCTCTCAGTAATAATATGAAACCCGCACCAGCATCTTTGGCCCATTGTAAATAAAGATATGGGACTATTCCACTTTCTTACGCCCTTATCAATACGATCTGGAGCATTTCCTGACCCCCACTTTTATGTACAGCATTCTCATACTGCATGACTAGGCTCTCGCTCCTAGAGTAATAAGGCAATAAGAAATGTCAACTATCAAACGAAGGACCAAGTACACTTTGGGGCTCATTTACAAGACCCTTGCGCTGCCGTAGCTTCATTTGTTTACGATGTGGCGACACAGAACAGTCCCCGACCATGAGCCCAATTTACAAACTGGTGCAATGGGACCATTGCGCCAGTTTGTAAACCCTTGCGCTACATTATACCTATGCCAGGTATAATGTATGCAAGGGAGGCGTTGGCCAACTAGGAGGCCCTTAGGAATGGCGCTGTGAAATCTGCAAGATTTCACTGCGTCATTCTAGCGCCATTTTTGAACGCCTGCTCAGGGCAAGTGTTAAAGTGATGGTGTGCTTTGTTCTATGGGCCTCCCTGTGCTTTGCTGGACAAGCATCAACATTTTTGCTGCTAGTCCAGCAAAGCGCCACAACTACATCAGAAATTGCAACGCAGCTGTGCTAAGAACTGTCATGGTGCACTGTATTGTAAATACAGCACTCCTATGGTGCCGGTAGGGGGGCGCAGGGCGGTGCAAGCAAACTGGCGCATCATGAGAAATGCGCCAGTTTCTTGTAAATGAGGCCTCTTGTTTTTGAAGGGAAAAAAGAAATGATTTTGCCTTGACAGACAGCATAGCAACGCATCAATTGACGTTTTAGAAGGCAGTATCATGTCACTTCTGCAGTCTAACAAAAGAACTATGTGAACTCTAGGCCTAATGAGAAGAACACATATGAGGTAAAGTAAATGTTCTCAAAATGCCATGGCCTTAATTGACGTCCATCAAAGCAAATGGAAGCTGTCAAAAACATATAAAAGCCCATAGTTGAAGGGGGTAACCCAAACCTCACCCTCCGTCTCTCTGTACTTCTAAATCTACTTTGTCGAAGAGTGGATAACATATGGTCATTCACCAAAGCTGTCTATGGGGAGACCTAAAAATGGAAACAAAGACACATCTAATGATTGAACTATGTCACCTGGAAGGAAGTGTGGTGACCTCATAACGAGTGCTTCAAGGTGAGTTAAGAAAAAGAAGAAACGTTATGAGAATCATGTTCAGATTGGATGGTGAAGCATTGTTTAAGCACATATATCAGACGTATTTTTGGTGCCTCGAATGACGCAAACTGCAATTTGAAAACCTATATAAAAGGCAAGCTGTTGTTCTTAATATTACTGTTAAGCAGCAGAACCTGAACACCGACTGCTTGTCTAAGAAGGTTTTCTTTACCCGAGCTCTGATGTTTTATTAAACTACTGTAATTGCTGGTAAGCCGCAAGGATTTCACTTTCGAGGGACAGGGAGCGAAGCTGTCTGCAGCAGATGACATACTGCAGGCCAAGTGCTTGCATCCCAGCTGACAATGCACAGCACCTGGCAGCAGACACCCTCACAATGGAATGCTAAATAACATCTAGTTAAGTCCAGCCTTTGAGACGGGTAAGATCGCCACCACAACAGCAACTAAAAGAACGGCCTGCTAACTTTGAAAACTGGCAAGTCAGGTTCGAGCCCGGGCAACTGTTCAATGTCCTGATCAAATTGCTTAATTTCCTCGTGCCAAAAAAACATAACAAAACCTGACATTCTGTTATGTAATATGCTGCCCAGGTGAAGCCTTCTACTGCGCCCGGACCAAGTTCCTGTTATATAAAACTGCAAAAAAACACAGACTATTTAACTAACTTAGAATCATCCTAGAAGAAGGCATCAAATCTATCCATCAGTGAAAATAATGCCTTTGTCAAGCACACTGACCCCAGAAAAAAGCACTGAGAGTGCCAATAGGTCTTGCTTGTGAATGAAAGCGACTTTTGTATCATTAAAGGGTTTGGGCACTCAATGCATAATCATACATGCACTTTGTCACTCATCTTTGCACTCATGTACCCTTCCCAGTTCACTGACTCATTCTTGCATTGATCCTCTGACAAAACTAGAATGAAATACACACAAACTGAGCAACATATGCAACATAAATTAAAAGACTACAAAGAAAACATGCTCCTGTCTAAACACTGTAGGCATATGTTTGCAATAACAAAACTAAATGGAGCAGTGGGTGTCCATCTTGCAAAGGTATTGTAAATGGTCTATTGTTGTTTTAAAGCCAAGCATGGCCACCACATTTATTGCCAAGCTGTTGGCCATCTTGGAATGGTAAAACAATGATAGTCTATGGACAACAGCCTTCCATAATTGTCTTCTGGTATAGACGAAGTGTTGATGCAGGATGCGGCACACTGGAGTTGAAATAAGCAGCAAGCAAGAGATCCATTAGTACTGCCTGGATAGCTGTAGTATCCAAATAAGGAAAGAGGAGAAGCAAACAAATGAAATTGAAGCACACTCATTTTCAAGTGGATGTACACACATGATCAGAAAATGGCACCATTCACAGCGTGAAAGGGTGAGCGGACTGAACCATTACCACACGCAGTTCTCTGTCATGGACAGAACACAGTGTGAAGGACTTTAAAGACAGACCAATAGCAGAATAGATCTGACATCTGAAAAAAAAGTTTTTTGTTTTGCTAATAACTTGGGCACCGTTTGATGAATCTTCATGACATTTTCCAAGTAAAAGACGATGCTCACTTCAGCTGATGTCTGGAAAGTTTTGGGGTGATCCATCAGGCGGGGGCTGAGAAAAAGGGGGTGTCCCAAAATGGCTTATACCCATTTATTTTTCCATAGTGATTTTGAACAGTGATATCGCCCAAAGCTCTGGACAGAATAACACCAACTTTGGCAGAAAGGCAGCTGTTGGTCCAGAAAGCAACCTTTTTGTTATTTGGAGTAAATCTGTTCAGTAATTTTTGAGATAGTAAAGAAAATCCAAATGTATAAATATTGAGATGCGAAGGCTTCGCGAATGATCCCGATCTTGTGCTGAGATCTGATTGGCTGCCAACACTTCAACAAGGAAGTGTTGGCAGCCATGTTGAGACTCAGCTTCAGCCGAGTCCCAGAAAAAAAGATGTAAAAAAACAAAAGGGGTGTAGCAAGGGTACCAACAACCCTAAGACTATCAAGGAGGCTCTCTCTTCATCCTCAGTTCGGGGACTAAGGCTCTGATTTATATTTTTGGTGCATAACTGCACTAATGCAGTTTTGCACCAAAAAGTTTAGTACCGGCTTGCACCATTTCTCTGCACCAGTCGGGCACCATATTTATGGAATGATGCAAGCTGGTGCAAAGGGTAGGCTAGCATTTTAAAAAAATTACGTTAGTCGGGTGGGGCTGGCGGTATGGAAGAAGGGGGTTTTGCACCACAAAATGACAGTAGGCAGGTTAGAGTAAAAAAATGACTCTAACCTGCCTAGAGTCATTTTCTGACACAAAACCATCCATACCACAAGACTCCTGTCTTAGAAAAGACAGGAGGCATGCCCACCACACCAGTGGTCAGCACAGGGGACCAGGGCCCCCTTGGCATGGCCATTGCACCCAGTGCCATGTAGGGGGGCCCATTTCAGGGCCCCCAATGGCACTTTAAGAAAAAAAAAATACTTACCTGTACTTACCTATATTTATCTGTGATGGGGTCCCCCATCCTCTGCTGTCCCTCTGATGTGGGTGGGGGTGTCCCTGGGGCCTGGGGAGGGCACCAGTGGGCTTATTCCATGGTGTTCCACCATGGGAATAGGCCCACAGGTCCCCTAACGCCTGCCCTGAGCCAGGTGTTAAAAAATGTGGTAAAGCAAGCTTTGCACCATTTTTTTACCCCTCCTCCGTCCGTGCACCATTTTTGCACGGGAGTATGAATATGGCATTAAGGCCATAGAGTAATTTTTTGCACTGGAACGCCTACCTTGCATCTCATTAAGGCAAGGTAGGTTTCCACGTCACAAAAATGACTTTAACTCCATAAATTTGGTGCTGAACGGGTCTAGCGCCAAAGTATAAATATGGAGTTAGTTTTGCACCGAATTAGAGTAAAACAAATAATGCTAATTTGGTGAAAACAGAGTATAAATGTGCCCCTAAAAGTAATTATTTGGACCACTCATGCCCCGGATTACTGCTGCGGTAATGATAGATACACTTTTGCCCATCCCCTTAACCTTAAAGGAAGGTCATACACTAAAACAAATTAACTGTGCTAGCTTTTTTAAGGCATGCTATTAGCTGATATCCTTTTCCTACTGCTAAATTTGCAAGGATGAGTGGAGAGTTGATTGCAATCTGTATGCAGGTTTAAGCAATACCAAGTTTGGTGGTCAGGGACTGATCCGGAGAGTGCAGACATGCCAATATTTTCGAACACTCAAGAGGATTATTTGAAATTAGGAGAAATGTATTTTCCCATTTATTTTCATCGGAGTAAAAAAAAAAGTAATGCAAAAATATCTTCACTTTTCTTTCAAAAATCTTGAATTTCTCACCAAAATTAGGAGTGTTGGCCTCATTGGCATCAATTCAACAAAATGCTTGGTATTGCGAACGTGACATCACCTTACCTCCCTTTGGTCTCATGAAGTTGCAGGAAGTGACATCATATGATCTTTGACACTGAATCCTCCATGATGTCACATGGCCTTAACTCTGATGTCGTCATAATAAATGACATTACTGAAGTGAAGAAACTCTTAAGAGCACATATACACATATGTAATAACACATACATAATAACACAAGTCACTAACACCGATAAACATCCATTTTATGTACCCCCTACATTTTCTGTAGGGTACAGACATGATAGGAGCATTACACATTTCTATTTTTATTTCATTAAAATGTATGTGTTTGTTGGAAGGGGAAAATATAGTGCCACTAAAATAGAAAGTAACACTGGGAAGTTCAGTTATGTATACCTCAAAATGTAATGATTTATTCGTTTCCATAGTATATTCCTTAAACATAAATGTATTGGAAAATAACAGAATGACACACAAAAAAATTGTAAAAATATTAGTGGTTTTATCCACCTGTATTTCAATATGTAGACCACTGTGAACAAGTTATTGACATACATTGTTAATACATTTTGATTAGCATAATTTGTAAGGCATTGTCACTCACTACAGCACATAGGTGAGGGTTTTATTCAAACACATTATTTTCTATGTGTTCACAGTAATAGAAATTAGCAACATCATGTTTAAAAATGTGTATTTATTTTTCATTTCGTTTTATTCAGCAGAGCATATATAGTACTGTTCTTTACTTATTTGCTTTACTGAGCTAAGAGTTGAATGCCTAAGTTTGAAGAAGGGGCTGCAGAAAGAAAACAGTGCACATCTCAACACTATTTATCTTCTGTTCTGCTCTTGGCATTGCCTTTGCCACCCCTGGTTCCATGGGTCACAATGACAGTGCCAGTGATCATAAAGGGCAAGTCAGGGGTCGCAGTTTGAACCGCTAAATGACGTTCTTGGTTGGCATATATAGGGATGTGAACAGGATGAACCAGGTGTGATTGGCATAATGCTTGGCTGCCTGATTAGTGGGTGGTTATGCATCTGTGTGACTTACTTGGAACCAGTGGTGTTTCTCACTATTTTGAACCGTGGAAGCCTCGAGGTTAGGATCATATATGGTACAGATGTTTGGTTTTCAGCATCCTTTCGGAGATAAGAGGACACGTGCATTGTAATGTAAAATTAAGACTCCTGGGTTTCTTGTATGAGAGCCACATCAGTGGGTTGTGATTGCAGGTAGGATAAAACTTTCTTATGCTTCACATAATGGGTTAGGCCATGAACGTTCCATGAGAGAACACAGAGCAGACAAGGGGCACGATGTGTTGGGGCAGCAGTCGTCGCACGAAGTGGGGAGGAGGAGTTAGGTGAATTTGTGGCCATAGTATCCTGGGGGAGGGAGGAGCTGGTCAGGTAGGGAAGGTTTGCGGTGTAGAAAAGACGGGCTGGGCAGGTATGAACAGCGAGGGATGGAGGGGGAACTCCCACAGACCTAAACCAGTAAGGTGATGAGAAGGCCACCAATAGTGCCTTTATTTAGGACAAAAGTAGTTAGTGGAAACTTAGAAGATTAGAGTGCATAGGAAAGTGAAGAGACACGAACAGGGGGTAAGATACAAGTGAGAAGTGACTAATGACAAGTGGAAAAGGACGGGTGGGAGGTGTGGCTCAAGTCTGAGGGGGGAGAAAGGAGGGAGTAAAAGATAGGAAAGGAGCAGGGAGAGAAGTAAAGGAGCAGGAACAGAAAGAGCTGGAAAAAAACAAGGGTAGGGGTTCGCCATTTGTCGAATTTGCGCCTCAAGGGTGGCGATCTATGAATTGTGGGTCCAAACTTGTGGAGATCGCACATCGTCTAGGCCTGTCCAGCGGGAAGGGCATTTAGAAGGATAAGTAGGATGGTAGGAGCGCCCTTAATTTGCTCCAGGAACCCAATTAAACGGACGTTAGCCCTTCCGCTCCTGTCTTCGAGGTCAGTTACTTTGCTGCATAAAAAGAGGGATTTGTGATCTCTGTCTGGTACTACACTGAGATGGCTCTCCACTGTTGTGACAAGTTGTTCCAGGTCTGTCATGCGATTTTGAAGCCCGCAATGCCCAGGCATATAGATTTGTTCTCAGCAGTCAGGGCAGAGATGCCAGAGTCCAGCCCCTCCAGCCGAGGGCCCACAGCCATAATGTCCTGGAGGATACTCTTCATGGCGGTGTCCTACGCGGAGCCAGAGAGGGTGGGGAGCAGTCAGGCAGGAGTCCATCCCCCACAGTAGCCATGGAGCGGTTCTGGAGAGCTTCTCAGAACAGGAGTTATCACGTGGATTTATATGCCGCTTTGCTGTGTGATTTGCCATTGGGCATCTCTGAGTTAGGCTCCAGAGGCACGTACGTACAGAGAGCCGTAGGGATACCTACAGCAAGCGCCTGCGGTGAGAGGTTGACGGGGGGTTACTCGCGGAGCAGGAGGGAGCAGGAGGATGAGGGAAGACAAGACCAAACCTCTGTAGTGCCTGCAATGATCATCTATCCTACAGACACATGTTCTGGAGTTCCCCATGTACCCATTGTTGCATTTAGGGGAGTCCAGAGTATCCTCTGATCCAAGTCATGGCAAAAAGCCAGGACTAAATGACGTCCGATGATGAGGGAAGGCAATCCTCAAAGTGCCCAGAACCTCCCAGCGTCCTTTGGGAGGTAGGTGTCTTGGGTCACACGTTGACCATGCCTGGCATCAGTCAGTCTCCAGTAGTGGCAGAAGGGTGCAACGCACCTTAGCAGTATATACCAGCAGCTGGGATAGGGGTTGGCTTCTGGGCAGGGAGACATCTATTCCCAACCACTCTGCCACTCCTGACATGTTGGTAGGCGGTGGGCCCCTACTGGCTACCACCAGCCCCCCAGACCATTTGAAAGAGGGCTTCTCTGCCCTAAATAAAGTTCTGTATGAAGTTGGGCCAGCTCAGCCCAAACAGCACTGAAGGGTGTTGGCCAGGCAAACAAAGAGAGAGATCTGGCTGCTCGCGGGATGGTGCAGCCTCCTCCCTCACCCAGGTGACAAGTCTACTCATGGCCCCTCTGGCAACCACTACAGGCAGGGCTGGAGGGGTGGGCGTTTAGGGTGCCGAGGGCACAGAGGTGGGGAGGAAATAGGAGGAGGGGGTGCGGCAATAGCCACCTTGGTATGGCCTGCCTGCTTGAGTAGAAAACAGATCCGCCCTCCGGGCACAGAGCTGCCGACTGTGGCCTTGTCCGGGTACTGCCTCGCAGCCCAAGTTTTAAGGAGTCACCCCTCCAAGGGTCACTGGTTGAATTAATCTGCTGAGCAAGGGCCCCCCTCCAGCTGCCAGTCCTTGGCCCCCGGTGAAAGGCCAAAAGCTCAGTTTCAGTTGGCGTGGCCCCCGTTACACATTGAACACCATTTACCGCAATCGGGGCCTCCAGCATATGGAGGAGCTCCTCGCTCAATCGGCCATCTCGTTCCGCGGCAAGACCATGCCCCCTGTAAGTTGTCTTTCATGCTCCGAATAACATGCCTTGTTTTAGGCTTATACTTGTGTAACACAACTGAAGCAATAGATGAAAAACTAGGCTATAAACAAAGAGCCCAATAGTGTCTAAAGTTTTCAGCTTTGTGTGGAATAAACAGTGATTTGTTTCCAGGTGTACTTCTAATGGAAGACTGTTCCAGTGTTTGTTTGCCAAATAAGAGAAGGACTGGCCACCTTAATGCAATATTCTGATAGCTGGAATACGTACTAAAGAGGCTGTAGAACATTAAAGGGTATGGTTGGGAACATATGGGGTGATATGCCTTTTAATAGAAAGATGGCCTTTTTGTGTAGTGAATGATGGAACAAGCAAGGTGCCTTGAAGACGGGTGTTTTTTATGCCAGCAGCCAATGGAGGGCACATAAATGAGTAGGTCTGTAAGAGTGTAGTGGTAGGCTCCATGGTGATCTAGCCACAATATTATGGATACATTGCAGTCATACTAGCAGACGCTTTGAATAGCCTTGATAGAAAGAGGTGCAGTAGTGCAAACAAAAAGTAAAAGGAGCTTGAATGACCGATTTTTGACAGTTCACTGTAAGAAGTGGAATGATGTTATGCAACATTCTAATGGAAAAGGAGGAATACTTTGTTGACTTGATCTGAAACGGAAAGCTTTCTGTCAAAAATAAATTCAAGATTTCTTGCTGTAGTAACATGGATAAGTATTATGACAAGTTCTGTTGTCACCACCAGGATTTCCACAATTTAAAGAATCCTCATAACTTAGTACTCTCTTTCATCACCTTTAAGCTCCGGTTAGTTGCCCTTCATCCAAGGGGCAGTTGCTGACATTCAGTAGCTAAATTTATTTGCCAAATGACCCAGGTTATCAATGAAGGAAGCAAAAATATGGGTGGCATCTGCATAAGATACCATTGTAGATCTAAAGGATTGAATGACCTCAGGCAAAGGAGATGTTAGAGCAAGATGTATTAATTAAAATGTACTAATGAATGTTTATGTATTTCGAATAATGAAAAATTTAGAAAAAGATTAACATGGAAAAATAATGTGCATGTTTGACAATGTGCCCATGGAGAGTGATCACCAAGATTCACGAATGTACTAACAAAAAGGAATAGCATATATGGAATATAGAAAAGACATAGAAATAACATAGTAATATGACATATTGAGAGATATAACTTGTGTTTTGCATTATATTGTAAAGCTTAACTTAGCCAAAGTTGTGGCCTAGTTTTGCCAGGCCTCGTGCAGAAGTGGAATATTAATGTTAAAATGAAAGATGCTGACAAATCAGACTAACCATGAACTGCTCATTGTTTAATAAAAATTTGTTTAACTGAAACCTCTGCATGAACCGACAGACAGGAGGCGATGGAAACCAGAATGTATCAACTACTGTGTAGAGCGTTCAGAACGTACTTTCCCAGGACTCGAACAACAGAGACACTGACTGGAGAAGAAGATGCAACATTTTCGATACCTGACGAGCCGGATGATGAGGACATCGCAAAGTGAACCAATCAACCATCTGGGAACTGTACAATATTAAAATTAATAGATTTGAAGTAAATATACTATTGGATACAATCATAACTGGTGATTAACTGACCAATTAGGAATTGGGGGATAGTCTGGGTGACTTTGATACCGTGACAAAGGGGGAAAACTTCAGATGAGTTAGGACATGAGACGGATAGAGAGAGATGTCAAGGTGATTTGAGATTCTGTCATTGGGCTCAAGCACTTGAGAGCCTGGTGTGATGCTGATCAATTGATGACCTGAGAACGAAGACTGACTTGTTGCTGACCCATACCGAGGATAGGTAGATATGACAAAGTGACTGAATTAACTTTTGTGCTTTTTCTTTCTAGGTACCAACTGCGCTGTTTAAATAGTTTTTTTTTCTCTTAGCTAGGTGTTTTCAAAAATCATGTTCTAAACTGTTTTCGCATGAAGTCCCACATTCTGATGCTAATCTGGGTTAGGTAAAGTTCCTACCTTATGACATTGACAATACAGAGACAAATGGTTGACAAACTGATTTGCTGAACTCTGCTACTCATGTTGACTTATTCATGCCTGATTCGATTATTGACTTATGCTACTCCTTTTGAATGTACTCTGATGCAAGTTTTGATTACGCTATGTTTTTGGCACCTCCTAATGATTTAATATGGATTTGTTGACTCGAATAACGTTGAATTAATTTTCATGAATTAGTATTGTAACTAATAGGGAATAAAACTACTAAAACATATAGTGATTTGTGGTTATTCATGACTGGAGGGTCATGGGTTGTTATGTTTCTGATTCATGGATGATGATTACTGGTGTTTATAGAATTACATATTAATCATTAGTGTGAACTACCATTAGCCTAGCTAGGATATTCCATGCGAATCAAAAGGTTCATCGACCTATACGCATCCCATTGTAAGTTTACTTACTAAGGACCAGGCGCGCTAGCAGTTTTTGGTAGCAGCTTGATGGTTAGTTTCCTTGGAGAACTAGTTGTGTGGTTACGGTAGTAGTTTAAGGTTGGTTAGTTATACATTTTTTGAGATTTGAATTTTGTTTTCAGAAATGGCAATTGTAGCAAAGACGATGTCCCCTTAAGCCCAGAAATGACTTTCCCAGATCCTGGATCCTGCAAGTAGAGTTGGGTAGGTTCTCTGTGCTTTAGTGATAGTGTGAAAGTGATAGGTTGCGCTTGCACAGCTTATGCAAATCACAGGTGAAATGTGACATATGTGAGGGAAGTAGGGAGTTCGAGTACTTCAGTTGAAGTTTAGTAGGCGTGTGCATATTCCGTAGTATGAAAGTAGGGAAGTCGTCGAACTTCATATGTGTGTGGCAGGTGGTGCTCAAAAATTGTCCATGTGGTTGTTGATGATGTATGGACCCTGCGTGGTCTAAGACTTCGGAGTATATTGAAAAGTGTAGGAGACACTTGGTTATATCTTGTTATCTGGCTGGTTTAGTAGGTTGATCGGGTGTGATCAACAAGTCGGTGTGTAAGTTAAATGAGTAAGAGAAATTTATTGACTGAGATTTGGCGAGTCCTATGTGCACCAGGATAGACCCATTGATCAGTTGAGAGTAAAATTTGCAGGTGAAATGTGGGAGACTGAGAAAGAGGAATAGCTGTATGAGTGAAAGGGCCATCAGTGAAAATCCGTAAGGTCTCTGAAGTGATTGTGTTACCTTCCTGTAGTAAACCAGCAGATTTGTTTTGATTATTGGTTTTTGGTTAGTGCTTGCAATAATTTGCATTATTTGTGTGAATTGAAGTTTAGGAGGACGAGCCAAAGGACTTTGTCAGCCACAGTGTGTGTGAGTGTGACGTCATTGGAGCCGCGCTGGGATATGTTGGTTAGCGAGAAGGGGCGCGCACGGATTGGCAGCCGTCCGTGAGAGGCAACTGGTTAAGAAGGCAGGTGAAGGGAATCATTGGAGACAAAGTCATTCCCTGATTTGATTCGAACACAGAAGATAGAAAGATGAAGTTTTTCAAAGCGTTTAGGAGTGCCATGAAGGGTGATACATACATTAGGGCGACTGTGGGGAGCCTACCCCGCCCGAAAAGTTTCCGGCTTATATTGTGATGGAGGAGCAAGGTGTCGCGCCATGCCTTTGGTTAAAACAATGGTGCAAATTGACAGAGAAACAGGGAGCTTTACCGTTTCCAGAGCATGGAACGTTTAATTTGAGAATTTTGGATCAGTTACGGATGACGTTGTATGAGACAAAGCCTCTTCCTAGACCAGCACAGTTTGAGGCATTAGCGGTTTGGGAGCTCATAGCGAGCCAGCAGCAAGAGATCAAATTCCAAAGGAGAATAAGGAAGGGAGAGAAGTCTTTAGCAGAAGCAAGATGTGATTGGGAACAGAAGAAGTGGGGAACAGCGACATTGCAGGACGTTAAGTTGTTTCCTGCTATCACAGAAGAAGCTGAGACAGAAGGGAAGGAAGAGACTAGCAGGAGTGATAAGAGTTCATCAGGGAGTAAGAAGAAGAAAAAGACTTGCATAGAAAAAGAAGATTCAGATGTTGAGGATCTTATTACTCAGGTGCTGAGAGACCAGACTCCACCACATGCGGTGCATGAGGGAGGTCCGAGTATGAGCTTTGCTCCAACAGCCCCAGCACAACTGTCGGGGACAGCAGGACCAGTGCAGACAGATAACGGACAGGGTCAAGGGGTAGTACAGAGTACTCATAATGCATTATCAGCTTGGTGGTCCAAGCACAGATGCATCCACCACTGATACAGAGAATTTATCGTGCAGTATGATTCTTGAGACAACCTTGAACTTAGTAGTACCTACGGAGCAAGTGGTGCAGAGACCATTGTTAGTCAAGACTGAGCCAACTCCGATACTGATGCCCCAAGCACAGCCACAGGGTTTGCTGAGGTTTACACCGATGACAGGAACACAGTCAGATGTGACCACGGTGATAAATCAGAGTATGGGAGTAGCCCTTCCACAGAATATGGGTACTAGAGCAGCCCCACATGCAATATCACTGCCAATTACTGTTGGTCCACCGGTACCATTGTTTGCGCAGCAGAAATCAACCACTGTAGAACAAGGTGAAATGTCACAGAGCCTCGTGAGGAGGGGGGTGAGAGAACATGTGCAGGTAATTTCTTCCATGGGTCAGACTTTTGACGGATCCAGGCCACTGATGGATCTCAGTCCAGTAGTCGTGCTTCCCAATACAGTAAATGGTCCAAGTGCAAGTCAGAGCTTGAAGCTCTTGACACCACAACCTCCAGGTGCAGTGGCGCAGCAAGTGCCATCACCAAATGCGAGTAACATTATGTTACAAGGATTGACTGCACAGCAGCTGAATGAGTAGTTAGACAGTCTGAACACTCTACAGAATGAGTCCAAAAGTGAACAGCAGATTGATCGTGTTAGGTTGAGTACAGAAATAACGGAACTAGTCGAAGGGACAATGGGAGTGAATAGGTTGGAATCGTGTACAGAAGAAAAGCTGAGATACTTATGTCTGAGAATCACGAGAGAATTGGGCAGGATACATCAGAGATTAGCAGATTTAGCAGAAAAGCATGATGTTGAAATTGGAAAGATGAAGCATTTGAAACAAAGTTACAGGTTAGATTTTGAGGCAAGAGATTTTGAACACATGAGGTCAGCCGGAATGAAAGTGCACCTCAAAGAACTATTGCAGAGATTCCAGGAGGGCACTTTGTTCACGTTCCGTGGCACAGGAGTGATATTCTGTCATTCACAAATGATTATCCAAAGCTGAGGGAGAAACCAGTTGAATGGTACCAGCAGACAGATAGATTTGTGAAGCTTTCGAAATGTCTGTGGAAAGACTTGACTACTCTATTGGAGATAGTGGTTCCAGCTGATTTATGGGTTGAATGCAAAAGAGCTGTAGATTGGCCAACGAGTGAGCCAGAAAGGGATAGGACTACAGGTGCACCATCTCATGAAGGAATGAAACATTATTATATGGTGATTGAATTCCTGAAGACAAGAATTTCGCCTAAAAATATTGATTGGCAGAGAACTCACAGGACAGTGCAGGAGGTAAAGGAGTCGATCCATGTGTACCATGAAAGGTTGTTGAAAGCGTTCAAGGAGCTCAGTGGCGAGGAAGCGATCGAGCCGAAAGACATGTTACACTTTGTGTTCAGGTTTGTGGAGGGACTGAGACCTGAAATAGGTCAGATGATTAAGAGTCACTTGATTTGCTGGCAAGCGAAGCCGATTGACGAGGTGTTGTAGTATGCAAAATACTGTAGTGATGAAACTGAGTTGAAGCAGAAGAAGTTGAAGGAGAAAGCAATGGTGATGCAAATTAAGACAGCTTAAACAGGAGTGCAGGGAGCTTTTGTGCAGCAGATACCACAGCAACGGGGAAATGTCATGTTCCAGCCTCAGATGAGAGGTAGAGGACGTGGAGTCAATATGAATCGGGGTCCGTATTTGAGTACGGTAGTGGTTCAAAATGATGTGCAAGGGATGTAGAAGATATTACTGTGTCATCTTTACGGAAACATGGGACACTGGAAGCGGGAGTGTCCGATGATGGTGCAGGATGGTGTTGTTCAGCAAAGTGGTGATGTCAATACATTTCAAATTGTGAAAGTCCCAAGAATGAGAGGACTTAATCCAAATTTTCTGAATAATGTGAATCAAGCGCAGAATTTCCAACCCATGCAACAGGTGCGAATGCCTTTTGCACAAATAACACAGTTACAACCAGTGCAACAGCAGGTTCCAATGGTACCTAGACAGCAAATGCAAATACCTCAAGCCCCGATGGAGCAGCAACAGGTGGTGCTTACTCAACAGGTCACAGGTCAGAGACAAGACAGAAATATTAACACCGTACACCAATTGCCATTTCATAGTGAGAATGAAATGAACAGTGATTGGTTGGGTGATAGTTCGGATGAGAAGCCATGCATGCTTGCAGCGTCTTTAGAGGTAGATCAGAGAGGACCTTTTGTGAGAGAGAAGGTGATGGGACATAAGGTCTCATTTCTGATAGATACAAGAGCCATACGTTCCACAATGAGGAGTGTAGAAGTTCTGAATTTACCTCTTTCAGAGAGAACAGTTCAGGTTGTGGGGGTAGCAAATAAGCATCTGACAAACCCAATCACAGATCCAGTAAAAGTTGAGATTGGCAAATTCCAGGGACTGCATAAGTTTGTAGTCAGCGATTCCAGTCCAGTATCCCTACTGGGAAGGGACTTGTTACGCAAGACTAAATGTTCGATCTCTTGCTCAACTGCTGGGATAGAGATTCAGACAAATAGTGATGATGAAGAGGAACTAACTCTGGAAAGGAAGAATGACAATACTACAGAAGAATACCCATTAATTGAGCTTTTTCCAATGTTCACAGTAAAAGTTTCATTCAGATTTGCAGGGAACAGTACAGGAAAATTTATGGGATCTAACAGGCAAAGATGTGGGTTTGATCAAGGGAGTGGAGCCGATTAAGGTTACATTGAAGCATAATGTAGTGTTTCCACAGCTTCCACAGTACAACATGCCACAAGATGTCTTAATGAAAGTAGCACAGATAATTGGAGATTTTGTGAAGCAGGGAGTTTTGAAAGAAGTGCTAAGCAGCCTTTGTAATTCACCAATAATGGGTTCGTAAACGGTGCGTTGAAAGGTGCGAATTGTTCAGGATCTGAGAAAGATAAATGACATAGTGGTTAAGTGTTGTCCTGTGGTGCCAAATCCAGCAGTAATAACGTTCCAGATTCCATGCGATGCAGAATGGTTCACAGTGGTTGACTTGTCACAAGCTTTCTTTTCTGTACCTCTTCATGAGGGTGGTCAGTTTTGCTTTAGTTTCAGATTCTTAGATAGAGTCTACAGCTGTTGCAGGCTTCCTCAATAGTACACAGAGTCACCATCCTTGTTTAACCAAATCCTGAAAAAGAATCTGGAGTCATTGGAATTGCCGTATCAATCGACTCTGGTCCAATACATTGATGACTTACTGATTGCATCCAAAACAAGGGACGAGTGTAAGTACGACTCAATTGCCCTATTGAATCATTTTGGAAACTTTGGCCATAAAGTGTCACCATTGAAATTGCAGTACTGTCAGAAGTCGGTGAAATATCTGCGTCACCAAATTGAGAAAGGGTCGAGGAGAATTTCCAGAGAAAGGATTACAATGATACTGCAGAGAAGTCCCCCGACTTCACAGAGAGATGTCAGGATGTTTCTGGGAATGGTAGGTTATTGTCGTCAATAGATTCCAAATTTTGCGTAGCCATTACAACAACTGACACGTAAGGATGTTACTGATCCCATAACATTAGACCAGGACCAGATGAAAGCGTTCACTGAGTTGAGAGAGAGTGTGTGCAGAGCTCCAGCGTTGGGTATGCCCGATTACACAAAGCCATTCACATTGTTTTGTCATGAACGTGATGCTTGTTCTTTGTCTGTCTTGACACAGGTCCATGGAGGTGCTTATCACCCAGTAGCCTATTTTTCAGCTACCTTGGACCCAGTTGTAGCAGCCTTACCTGGTTGTTTGTGTGCAGTTGCCACAGTTGGTCAAAGCCTTTCACAATGTGAGGGAGTGGTGATGGGATATAACCTGGCGGTAATGGTCCCTCACTCAATTGAGATTTGACTGACTAGGACGAAAACACAGTATTTGACTGGTGCCAGACTGACAAGGTATGAGACAAGCATTCTAGGTGCTCCGAAAGTAACATTGAAAAGGTATACAGTGCTGAACCCGGCAACATTAGTTCCAAGTGATACTGTTGAAATTGAAAAAGAAGAAGACATTGAGCATGATTGTCTCGAGGTAACTGAGTTGTGCACAAAACCAAGACCTGACATCAGAGATACACAATTAGAGGAAAATGATCAAATTGTTTTTGTTGATGGTTCATGTCTCAGAGATGGTAGAGGGACATTGAGAGCAGGCCTTGCTGTGTGCACAATTACAAGTACTTTAGAAGCTTCCTGGCTTCAAGGTGTGTATTCTGCACAAGTAGCAGAACTGGTTGCTCTTACTAGAGCATGCCATGTATCTGCAAGATTGAGAGTTACTATCTATGCAGATAGCCAATATGGATTTGGAATTGTTCATGATTTTGGTCAATTGTGGTCACAACTAGGTTTCCTGACCTCTACTGGTTCACCAGTGAGAAATGGCAAAAGAATGAAATAATTACTGTATGCAATACAGTTGCCTGAAGAAATTGCCGTGGTGTGGTGAAATGCAGTGCACATCTAAAATCACAGGATTACGTCTCACTTGGAAATGGATATGCTGATCAAGTCGCAACGTTTTGCGCATTGAACTGTATAACGTTAAAAGACAAGTGGGAACTGATGTCAGAGGAAGAAGTCCTTTATTCATTAAAGGTGATTGACACAATGGAAGAATTGAAAAATCTGCAGAGTAATGATGACAAGGAGGAGAAAAGAGGGTGGTTGAAGATGAAGTGAACACAGAGACAGGATGAGCTATGGGTATCAGAAGAGGGTCAATTGGTTCTGCCCAATAGTTTGTTATCACAAATGGCCAGGTACTACCATGGTCAGGCACACATTGGAAGGGATGCCATGGTTCGTTTGTTCACAATTGATTGGTTTAACCCAAAGTTTAGACAAGCCGCAGAAGCAGTATTTCATCGCTGTATTATTTGTCAACAGTTCAACGCGAGAAAAGGAACAGTGGTGAATTTGAGCCACATTGGAAGAGCAGGGGGTACATTCAGCAGAATGCAATTGGATTTCATTTAGATGCCTGCGTGTGGAGGTTTGAAATACGTGTTGGTGATTGTGTGTATTTTTAGTCATTGGATTGAAGCATACCCTACAAGAAGAAATGATAGCTTCACAGTAGCGAAGGTGTTGCTTAGAGAGTTGACACCGCGGTTCGGATTTCAGATCTCTTTAACATCAGATAGGGGAACGCACTTCAATAACAAGGTAATTAAACTTTTGTGTGCAGCGCTAAACATCGAGCAGAAATTGCTTTGTAGCTACTGCCCTGAAGCATCAGGACTAGTGGAACAGATGAATGGTACTCTGAAATCAAGAATTGCCGAGATCTGTGCAGCTATGAATCTGAAATGGCCAGATGCATTGCCTTTGGTGTTTGATGTCAAAGAGAAATACACCTGACAGGAAGAAAGGACTGTCACCCCTCGAGATTCTCATGGGCATGGCAATGAGATTACCAGCAGTTCCAGCCAATGCACTTGTCAATATTACAGATGATATGAGGTTGGACTACTGCAAGGGTCTGGCAGATGTGGTACGCTTTTTCTCTCAGCATGTGAAGGCCGCCACACTGCCACCAATTTACGATCCTGGGCACAACCTGAGAGCTGGCAATTGGGTTGTCATCTGCAAGCATGTGCGCAAGACGTGTTTGGAGCATCGTTGGTGGGGACCGTATCAGTTGATTCCGACAACCATGACACCTGTAAAAAGTGCAGGACTTCCGAACTGGATTCACGCGAGTCACACGAAGAAAGTGGCATGTCCACTGGATCATGAAGAAGCATTGTTGAGAGCACCAACAATCGCAAAACAAGTCGCAGCACCTGAAAAAGAAAAAGAACAAAGAGAGGCTAAAATTGATTAGGAAATTGTGGAAGATGAATCAATCACCCCTGTAAGAGACTAAAGTGAAGAATTACAGGAGGGTGCAGAAGAGTCTATCTCAACGAATACAGCAGGAGAGCCTAGCTCAGCAGGGGTTTTCCGAGAAGCAGAGAGTGTTGAGAAACAAACAGAGCAAGTGCCAGACCAAGAAGGGAAGGGGGTAGAACTGGATCAAAATCAAGGTGATTCAACTCCTCTTGAGCCTGTTGCAGGTCCATCAAGAGAAAACACCATAGAAAAAAAAGAAGGAGAAAAATCCAATCCTGAGAAAAATATTGACAGAAGGTCTGAGGAAATGAGATAATTGGCCTGAATCACGATTAGAGAAAAGAAAGGAAGTGGTAATAAATGAAACCATGGAGGAAGAAGTAGATACCACGCGAAAAGAAGAGTTAAGTGTAGGAGAGTTAAGTGGTGACCGAAAGCTGAAAAGAAAGAGAATTGCGAGTCGAAGATACATGGATCCTAAATGGGCATATGCAGCTTCGAACGAATGGCAGCATGAGTTTATGTCTTTTTGTTTTGATAGAGAGGTTCCAAGTCAGTATTTTGATGTAACCTGAAGGTGAACAAGGAGCTGAACTGTCGAACTAACCTTGAAACATAACTGGAAGAGACATTGATAACCTGATTTAACGTTGAAAACCGGATGTGACAGGCTGCTAACTGATATTGACAAGAATAAGGGTTCCTGAATGTGAAACTGAGCTGTTGAAAGAAGAATATATTTTTTTTTTGGGGGGGAGGGGGTTTGCTGCAATTTCCAAAATGTACTTTTGCTTTCTGATTCTTTACAGATCATGGCTGAGTTAAATAATCAAGTTAGGAATGCTAGGCGCTGCAAATATATGAGTATTGGATTGGCGATCATGTGTGGGATTTTGTTTATTGTATTGATTGTGGGTATGTCTGTTCTTGATGCGAAAGGAGCCATTCATACTACTCCTTTTGAAACTACTACACTAACAGCTTTGGAGAAGTTTAAGTCAGATGAGAAATATTTGCATGACTATACTAATGCTCAAGGAGAACTTTCTTCTAACGTCTTCTATCGCTTGTTGAGTGAGTATGTTGAGACGATGGATGCAAGGGATTGTCTTGTGTGTACGCAAATTCCTTCATCAGTTGAGGAAGGAGTTACTTACCATAGCTTGCCTTTAACTTATGGGATAAGTTGCCGTCTGCTACTAACAAGGTTCTATGATCAAGAGTACATACAGCATTTTTATTCTAACTACGATTTAGTGTTTTCTTTTGTTCCTATTATTAGATATCTGAGTAGAATAGCTAAGGATCATGATATAGTATTGGTTAGAGGATTCTTTGAGCATACACTAACATTTGGAACTGCATATGCGCAAACAAATAACCTTACATGCTTGCTTACACCTTTAGAGAAGAGCTTTTTAGGGCATACTGATGATAGGAGAAAAGCACTGAAGGAGAAATTAGACAAAGGTTTAGAGAAAAGGACTTACAAGAATGATTATGCTTACACTGCAATTAAGACTCAAGGGAAATTAGCTTTAGATGCATTACATGTAGGGAAGATTTTCTATACAGGCCATAATCATGCACTGACATTTTATTTGCGGGTATGAGTGAATGTAGGCATGTGTTTTTGTTTCAGAGTAAATGGACTTTTATGTTGAATTGTCAGGATCCTGCGATTCCATGTATATACTTTATTTGTGGACTTAATGCTTATTATCGTCTTCCAAGAGGATGGTATGCAACATGTTATTTGGGGATAGTGTTCCCAAAGATTTAGCAGATAGAGGACTTGAAGAAGTTTCCTAAATTGACTGAATTACATCATAAGCGACAGAGGAGGCAATCCTCTTCTGCGATAGTGGGAGATATATTTGGTGCGGTGATTCCTACATTGGGAGTCATCCTGAATTAAATCAAGATTTGAAAGTTGTCTACTATTGTGGATAACATGTTGACAAATTTTACAGGGGCAATACTCCTGATAGATACTGAATTGGCTGCGGATAGAGCTATGACTCTTCAAAATCGTCTTGCTTTAGACATCCTTCTAGCGAAGGACGGCGGAGTCTGTAAAATGATTAACTCTAGGCATTTCTCTTCTTACATACCTAACAATAGTAAGGGAATAAGAGACTTACTCACTAACCTGACTGACTCAAGTAAGGATTTGAAGGCATTGAAGGAACCGAGTGTATGGGAAAATGTAGGGAAAGGATTTGTTTCAGTGGGAAATTGGCTTATTAATATTTGGAATGGGGTATTATTAAAAATCGTACAGGGAATATTGATTGTAATTGTTTGTATATTAGGAATACGGGGACTATGTAAATTGTGTCAAAGGTCTAAAAATAATCAGAGGAGGGAAGAACGAAATAGAGAAAGGATCTATAGGAAAGATTTGAGGAGAAGGCAAAATGCTGAAGAAACAGAGCTATGAAACTGTTGTTGATAAAGAAGTGTGATGACATATTTAGTCATCAGCGGAGGAATTGTTAGAGCAAAATGTATTAATTAAAATGTATTAATGAATGTTTATGTATTTTTAATAATAAAAAATGTAGAAAAAGATTAATGTAGGAAAATAATGTTCACATTTGAAAATGTTCCCACGGAGAGTGATCATCAAGATTCACAAATGTACTAATAAAATGAATAGCATATATGGAATATAGAAAACGTATAAAAATAACATAGTAATATGACATATTGAGAGATATAACTTGTGTTTTGTATTATATTGAAAAGCTTAACTTAGCCAAAGTTATGGCCTAGTTTTGCCAGGCATCGTGCAGAAGATGAATAGTAACGTTAAAATATGATAGATGCTGACAAATCAGACTAACCATGAACTGCTCATTGTTTAATAAAAAGTTGTTTAACTGAAACCTCTGCATGAACCGACAAACAGAAGGCGATGGAAACCAGAATGTATCAACTACTGTGTTCAGAACGTACTTTCCCAGGACTCGAACTATAGAGACACTGACTGGAGAAGAAGATACAACATTTTCGATACCTGACGAGCCGGGTGATGAGGACATCGCAAAGTGAACCAATCAACAATCTGAGAACTGTACAATATTAAAATTCATAGCTTTGGAGTAAATATACTATTGGATAGAATCATAACTTGGGAATTGGGGGAATTGGGGGATAGTCTAGGTGACTTTGATATAATACTGTGACAAAGGGGGAAAACGTCAGATGAGTTAGGAGATGAGACGGATAGAGAGAGATGTCAAGGTGATTCGAGATTCTGTCATTGGGCTCAAGCTCTTGAGAGCCTGGTGTGATGCTAATCGATTGACGACCTGAGGATGAAGACTGACATGTTGCTGACCCATACCGAGGATAGGTAGACATGACAAAGTGATTGAATTAACTTTTGTGCCTTTCCTTTCTAGGTATCAACTGCGCTGTTTAAATAGGTTTTTTTTTCTCTTAGCTCGATGTTTTCCAAATTCATGTTCTAAACTGTTTTTGCATGAAGTCCCACATGCTGATGCTAATCAGGGTTAGGTGAGGTTCCTACCTTATGAAATTGACAATACAGAGACAAATGGTTGACAAACTGATTTGCTGAACTCTGCTACTCATGTTGACTTATTAATTCCTGATTTGATTATTGACTTATGCTACTGCTTTAGAATGTACTCTGATGCAAGTTTTGATTTGGCTATGTTTTACCGCCTCCTAATGAATTAATACGGATTTGTTGACTCAAATAAAGTTGAATTAATTTTCATGAATTAGTATTGTAACTAATATGGAATAAAACTACTAAAACGTGTAGTGAGTTGTGGTTATTCATGACTGGAGGGTCATGTGTTGTTATGTTTCTGATTCATGGATGATGCTGACTAATGTTTACTGAATTACGTATTAATCAATAGTGTGAAATGCCATTAGCCTAGCTAGGATACTCCATGCGAATCAAAAGGTTCATCGGCCTATACGCGTCCCCTTATAAGTTTACTTACTAAGGACCAGGCGCGCTAGCAGAGTTAAGTTCAAGTTGAATAGTTTGGGGCTCAAGGAAGAATCTGGAGACATCTCACATCTGATTGATTTAAGGGAAGACCAATAAGGAGGACGATGGACTGTTTGTGTTCTGTTCTGAAGAAAACATACAAGCCAGTCAAGGACCTTTTCACAGAGAGCATTACAAAGGTGCCCCATAAGAGTAGGGTGGGAGAAAATCAAAAAAGCTATATTAAGATCTAGCAGAATCAGTACTGCTCTGCTTTCTTGAGGAAGAGTGACTTGCAGATGCTTTGAGACAGATAAAAGTGTAGAATCTGCCATGAAGGGGTCTGAAACCAGCTTGATAACTATCAAGAATATTATGTGATTCCACAAAGCAAAAAGATGTCTCTTAATCTCCCTTTCAAGGATGCTTGCACAAAAAAGGAGTTGAAAAACAAGTCTATAATTACTGAGAATTGAAGAGTTATCTGAAATTTATTTTAACAAAGTAACCGCCAACGATTCCTTGCAGGAGACAGGCACAGAAAATAACAATGAGTTAATTAGAATAGATATGACTGTGCCAATAGTGTCCAAAACTCAGTTAAAAATATTGTCTGGACATAGATGAAGTAGGGAATGAAACTTAGCCTTGGTCACCAGAGACATGGTTGTTTCAAGTGGTATGGAGTCAAAGGCCTACAGAATCAGCTGCATAGATCTTGATCATTATAAAGTACACTTTTGGATTTGTCATTGTTAAAGGATTGAGAGATTTCTGAATATTATCAAAAAAACAGTTGATACTGAATTGCCACGATTTACTGTGTCCATCAAAATGTGAGCAGCTTGGATGTTGGCAAGAAATTGACTGTGGAGTAAGACCACAGTATTATGAGGACATACAATTTCTTGTTCTCTTTCTACATATAATGTCACTCACAGCCAGGTGCCTTATCAGAATCCCTTGAATGACAATATAATCCCTGCTTGAATAAAAAAACGATGGCATTCACCTTTTGCTCAAGATCCCAAGTCAAGTTCTCTCACATTTGATACTATGGACAATACTAAGGTGAGAAAACATGAATGATCTATTTTCATGAGATTTAATAAAACTCATTTATCATGGCGTGGTCTCATAATTGTAAGCCACGTTATGGGTCACAGAACACATTTTACGTAACAAAATAGAAAAGTTTCCATTTTCAATTGAAGCACATTTTAAATGCTAATTTGGTGATGTTCACCATGAACATTTTTATGCATCTCAAGGAATATCAGTGAGTGATAAAAGGGCAAGAATGGATTTTTTCCTTGGTATCAATTAACAGATCGTATATCAAGGACAACCAAGTGGCTCAGGTCACTCAAAATAGAAATAATAGCTACATTAAACTGAACATAAAGGAAATGATCCTGATCCTAAGCCTAACTCAAGGTGGTTTTGCTCAAGTAGGGTAGAAGTTCTCAGCCACAAGCACTCTCCCACATAGAGGTCCTTTGGTGGTGTTGATGATTTTATTTCAGTACATCAATCATATTGAGGATGTCTAGCTCAAAAAGAGGAAGGACTATTGCTCTGTATGCCCTCTTCATGTACATCACTTTTTATTCACTGTCATTTCTGGTTCCGCAGCCTATCTTATCAGGGTATATGCCAACATTTACCTTGATTGAAATAAAGGGTCCTAAGAGAGCTTTCTGTCTGTCAGCACACACAGGTTACGTTTTTTAAGTTGGCTGTGAGGGAATTGCTGAAAGACAAAGAGCTTTAGCTTTCAAACCTATGTATTTGGGGGTAATAGTGTGTTTGTTAGATCTGGAAGTCTCAGAAATTGTATGTTCAAATGCACCGCAGGTGGAGAAAATCATTCCAGGAGTAGGGAAAGAAAACTCTTGTTTGGTATCAAACAACACACAAATGCTTCTTCGGAAGAGTATCAAACATCAGGGGAGAATAAATGAGAATCCTAGGAGGAATAGGATTGTCTAAGTACGTGTACAGTAAGCTCGTCCCCACACCGACTGCAGCTTTCTAGACAGGACCACACCTATAGTCAGTGGTGGCCTAAAACTGATGGACAGTACTAATAAGTCTGATTTCATACGAGTTGTGATTGCTCTTGGTTAGTGCTTAAGCAAAATAGGAAAACGCCATCAGTACAAAGAAAATTTTAGGGAAGATGCTTAGTGCTGCATTTATGATGAAGGCTAATCTTTTCTTGAGGCTTTAACTGCTTCTGTAGAGACTTGAACTGCCCTTGCAGACATTTCTGGAAGATTTAGTGCTGTTCGTTTTCAGTTTTTGAGAATTACTCTATCAATCTGACTGAGACCTGCCTCAGCGAGCAATTTGCCCTGCTAATAACTGGCTCCTGTGCCTTTAATCCCAAACAAGGAACATTGCATAATTGGAGAAACATATGTCCTGATGTACTATTCCAATTCACAATCCAGTGAGGTGCAGCTTTCACACCAACTGACGCACAAATGGGAAATCAATAGTGACGGGAATTAAGCATTAGGTCGTATCCCAATTTTCGGGGGACCCAATACAGACTGCCTCTTGAACGTTAGGCAGGTCACAGTTTGTTATCCCCAGTGACGGGCTGTAAATGCAGGGATGGCGGCCTGCAATGGACAGCAGACCCCCGTCTCCGCATTTGCATTCTTAAACGGGAAACATTTTTTGGCAAATGAACAGCAGCCTGTGTATAAAAGAAACCTGTGGTACTTAAAAAAAAATCCAGTTTAGGAAGACACTGGGGAGAGCAGCAGTGGTTCGCTAATCACTGGACACCCGCTTCCCAGGCTAGCATCACGATTCCCAAAGGGGAAACTGTCCCATGGGAACAGCTTCTCCTCTACGAATCAGACACCAGCATTTTTGAGGTCACAAACCATTGATGCATTTCTCTCCGAATTTTAGCTAGGAGAGAGGCGCCCCTTTCATGGATCCTCCTTTTTGCAATTCGAAGTGTCGAAAAAAAAAACTTTTACAAGTCGGAAATGCTTTTCAGACTCGTACTTTAAAAAAAAAAAAAAGAAAAATGTATTTTACAGTTGCAAAACCTACGATTTTGTGAATCGCAGACTTTGTAACCACACAATACCTTTGCACATCAGGACCTTTATGTGGCAGTTGTGCTTTCCAATAAGAGCCTATATTAAGATGTCTGTGCTGTTGCCTGCTCTCTGATTGGTTGGCAATTTTCCAGCAATGCATAGCTTATTTTAGTTATACAGTGATGGCCACGATCTGTGCCTTTCTTTCTTTCTTTCTTTCTTTCTTTCTTTCTTTCTTTCTTTATTTTACATTTTTAAAAACGGTAGCTCTTCTAGGGTGATACCAGTGCTCTGTACACAGAGCAACTTGACGGATGGGTGATCTCTTTAATATGAATCCACAGAACAGATGAACACCAAACAAGAAACAACAAGGAAATTATCAGGTCTGAGAAGGTAAAACAAAGGGAGGTGAGAGAGACCACAAACAAATGTAAGGAGCAGAGTAGAAAGCGCAGGAGGTGAGGCCAGTGGATGGGTTGAAGGGAGGACTGACGAGATCAGCAGGTGATGGACAGGTAGGAGGAAGGTAAAAGAGACATCAGAGGTAAAGAATGTACAATGGAGGGATTGCGGGGGTATGATTGAGTGGGTGGGGCTGGCGAAGTGCAGGACGATGACGGGTTAGGCTTGAAAATAAGAGGCACCAATCAAAATATAGTACTATATAAATGAGTTTTTCGTTTTTTTCGGGTGCCTTTCATTTTATCTAGTAAAACGTGCCACAGAGTGAGGAGCGCTCGACACAGAGATTGCACCAATGTAGCCTGATGTTTGATTTGTTTGATCTCCAGTCCCAGTGTTTTTGCTCCTGCAGCCTTTACACCAACGGACATTTGGAGGGAGGAGAGGTGCCAGTCTGCCTGCCCAGTTCCGATGGCTATACATATACCGCATGACAACCTGAATGTAATTCTCGTGTCCAGGGACAGCCAGCATGGTTGTCGAAGGACAGGGGTGATGGGGTATTTTATTCTAAACTGAGAGGAGTCTGGTTTTGGAGTGCTGTGTACCAAGGTTGACTTGTGTCACTCCCTCGAATGCGACCTTCCTATAAATGATGCAGGGGTTACGACGCAAACACCACAAGCTTTGAGGATTAGATACTAGGAACCCCCCCCCCACCCCCCTCTCTTTTAACCCACACCCACTATTACCATTAATAAAGGGATACTTTAGTAAAAGTGAGGCATTTATAATCTTTACACCCCCAGTAGGATTGATGCAAACGCTCCCAGAATGTCGGTAGAACCCACCCTGACTTTTAGGGGTTGGGGTGGACCCGATGATGAAGAATGCCACTATTATAGTGGTGAAGGTCATATATAAAGAAAATAATTACTTTCTTTTTTTGGAACACCTTTGTTCTGACTCCTGAGAGAAGGACCAGAAGCTAGTTCTTTAGCAAAGGAATACTTCGATTGTTAGTGTTTTTGGTCCTAGGGAGAGTGTATTCCTTTGATCCCCCCATCGGTGTTTGTACGGGAAAGTCTTCCTTCCCTTCCATGCAACGTGTCCAGTTTGGTGGCCCCGCTAACCCCTTTTTTTTATATAGACTGAAGTATAGCCTAGAGGAGGGAAGAGGAGAAATAGAAGGCATGAAAGAGTGAGAGCCTGAAATTATTCTCTGGACCTAAATAATAGTATAAAATAGACAACATCTCTCTTGATGCTGTATTGCTTCCCTTGGATCTGTAAGGGTCCATCTCTAAGGGTCTCATAAAGACAGTTCTCTCTGGAATGTCTCGCCTTTAATGGGATGTGGAGAGCAAATCTGATAGACACTGACAAGATCGTGTGATCTGATGTGAGAGTCGAACCATTCCGTGTCCAGCTGTGGGTACAGTGAACGGCTGGGGAGGTTTGCTACCATAATATCATGAGGGGACAGGATGTGGTATTGCATCAAAAGCTGTCGGTTCTGAAGCTGGGAAACCACGCTCGAGTCTTTGTGTTGGCACAATGACCTGTAATTTTGTGCAAATAATTCAACCTCCCTGTGCCAAAAAAAAAATTGTCTGACCTTGTGTAATGTAACTTGGGCTCATGGAAAGTACTACAATGCCCTTGGATCGAGTTTGTGTTGAATAAAACTGCAAAAAACTATAATGAACTAACAATATTGTGTTCCAACAATTGTTTATATTAGATATGTTTATATCATACATGTTTATATAGTTATTATTAGAAAATCTATAGCCAGTGGGATTATAACCCCATTTCCGTTAACAATGGACATTCTAACCCCAATGGGATGCTATTTTTGGAAACAATATTTAAGATGCAATATTTATATTTCTAGCAGCAATATTATGACATACAACTGAGAGACAACCGATTGGACATGCTCTGGATCCTGAAAGAGTCCATACCTTTGCAGCTGGCTCTGGAACAGAACTATAAACCCTCCACCTGGTGCAGAGTCCCACTTATGCCCTAGCATGCCTACCCAGGTCAGTATCTTTATTAGTAACAAGCGACAATTCACCTCCTACTGCATCCCAGGAGAACCAGAGATCTTAGTACCAATGAAGTCCCATTCATCTTCAGCATTGACCTGCATTGCAGGGCATGGGAAACAGCAGTATGGCTGCAGGGAATCTGATCCAGTGCTGGCCCTTCGAACCATTGGATCTAAATAGGTCTAGCCCCTTCTCCTCATCTCCATCCAAGGCTAGGACCCTCCAAGCAAAAAAGTCCTTTCCTAAAGAGGTGCAAGCAGGAGCCCCGTTTCCCACCTTCTCATCTTTAGCCCTACTTTGCAGCTCTGCAGATTCAATAGCATGCCTACTTACTCTGTCGCGTCTGCTGGTACATTTTTACATCTTTCATACACAGCTAATCTCTTGCAAGTGCACAGCCTCCAGCAGGCATGGTCCCTAAGACCCAGACTTTAGCATGCATTCTGCAGTCATCCCTCCCTGTCACTCAAACAGGTGGTGATGTTCCTCGATCTATCTCGTCCACATGCCGTGGTGCCCCTTGGAGCATCTGTAGGAATCCCTGCACTTAAGATATTGTCCCTAGGTCAATCATCTCTCGTACCTTTCAAGAAGTGATCGTTACAGACAAAAAAACATTTACACTGTCTGTATTATGTACTCAAGGCCAACAGACAATGGTCTGAGATAATAACTCTACAATAGCAGTCTGTTTAGTCTAGATGTAGTAAATATATTATGCTTCACCTTGGAATTGAGTTAGAGTTCATGCCAGGCAAGCTTTACAAATCATTTTTTATAATATTTATTTTCTTAGTTTCAAAATGAAATCAAGCACAATAACAAATGGCCCTCAATGGCATTATTTGAAAGAACTTCCATTCACAGGCTGTCAGTCAATAGTTAACTTACAGTAACAGAATTATACTGCATTTTACTATTAATATACATTTATTGGGTTATAATGATCAGGGAGCTTATTATATAATTAGCATTACATTGCCCTTACTGATGTCAATTCACTTCTGGGATCAATTCACACAAATTAAGTATCAAAATATTCTGTGGAGAGATCCACACCAGTTCTGGTAAAGTAGCCTGCCATTGCCTTCTACTGATTCTGTAGTTATACCCTAACCCCACCTTCAGTTATGATCCATTTAACAAGTCTAGTTCACACGATTTCAGCCCTGGCGCACTGAGCCTCTTCTGTTGACGTGCAATTTTGTTTTCTCCAAAGTTAACCGTAGCTCTAATACTTTATACATCTCTCAGACACATCTCCTGTGTCATTCTTGCTAGTTCGGATATTCTTTGTATCACAATTATCCAGAATCATTGGGTCCTCCTGCAGGCCCAACAAATCTACCTAATTGATGTTTTGCATTTGGATTCGTTAGCGCAGTTTTCTCAGTATAGCGTGTGCGCGCGTTAGTGGATGGGGTGGTCAGATACTCTCTGTGAATGCATTCATAATGAAGCCATTTAATCCTGACACTTCTGGCTAATATTTCATGGGAGCCTAGAATTTCTGTTTAGCTTTCATATAGGTTGTACGCAAGACCCACTTCTTCATTTCCCCACCTAATTCAGATTTCACCACGTATCTTTCAGGGGTAAATACGTGTAGTGTTAATGGGCCTGCATGCTCTCTACAGTGTTGTAGTGAATTTATAAACTTCTCTCAGTTAGCAATTTCGATTGGTTTAGCATATGAATTTCTTGCTGTTTCGGGACGTCTGGCCCTATTCTCTGAATTGTAGTTGCTTATCATGCAAGGGTGAGGAAAGTAACATTGCTCATAGCCCATTCATTGCAAAATTCTGCCAACCCCAGCAAATGTTCCTCTTCATAAATATGCTTTTTAAGATGTGTGCTGTTCTCTGCTATGTTTAGAAGATTAAATTAGGCACGTCAGGGCAGCTTATCGTTTTTAAGATCATCAACTGCAGTATATACTGGCTGTGCCCTTGTCTACCTGCAGCAGCTCAGGTTGTAAAGTGTGGCATGGCAAGGTTCTGTTCAGCAGAGAGAGAACGTTGTGATTCAAAGGGATCTGACAGTTGGAAGATATGGCACAGGTGCTCCTGATTTTTCTAGCCACTCTCTGCTTGTGTGGCCTCCTTTGTTCATACTTCATGGTAGGCGACGAGAATGGGTAACTACATGCTGAGCAGCATTTACACCTCAACATCTATGCGGTGTGGAAAATAAGTGACACACACTGCAGTACTTATGATGCTGAAGTGGTGTTCTCCCGGTGAGAAGGGTGTAAGGAAGAGGTCCAGAGTGAAGCGGTCAGGTGCTGGTGTTTCTCCAGTGAGGTGAGAGCATTTAAGTGTGGCCCGTGAGTTCCAATTAGTGATGGAATGCATCCTGTGTTTCACAGAAAGCATTAAAAACATTTGTGCCCAACGGCCTTGTCTAATCATTTATCTGGCAAGCGCTATTATTAGCTTCCTATTTTTGAGGAGTTTAACAGCTAACAAGCCAGGTAATATCCATACACCAATCCCCCTACCGAATAATGTGGCAATAATCAAATTAGTGCTCAGATAAGGCTGATATGTGAGCGACTGCGTGCAGCGCTTCAGCGCTGCCCAACCTGCATGCTATTTCTCCACCCTATTTGCTTCCACCACTGTTTACAGCTCTGCATATGTGAGAGCCATGCTCCTCCTGGAGCGTGGTGGGTTAATGCGTCCAGCTGGTTGGGATCTTCACTCTCCATCAGTCGCATGCCGGTCCCCTTCCTCTCGGTCTCAGGGTCTTCCTCCAAAGGCTTGTGGTGTTCCTTTTGTTCGCCGGCCAACTCAGCACTGCCTCTCCATTCTTTCTCTGTGGCTTCGGTGTCCCAGTTGTGGCTTGTGTTGACTTCCTTTTCCTCCCTCTTTCAGAACTCAAGTACACCTCGCTTTTGCTAGCCTCTCCTTTTAGCAGATATGCTGGCATAAGTCCTTGTTCCATTTCTGTGTTGTGAAAGAGCATGTCCTGAAAAAATAACTGTGTTTTGTCTGTTATTATTGTAGGTATTTTGTTTGGAGTAGCCCAGCAGCGGATTTCCTGTAAGTTCTCCCCGTTTTCACCCTCATCTTTCTGACACATCTCCCTCCCCAGATTTTCCCGTTCCTGGAAAAGAGGAAAAAAGGGAGAACAAATCAGAATTACATTGATCTGTCCTTTTCCGATGTCTTTGGTTTAATTCAGCTGGGACGGATTGTAGGTGACGCATATGATCTTCCCAGGTTTTACTGAATATGACAATATCATCTAAATATGCTGACGGTAAGCCTTATGGCTCTTCAAAATGAAATTAATTAATCTCTGGAAGGTTGCAGGAGCTCAATGCAGCCCAAATGGGAGAATAGTAAACTGATATAGCCCATAGGAGAAGGAAAAAGCTGTTTTATCTTCTTCATCTGGTTTGAATGGTAGTTGCCAGTAGCCCTTAGTAAGGTGGATGGTAGTGATAAACTTAACTTCCCCTAATTTTTCAATTAACTCATCAACTCGGGGCAACACCTACCCATCAAGCTTTCATATGTTGTTAACTCTTCTGGAGTCTATACAGAAATAGATACTTCCATCCAGTTTGGGTACCAGTATGATGGGACCACACCAATTACTGGTGGATGGTTCGATAACTCACAATTTTAAAATCTGATCTATCTCATTCTGGACAGCCTGTCTTCTGGCAGCAGGGATACGGTATGGCTTTTGTTTCAATATAACTCTCTCCTTAGTGGGAATGGAGTGAACTGCTAGGTGCATCCTACCTGGAATATCTGAGAATATTGGGGCAAAGTGGCTTAAAGTCTTTAAGAGTTTGTCTTTCTGTACACTAGATAAAGACTTGCTAATGGATAGGTCCTTCCGGGTGTTTTGTGTGGTTTCTACTGCTGTAGTCCCATGAACCTGTTTTGGGGCGGGACCTAACCACTTCCTTAATAAGTTAATGTCTTAGATTTGTACTTAATTCCGGGGCAATTGTGATTTATAAGTAACTTTGCCCACCGGCTGAATTATTTGAAAAGGACCCTGCCACTCCTCTCTCATTTTTTTCAGAATTGGGAAGGAAAACCAATACCCAGTCCTCTACTCGGTACGCTCTCCATTTCTTCCCTTTGTAATAGGTATACTTCTGATATCTCCGGCTATTTTCTAGGTTGGCATGGGCAAGATCTCACAGTTTTCCTATTCTGGAGTGGAATTGGTTAGTATAGTCTAATAGAGACTTCCCGCCTCCTCTTCTTTATCCTTTTCCCAAACTTCCTTTGTGATCTCTAAGAATATATGCTGTTTTCACCCAAAGAGCAATTCGAAGTAAGGTTATTCTAAACTACTTTGTATTTGTCCTCTTAGGACAGACAAGGCTAGAGTTAATAGCTGATCCCAATTTCTTCCATCCTCTGATAGCATCTTCTTAAGTGTGAGCTTAAGAGATCCATTGTACCTCTTGACCAACCCATCAGTCTTGGGGAGTAAATAGAGGTTTCAAAGTGTTTGAAATGTAGCTGTCTGAAGATCTCTTTCATTAATTTGGATTCAAACTGAGTGCCCTCATGTGTTAGGATCTCCTTGGGAAATCCCATCCATGAGAAAATCTCAACTCGATTTTGTGCTATGGTCTTAGTATTGGTGGTTCTTAAGGGTACAGCTTTGGGTATTGAGTGGCGTAATCAACCAACACCAGAATGTATTGATATAATATAGATGATTTGGGCAGAGGTCCAATGATATCCATTCCTACCCATTCAAAGGGGGTCCCTATGATTGGCATAGGCTGTAAGGGGACCTGTGGAGTGGGGGTTTTTAAGGTTTTTTTTCATTGGGAGATTTCACATTCTTGGCAGTATTTTTGGGTTTCTGCCATTATTCCAGGCCAATAGAAATGCTGTAATATACCGAGGGTGGTCTTCCTGTAACCAATATGCCCTACATGTAGATGGTTATGAGCATAGAATAATATTTGTTCTATAAAATATTGAGGAACTAGCAACTGGGGAGGGCTTTTTACTCCATCTAACCTGTATAAAAGATCCTTCTTGATCTGAAAATTAGGATAAATGTGATATGTCTTCCTTTCACTTTGTTTCGCCCTCTGCCAGGCATATTGTAAGGTGTATCATTTACTTGGTTTTTTTTTAAGTTGCACTCTATAGCCCAAGGCTCTAAGGTTAATAGGGTATTCTTAATCATATGGAAACCTCTTTAGCACTTTCCTGACATTCGTCCTCTTGATCCCTTTTCCTTCCTATTGAGTCCAGAAACACCTCCAGGAATTGGGGATTATCAGTTCCTAAAATTTGTTCCTAAATTCAGTATTAGTTACCTCAATCTGGGCTACAGGATATGTATTCACGTCCCCATGGGCACATCTAAGACCTACAAATCTTCCCGGAAGAATCAGACAAGGGAGTACTAGGTACCCTTTCACAACAGACTGTCTATACCCTGAATCTAATTGTGCTGTCATCCATTTCTGATTTATCCAGGGGCTCACAGAATAGCAAGGTCCCATCTCTCGGGTAAACAAAAATAGACCGGGGAACATAATTCACCTTCATTGATTCTTCCTACAGTTTTTTATTTTTACAAAAACTGTCTATGTTCCCCCACTCGCCACACTCAAAACATTGTGGACCAGTATTATTTGTCATCTCTGTTTTTATGGGGCGGGGTTTTTGTACCTCCATCATGGTTCTTTGGGTCTTTTTATCATTTCTGTTATGAAGACCCAGGTGAGTGACCCTGTGTCCTCTTTCATTATCCTGTTGTTGAAACTGTGGTAGGGCTCTGGAAAAAGTTGTAGCCATCTCGATCGTTTGTTCTACAGTTGATCCTGTATGTTGACAAAGCCATTACTGAGTGTATATATATATATGGGAAAAGCCTCCAGATACTGCTCCAAATATATTCTATTTATAATTTCCTCTTTGCTGTTCTCTTGGGGTTTAAGGCACTTGTCGGCTGCACTTTTTAATTTGAAGAAAAAAGTCTTTGGAATGTATCTAGGTGCTCGTTTTTGTTTCCGAAATCAAATTCGGTATGCTTCTTCATCCACTTATAATTGGTCGAAGATGACTTTCTTAGTCTCATCATACAGAAAATGCCCCCTGGCATTAGCAATCTGATATGCTGCTTGAGCTTCACCAGTTAATAGAAAGGCATCTCTCAATAGGCCAATCAGTTGCTCAAGCTGCTCTCTCAAAATTCACTAAAAGTCTGGATCCTCCCCCAGCAGAAGCATCTGTAAAGGTATAGTAGGTCCAAATGGAGTAGATCCTCTGCCTTGGGCTATTCAAGAAGTTAACTGCAATTGATCCTTAGACACTTTGCTCTAATGGTCAGCTTGGGTTTTTATTGCATCATTAAAGACCTTGCAGTCTGCTTTTGTAGAAGACGTGATGTTCGAGAACCCACTGTAGTTTTTGCTGTCCCTGGACCGGTTGTTGAATTAGACTGTCAATCTTATATCAGAGGATTACGTATACCTGCATTCTTCACCATGCATTGCTTGGCTGCTGCAAAACTTTTCAGACTGTTTATAGTTGACTTCAGATTTATTTTGTTATTAATTTGTTCAGTGCAGACTTATACAAAAAAAACACAAAAGTAGATGCTATGGAGATAATTAAATGGGTGTAATTGATGTCTGATTCTTCTGTCTTCTAGGTCCAGTTTGCAGTTGTCCCGCTGGCACCCATGGAGGAAACCAAAATACAGGTCAGACTAGGGTTCTTTATTTACTTTCTCTGACATATTTCTGCTCTATCGTCTTCTCTATAATTTATTCCTGTGCTCTTCTATTCTTTTCTCTCTTTCTTTCGGCATGTTGTAGGTGCCATCTGGCTAGCGCTATTATTATCTTCTTATTTTCGAGGACTTTTCACAGCTAACAAGTCGGGTAATGTCCGTACACCAATCACCTCACCTAATAATGTGGCAATAATCAAATTAGTGCTCAGATAAGGCTGATATGTGAGTGACTGCATGCAGCATTTCAGTGCTGCCTGACCCGCCCACTATTTCCCCAACCACTTCCATTCCACCATTGTTTATGGCTCCAGACCTGGAAAGCTACAATTCTCCTGGAGTGTGGCAGCTTAATGAGTCCAGCTGGTCGGGAGCTCAACTCTTCATTACTTGCATACCTATATTCTTCTACTAGGTCTCAGTGCCTTTCTCCGAGGGGTCGTGACGCTGCTTTTGTTCGCCGGCAAACTTCATGCTGCTTCTCCATTCTTTCTCTGCAGCTTCAGCGTCCCATTTGCGGCTTGCGTTGGCTGCCTGTTCCTCTCTGTTTCAGAATTCAAGTCCCCGTCGCCTTAGCTGCCATAAGTCCTTCTTCTGCTTCTGTGTTGCTAAAGTGCATGTCCTGAAAAAATAACAGTGTTTTGTCTGTTTTTAATTGTAGGCACTTAATTTGGAGCAGCCCAGCATCAGCTCTCCGGTAAGTTCTCCCTGTTGGCCCCCTCATCTTGCTAACAGGCCTGTAAAGAGAAATCTGGGTGTGTAAAAACAAATTCTATTTTCCAAAGACATCGGCCATAAATTGAAAGGTGCACATGCTCAGTGGCCATTTTGGGTGTTTGGGTTTGTCGATTTGGAAAGGGAAAACAAGATCAATCGCCTAAGGAAATTAACCGTAATGTGCAGTGTGACCACGCTCAGCGGCCCTTTTAAGTGTGTGGGCTCCTTGCTATAGAAATAAAGATGAATCACTGGTTAAGCTGTGCGACGATGCATGACCTCCATTTTCAGATGTTGTGAGGTTATAAATTGATCTCTTCAGAAATAAAGGTGTCATCTGGCCAATTTAAACTGTGATAGGCACACCTTATTTTTAAAGGAAGCACCGATTTCTACAGCAGTATAGTAATTTGTTGATCGATCAAAACAGAGAAAGGCACACCTGTTTCATTGGTTGTGTGGAGGTGAATAAAGTGGAAATAGTTCATGCTTGCCCAAAAGAGTGACAGGCACACCAAAAGAAAAAAGGGAAACATTGCATAGGTGGGGAAAGGCAGAACATTTAAGAAACACTTCGAGAATTGAGCGCTGTGGCTCAAAGATTGTTAAATGAATAAGAGATACGTATTCTTAAATGGGATCATCATTACCTCTAAAAGTCAGCACCGTAACGGAAAGATATTATTAAGTGACGAGACAAGGGAAAGATGAATCAGTGGAGGATTTTGTGACGAGTCTCAGGAAACTAGCCTCAAGTTTAAGTTTGGTGTTTTCACAGAAAAAAGAATACTGGACCAATTTGTTTTAAAGTGTTTCGTGATAAGATTAGAAAAGATCTATGGATAAAAGATGAACCACCACTGGAGAAAGTGATTGCCATAGCAAAGAGAGCAGTACACATGGTTAAGTGTGTGTGTGAATTGAACAAGAGGAGAAACCAAATACATTTTCAGACAAGATTAAATAAGTAGTATGTCAAGTTAAATACAAAACAAATGCTTCTGAAAATAAAGAGAAAGAGATTGAGCCAAAGGTATGCACAGATTTTTGGTGAACATGCTTCAAGTATGGAAGGTTTGGACACAGGGTTAATTCTACAATTTGCCTGGCTATTCATGTTCTGTGTACTTCTTGAGGAGAAAAGGTCATTTCACAAATTGTTGTAAGACTAAGATCAAGAAAGATCAAAGAAAGGAGGTAAAAGAAATTGTATTTCAAGCTAATGAAAGTAAAGATGATCATCACACAGAGTGGGCAAAAATTAAAAATGTTAAAATTTTAATGTGATTTGATCACATCTCACCATGATTTCAAAGGAAACGTTTGAGAGATAAACTGTACAAGATGTATGTAAGATCTACTGGGTATGGAGGGATAGCAGTTAAAATGTTTGGGTATTTTATAGCTTGTCTGGAATGTAAAGGGATGTTTGTGGATGCTAAGATATGTGCGTCAAACTAAGGGGATGAGTTACTAGGAAGGCCTCGTCAGAGACTTTTAGGAATCACACTAAATCCCAATGAGGATGCACATCTTCAAGAGCAAGAGATTGATAAGGATATGGTTGATTATAAAACAAAGTTTGACAAAGTGTTTTGTGATGAACTGAGAAGTCTTTCAGGTTACAAACAGCACATAGAATTAAAATGTGGTGCAAAATCTGTGGTTGCTAAAGTGAGAAAAATTCCTATCAGTGTACAGAAAGGGGTGCCACTTGAAATAACATGACTGGGTGGTTTGGGATCGATTGAGCTGGTAGAAGCCACAGAGTGGTTGGCTCCCATAGTAGTGGCAAATATTTTCACAGTGAGATACATTTATGTGTTGATCTCAGGGCACTCAATAAGGAGGTGATAGTGGATAAGTTTCCCTTACCTAATATTGATAAAGTGGTGACAACTTTGGCCGGGGCAAATCTTTTTCACAACTCTTGACTTGGCATCAGCTCATCACCAAGTTGACTTGGATAAATCATGTCAGGATTTAACAGCATTTATTACTCCTATTAGGGCATATACATTTTGCAGGATGCCATTTGGTTTTATCTCGGCAGCTTCGGTATTTCAGAGAGTAATGTCATCTGTACTGAAAGGAGTACAGGGGGTATATTGTTATCAAGAAAATGTGCTCATTTGTGGACAATCACAAAAGGAAAATGATGAGAGAGTAGGTGTAGTGTTAGAGAGATTGTTAAAAACAGGTCTCACATTGAGAAAGTGCAAATTTTGTGTGAGTGAGGTAAACTACTGAGGGTATCACATCTCAAGGAAAGAAATAACACAAAAAAGGAACTAGTAGAGACTATCGTAGGAGTAAAGGAACTATGCCCTGAGGATGAAATAGTGTCTTTTCTTGGTATGATAGAATACTATAATAAGTTCCTTAACAGGTATGCTGATTAATCTGAGAGGTTTGTTAAGGAAAAAGGTAGAATTTGTTTGGTCTAACAATTGCCATTGAAAAGAATGTGTAGATGGGTTATTACTCTACAAGAATATGATTGCACAGTATACTACATCCCAGCAGGTAAGACATTTCTCAGCTGATTGCTTATCACGTTTGGTTGCAACAGAAAAACCACAGGAAGCACAGGATGATTTTGATGAGTTTTTGAAACATGAGGTGAGTGTGTGTGAAGTTACAGCAGAAGGAAAAGGAAGCAGCTTAAGAAAGTGAGTGGAAGGCTGTAATTGCAAAGGATCCAGTTCTTTCTAAGGTGATAGAATTAATATTAGTGGCATATACAAACAAGTTGGATTAACCTTGATCGATGGTTAAAGAGGAGTTGGCAGTAGCTGATGGTATTTTAACAAGCGGCACTAGACTGGTTTTGCTGGAAGGATTGCAGAGCAAATTGGTGTCATTAGCACATGAAGGCCACATGGTTATGGTTAAAACCAAGAAACAGTTATGTTTTACATTTTAGGTGGCCTGGGATAGATATTGAGGAAGAACAAGTTGTAGGAGATTGTGTACAATGTAATATCAGTGACAATCTATTGAAAACAAGACACATTCCAATGGTTTGTACAGAATTACCAAAGTATCCCTTTAATGAAGTAGCAATAGATATTGTGTGTCATCTTCATGGCAAACATCACACACCTTATCTAATTGTGTTGATGGATTTGTAAACATGATTAATTGAAGGGTGTCATGTACAAAATGTTTCCTCTCTCAGTGCAATTACATTTTTGGAAGAAATATTCAAAAGGGAAAGTTATTCAAATTCCATATTGTCGATACTGTCATGCAATTTTGTTCACAGGTAATGGAACATTACCTAAGGATGTCTGGCATCTGCCATAAAAAAACTTTCTATATCATCCAAAGACTAATGGTGCTATTGAGAGGTTAAACAAAACATTGAAAGAAAGCATACAATTTGCCAGAGTAATCAATTTAGATTGGAAAATAGCATTGTAAGAAAGAATCACAACTTATATATTGTCACACTTGCCACTAGAGGCAAAACACCATTTGAGCTTTTCATAGGGAGAACAACACATAAAATATTACATCCAAGATCAATGTTTTTGGGAAAAGGAGTAAAGCACAATATAATTGGTGCATGGAGAAAAATATAAATTAAACTTCAATGTGACAGGAAAAAGAACTTTGATGCCAAAAAGTGTGTCAAAAACATTACCTTTGGTGTTGGTGATTGGGTAAAAAATAAATCACCAGTTGGGTGTCAACAATGGTCAAAGTTTTCAAAGTAGAAACAGATTTTTAAATTGGTTAAGAATGCTATCAACAGATGATGGTAGAATTTAGAACATGAATAGAGTTGTTGTAGCTCATCAGCCACCTGAGTATGACAGTGAAGGTATTAAAGAGTATATACACAAGGAGCCAAGTGAGAATGGACGCTCAAATCAAAGAGCAAATAGCTGACGTGAGAGAATGCACAAATTACCTGTACACTTCAAATAATAAATAAGAAGGTAAAATCAAATATAGTAGTGCATGTTTTACACTTTAAAATGCTATATGTTCAAGTTATTTTTAGTTTGTAATTTTGGGAAAAGAGAAAATATTGAATGAATTGTTGTAAAGGTTGATGATTCATTATTTATAAAGGGGGAGATATGTCGTATGGCAAGGTTCTATATTACAATTCTCTCTCTGCTGATGACAGCAGTCACTCTCTGCTTCTGTGGCCACCTTTGTTCATACTTCGAATGTGTATTAATTGCTTATGTATTGACATTGTTAGAAAGTGGCTTATTATTTGGGGTGAATTGAAGTCCACTACAAGTAATAAAGATACTGTCCTTTTAAGTCCAGAAAAGGTTACAGTAATTTCAACTGAAGCCTAACCGTAGTAGCTATAGTACATAGTAGAAAGGCTTAACTTATACTAAAACAGATAAAAACTCAAAAACACAACACAATATAAATCAAATCCTACTCAAATTTTTTAAAAAATAGAGAAGAATTTATTGGGCAAAATTATACCAAGAAAAAAAAAAATACAATAAGGAGAGCCGATATATGAATTTTGAAGATTTAAGTAAAAATATCACTAATAAGAACTAAGGGCCTGATTTAAGAAAAGTGACGCTGCACCCAGTGCAGTGCAACTTTTTTGCACCCCATAGCGCCACCCCTAACGCCACCATGTGTGCGCCGTATCTAAGATACAGCGCACCATGGCTGTAGTTAGGGAACTAGCAACAACATTTTTGACGCTAGTTTGGAGATTTGCAGGATTAGCGTAAAATTAGGATTAGCGTAGAATTTTTATTCTAATCCTGCAAAGCTCATCGAGGCCCATTGTAAACAATGGATTGCTTCCTTTTAATGCCTGCTCTGAGGAGGTGTTAAAAGTGCAGAAAAAAAGAATGCGAAGAAATCTTTTAGATTTCTTTGCGCCATTTTTTCAGCCCCCCTTTGCTCAAACAGTCTCATTATGTATTTCGAGGGGCTGACTGTGCAGCATTCTCTTGCATATATTCGGCATCAGAGCATGGATTTCTTGTTGTTAAATGTCTATTTTCATCTGCCTGTGGTAGGTGCAATGCCAAGACGAAGCAGTGATATGAAGTGGGGGCAATATTGTAATTGTAATTGTATGTATATAGCGCTTACTACCCCTGGTGAGGCGTCGAAGTGCTTTACTGCGAGTAGCACGCTGCTCCGGAATCCAAGAGGAATTAGTGGTGGATTAATATAGGGAAATATGAGTACAGCATTAGTATTATTACTAGCATGAGTTTTTTTTAGCAGAGGATATGAGAGTTTGTTAGTTGGACTGACTAGAGTAATGGAGGGATAGAGGAGAGAAGAATCCAGAAGTGTTAATTGGGAGTTTATAGTAATAGGATAAGGCTTGTGATGAGTAAAGGATAGATGGAAGAGGAAAGAGTCTGTGGAAAGGGGTTCGTGAGATCACAGTAGCAGGAGGGGTTGAGTCAAAGGTGATAAAAATTAGGGAGAATTTAGCATGGTTGTTTGGGAGATCATAGTAGAAAACTGAGGTTTGGGGTGAGCTAGATGCAGTAGAGGAGGTAAGAGTTTAAGCAGGGTTATTTTGGAGAAGAAAGTAGTAGAATGGGCTTGGGATGAGTCAGAGTGGGGATGAAGGCTAGATTGATAGAAACATAGGGGCATATTTATACTCTGTTTGCGCCAAATGTGCGTCAAAATTTTTGACGCACAATCGGCGCAAACCCTGCCCCATATTTATACTTTGACGTCCGACCCCGCGGGCGTCAAAATTCCACCATGTGCGTCATTTTTTGGAAGGGGGAACCAGCCTTGCGTTAATTATATGCAAGGTAGGCGTTCCCTTCCAAAAAATTACTTTAAGGACTGTGCCCCATATTTATACTCTGACGTCATTTTGACGCACAGGAGGGGGCAGGCCTAAAAAACGGCGCACAGCCTGATGGGCGCCGTTTTTTAACGCCTGGGTCAGGGCAGGCATTAAGGGACTTGTGGGCTCAGAAGGAGCCCAGAGGTGCCCTCCCATGCCCCCAGGGACACCCCCTCCCACCCTTGCCCACCCCAGGAGGACATCCAAGGATGGAGGGACCCATCCCAGGGAAGTTGAGGTAAGTTGGGGTAAGTATTTTTTTTCGTTTTTTTTTTGTGGCATAGGGGGACCTGATTTGGGCCCCCCTACATGCCACTATGCCCAATGACCATGCCCAGGGGACATAAGTCCCCTGGGCATGGCCATTGGGCAAAGGGGCATGACTCCTGGCTTTGCTAAGACAGGAGTCATGTCAATGGAGGTTGGGCGTCAAAAAAAATGGCGCAAATCCGGTTTGAGGCCTGAATTTTGCCTCAGACCTGACTTGCCCCATTTTTTGACGCACAACCCCCATTTTCCCATACGCCGGCGCTGCCTGGTGTGAGTCATTTTTTTTGACGCACACCAGTCCGCAGCACCGGCTAACGTCATTCCATAAATAAGGTGCCCGCATGGTGCGTTGGAATGGCGTTAGCCGGCGGTAAACTTTTTGACGCACAACTGCGTTGGCGCAGTTGTGCGTCAAAAAGTATAAATATGGGCCATAGGGTTATGGGGAGACAGAGTAAAGCTTACAAGAGAGTAAAATTTATATTATTTTTTATTTATTATTTTATATATATATATATGTATATATTTGTATTTCATTTAATTACTGATATTTTGAATTGTATTTATAGATTTAATTTTATTTATTTTTATTTATATTTTCTCTAGTACAGTAGGACTAGAGTAATAAATAAATAGATATGTAAATACATAGTAAGGGAATATATGTGCAAGGAATATAATAATGGGTATAATAATATGAGAAGAAAAGTAGTATTGTATAGACACAGACTTTCAAGATTTGTAATATTTTATGTTAATTAATAAGTGTAGTTTTCTAACATTCTTTTACCTTTCCTCAATTTTTCAGTAGCGAAATGCTTTCTGTTAAATAGTTAAGATAACATTTGCTCATTAAGATAAAAAGAAGGCAGGGATTTATAAATATCAAACATAAAAACTTATCTAGGAGCTATGCAATGGCCTATGAACATGTTAAGCATAGAATAATATACATATATATTGTATATACACACACACACATATATATATACACATGCACACACACATACACACACAAATATATTTAACCGTGAGTAAATATAAATGTGTTAAATATGCTTAAAGCTTTTGTGTATAATTTATTATTATGAAATGATAACTATACATATTTCTTAAAGAACTATACATATCTAGAAAATATACACATAATCAGATTATAAATATTTACCAACACAGACATATGCAGTCCATTGCTGTTTGAATATGGTGGTTATGAAAAAAAATAGCCAACTCTTGAGTAGTCTTCTGAAGACAAGATAGTTATTCGTCGATCTTATATTTGGGGGTAATGAATTCCATAGTTTGTCTGCTTGAACAGAGAAGGATGTACGACCTATTGTCTTTATCTTGAATGGTGGTGTTTTAAGGTGGGGTGCCAATCTTGAGTGGAGGTTTCTTTGTTGAATGTATTTGGTTAATTTGTTTCTGATGAAAAGCTATCCTGTTCCATGTAAAGTTTGAAGGTGGATCTTCTGCCAACGGGTAACCAGAGTAGTGCTCTCAAGGCAGGGGACATGTGGGCTTGTGGCTTTACATGTAACAGTAGCCTGATGTTGTAGTTTTTTCATAATAGCTAGAGATGATCCATGGTAGAGGCCATTGGCATAATCCAGTTTGGATAGTACATGAGAGACAGTAGCCTGCACCTTGTGTGGAAATCCGAGGTGGGGAAGATGTGTCGCAGAGTCTTCAAGGTGATAAAACTTGATCGCGCTAATTTGTCTGCTTGGGCATTCATTGTTAACTTGGAGTCCATGGTAATTTCAAGGTTTTTAATTGTCTTGGATACATGAGGAGGTAGTCCCAGATCATCAGGCCAAACACACAGTGGGTCATAATTTTTCCAGACGCCACATCTGAGTATTTCTGTTTTGGAAGCTTTCAGTTTGAAATAGCTCCAAGTCATCCACTGATCAATGGCTCTTAGGCAACTGAATATTTGTGAGTTTTCAATGTCTTTGGGTCATTCCAATTTATATAGTATTTGTGTGTCATCTGCATTGTTGTAGCATGTGAGTTGAAAATCAACGATCATTTCTGGTAATGACTTCATGTAGATATTGAAAAGCATAGGTGAGATGATTGATCCTTGAGGGACCCCTGCTTTTGTGAGGTAGGGTTTTGATGAGAAGGGGTGAGAATAGATAATATTAGTTCTGTTTTGAAGGTAGGATGTAATCCAGTCAAGAGCAGTCCCTTCTCTGCCGGCTTCGTGGTCTTTGAATTAGGGTGTCATGGTCAACAGTATCAAAGGCAGCTGAGAGGTCCAAGAGAAGTAGTACAGCAACTCCATTGTGGTCGACTGTGTTTTTAAGATAATCCCAGATTGCTATGAGTGTTGATTCAGTGTCTCTTGCAGGGTGGAATCCAGTTTGGTAGTTTGAAAGTATGGAATTGTCTTCAATGAATTGTGACATCTGGGCGAATGCTGCTCTTTCTATAAGTTTGCCCAGGAAAGGTCCATTTGTAATTGGTCTGTAGTTGTTGGGGCCATGCAGGTCTAGGTTTGTTTGGGAAACATCACTTACATCGCGGTGAATGCAACAAATTGCATTTACCACGATGCAGTTACAACGCGTATGCGTTTACCACGCATGGCTTTACCACGCATGCCTTTACCAGGAATATACCTTTACCACGCCCGCCTTTACAATGAATTTCTTTGTAAAATCATGAATGGTGAAGGTGTATGTGTGGTAAAGGTTTTAAAGGTAAGTAGAGGTAAGTATTAAGTGGGTTGTTTGATATAAATATATATATATATATATATATATATATATATATATACATATATAGATAGATATATATAGATATAGGTATATATATGTATATATATACCTATATCTATATATATCTATCTATATATATATATATATATATATATATATAGTGTTTAGGGGGGGTAACAGTTATTGTTGGTAATTGCATTTTTAGGTTTTAGGGTGGGCATGGGTTTTGGGGTGGTAAGGGCATTTTTATGTTTTAGAGTAGGCATGGGTTTTGAGGTGATAAGGGCATTTTTAGGGTTTAGGGTGGGCATGGATTTTGGGGTGGTAAGGGCATTTTTAGGTTTTAGGGTGGGTATGGGTTTTGGGGTGGTAAGGGCATTTTTAGGTTTTAGAGTGGCCATGGGTTTTCGGGTAGTAAGGGCATTTTTAGGTTTTAGGGTGGGTATGGGTTTTGGGGTGGCAAGGGCATTTTTAGCTTTTAGGGTAGGCATGGGTTTTCGGGTAGTTACGGCATTTTTAGGTTTTAGGGTGGGTATGGGTTTTGGGGTGGTAAGGGCTTTTTAGGTTTTGGGGTGGGCATGAGTTTTGGGGTAGTAAGGGCATTTTAGGTTTTAGGGTGGGTATGGGTTGGGAGTGGTAAGGGCTTTTTTAGGTTTCAGAATGGGTATGGGTTTTGGGGTTGTAAGGGTATTTTTAAACTTTAGGGTGGGTATGGGGTTTGGGGTGGTAAGGGGTGTTTAGGTTTTAGGGTGGGTATGGGTTTGGGGTGGTAAGGGCATTTTTAGGTTTTAGGGTGGGTATGGGTTTTGGGGTGGTAAGGGCAATTTTAGGTTTTAGGGTGAGCATGGGTTTTCGGGTAGTAAAGGCATTTTTTAGTTTTAGGGTGGGTATGGGTTTTGTGGTGGTAAGGGCATTTTTAGGGTGGGTATGGGTTTTGGGGTGGTAAGGGCATTTTTATGTTTTAGGGTGGGTATGGGTTTGGGGGTGGTAAGGGGAGTTTAGGTTTTAGAGTGGGTATGGGGGTTTGGGGTGGTAAAGGGTATTTAGGTTTTAGGGTGGGTATGGGTTTTGAGGTGGTAAGGTAATTTTTATGGTTTAGGGTAGGTAGGGTTTTTGGGTGGAAACGTGTGTTTGTGTGTGTGTATATATATATATATATATACACACACATATATATATATATATATATATATATATATATATATATATAATAATGTATGCTATACTTACCTCTAGTTTTTACTATGCATATGCCTTTACCAACTATGCCTTTACTACGAAATGTTTGTGGTAAAGACATTTGTGGTAAAAGCATATGCATTGTAAAAACATTTTGTGGTAAGTGCATGCGTGGTAATGACCATGCATTGTACTTACGAGTTGTGAAGGCATGCGTTGTAAGTTTATGCGTTGTTCCATCATACATCCAGTTTGTTTTCTTTAATGACTGACTTATTTATGCCTTTTTCAGGTCTTCAGGAAAAATTCCTGTAGTTAAAGAGTTATTGATGATTCCTCTTACAGGTGTAGTAGCAGAAGTAGATAAAAGTATGTTCTTGAAGGTGTGTGATGGACAAGGGTCAGAAGGGCAGTCGTAAGTCCATAAATTCACCATGTGGTATTTGCTTGAAGGAGTGCTGAGGCTGGGTTGGTTTACTCTTGGAGAGAATTGTAGGAAATGGGTTGGTGCTGATGCTTTTCTTCTGTTTTAAAAAGGAGTCCAATGTGTCTGGGAGATATTAAAAAAATAATGGTGGGAGTTTGTTATTGAAAAACGAAAAAATAATGATCCCTTCACCCTGGAAAGTTTCTCCAAGGTTGTGCCGATCATAATTTTCTTTTTCTGTCCCATACTAACAGGTTTTTCTTAGCAATCACAGACAGAAAAAAAACATCCAATAGTCTGCTGAAAATAGAGTGTGCAGTGTGATGACTTTACTTCACCTAGTCTGCAGGGCTGGTAGAGGTAGCTTTCTGTTGATGGAACCAAAGATGGCTCCTTTGAAGGAAAGCTGACAGTCCTCTAGAGTTTAAACAGGGGCGGCTCCTTAGCAATGGATGAGGAGCGTCGCCCCCCTGCCAGCAGCAGCCGCTGCAAACCTTTTACAACGAAAGGATAATAAACTATTTTATTATCGTTTCATTGTGAAAGGGGGGCGCGCCATGGGGGTTGACGGAAATGAGGGGAGTGCACTGTGCACTCTCATCAGTGTGCATGTATGTTTGGCTGGCTGTCTCAGGCCAGCCAAACACACATGCGCACTGTGCTCTCTCCAGTCCGGCACAGTGTTGCTGGGCTGGAGAAAGCAGGCACAGGCTCCCAGTCTGTCTGTGAGTGCCCTGGCTGGGCGCTCCCAGTCAATCCTAATACTGCTCTGAGCAGCGTCAGGATTCACTGCAGGGCAGGCTGGGAGCCTTGCCTGGATTGACGAGGGAAAGAAGAGCGGTGCAGTGGCAACGGAGCAGGTAAGTTTTTATTTTTTTTATGAAATATCCCTCCCGCACCCCGCATCCGCTCCGCCCCTTCAGAGCACAGCGAATCACGACTGACTTTAAACAGGGTGGGCAGATAGCAGTTTGGCGGACACAGACCTAGTTTGCTTTAGCTAAAAGTACCCCATGAAACTATAAATCAACCCCTTGGTATGGGCCCAGCAGAAAATGAGGAAGTCTGTCTACATGTTTATAACTACCGTCACACATTCAAAAAGGTATTCCTTGTTGGCTTCTCATTTAAATCCCACTGTCTCTGCTGAGAAAGACTCAGTCAAGAGTAACAGCTTTATATTGTTCTATAATGAACTCATGCCTATGGATTACAAGTAGCTCTAGGTTCACATCTTCCTTTTTCTAAGCATTAAAGGAAGGAACTTATTTCTGCATTCAGCAAGCATCCTCCTGCCATGTTTCTCATTCCATAACTTTAGACGACGTGAAAGTGCCGTCCTCCTCCTTCTAATGGACACATCCTTCTCCTGTTTGCTATATAAAAATACATTCTTTCATACCTGCCTCCCGTGGTGTGATATGATAGGGTGTGACAATCCTAAAGTCTTCCTAGTTCTTTTTTGCCTCCCCAAGAATTGGGTAAGGTAAAAAAAATATTGTGGTCAGAATATCGTCCGAAATAAATTGTTTCCTAAACATTGTTTACAAAACATCGACCGATTTGAGTAACAGAACAAACTCGAAACATAATGGGACAATATTTTTGTAAATGAGATTTAGGATACAATATTTATGTAACATGATAATTATTAGGGCAATATTCTGAAATACAATCCCAAGAAAATGTCTGCTTTGACGGAGCTCGAACTGATGGATTCCTTTAAGTAGGAGCGCAGATAAATACCGGCAGCCCAGAGCTATGAAGATTAGCAGTAACTAACCCAAACATTTTGAATATGAATTTAGGTATAATCCTGTTGTTTACTTTTTCTTTTCCCAACATTTTCTTCTGAGAACTCAACCTAGGTTGAAACGTGAACAGTAGAGCCTACCTACCCGAAACGTTACATCTGTCTGAATGCACACAGTGGTACACTACCTCGTTTTTCTCCTGTGTAGGGCACCAAGTCTTCTTCGTCTTTCATTTCTTTGGCTTGTTTTTCTAGGTGGTCCAAGAGGTCATCACGTTTAAAGGGGCCTGTTGGTGTTTTCTTTGTCTGATCCTTTTGCCTCATTCCAGCAGGCAGTAAAGCATTCTAAGAAAGGACATAGAACAGGTCAATAAAAATAGCAAAATGCTTTTCAAAATGGATGTGCTATTCACGACTAACCTAAATTATTTATTCTTATCTGCACCTTAAATTGGAAAGACATTATTTACAATCTACACCTTAAATTTGAAATATTTGTAAGTACTATTTTTGTGTCATCAAGTAAACACCCCCGTTTAAGAGAAAGTGGTGGCCCAAGGGTTATAAACAAGAGGAGCAGAAGCAAGCTTTTCTCTTCCATGGGTCTGATTTACATAACAAACAGTAAGTACATTTTATTGCTCGATTAATTTAAATCATTACAAATTCACATCATTTTGCAATACAATAATTTATTTAAAAATCCTACTAAAATGCAAAGCAGTAACTTAATATCATTTAAATAGCATCAGTTTGTTTTCGGCCAGCTAATCTGGCCTATCCAGTTGCGAATAAAATGTTACTACAGTAGAACAGTTATCACTAAAAGGGTAGCTATCTGGTTATGATCATCCCACAGAGTCAAGCTATGCATATAGATTTTACAAGTATGCAGCATAACAGGATGTGTTTGTCATTCTGACTCTGTATTAGTGCTTGCACGCATGGTAACATCAAAGTTTTTAGGTACGATCGTAGCAGCAATTTTCACGCTTCTAGTAGCTCCAGACAGGTACCCATAATGTGTAATATTGATTCATTTTTGTAACCACAGAGGCTGCACGTTTTGAGTGACCAAGTTTGTTCCCATTATGAGGTTAGGTGTTTGGTTAGAAAACCACACATTCTGTGGGACAGAAACTCCATTTTAGGATATTCAGAAAAATGATCACCCAAGTAAGCTTGCTGCCATTTACATGGTTTGCGCCCAGATATGTTAACACCTGTGTAAAAAAAACAAAAAAAAAACATTTGCGATAGAAAATTATAATCACGGTATCAGATTTAGGTTTTTATCCTTGCAAATAGCATTTGTTAACATGGACATTTTGTGCAAAAGTAGATGAACATTGAGGAACAATAGGTTTGTGGAATGGCGCACCCCCCTGTACAGATACTGTACCACTCTAAAAATGCTCCGAAACTTACTTCTCTCAAGGACCAGAGTATAGGTGTTTTCAAGGTGGAAATGGGGAAGGAACATGTCCATATTTAAGCAGGCTGAGACAAAGTGGAGCCTCCACTAGGGAATATATTTTCCATACGGTGAATCATTAAACGTTTGAATGCGATAAAACACATTTACCATACATTTCTGCATGTTAAAATGAGGCGCACATGATAACTCCTAGAATGATTAAATTGGAAAAACTACTCGGAGCATTACAGAAGATTATGAATCCCTAAAAAGTTGGAAATTTGCTGCAGGTGTAAGAGGAACCCGATGTGAGCGATCTGCTGCGTTTTGTCACTGCCCTTTGTGAATGACAGCCTTTACATATGGTTCAAGCCAAGTCCTGTTTAGTATAGACCAACTATCTAAGTCAATTAGTGAAGGAAACGGGGTTAGTGTTTGTGGTTGCTTCTCAAGAGGCTACCACAATTATTCTCTGTGTTAAGTCACAGGCAAACCCTAAATTAACCTATGTTCAACCCTTGCGTAGTTTGGCATAGAGCAGTCCAGCTTAACTCAGAGGAAATGTGTAAAGTATTTGTGCAACACATCAAACAGTAACACAGTGAAAACATGCCACATTAGGAGCCTTCAAAAGGTTGAGAAACATGGAGAAATTGTTAATAAATAAACCAAGACCAAAATGACAAAAATCCAATTAGTTGAACAACTGGAATTATGCATTTTTTGAAGATTGTGGGTAAAATAGGTCCAACAAGCACAAAGTTTCAACTGAAGTTATCTGGGCATGTGACACAGGAAGAAAGTCATAAGTTCTGGCCAACCGTGATGGAGTGTGTGTCGGATATAGGGACCAGATTATTCCTGCTGAAAGTTTCCTTCTCAGTCAAGCATCAAAAGTCCTGTTCGCAGTGGAGGGGTTCAGCGAGGAGCATGGAAGTATTGTGGATGGCCGTCAGGCAGACCCGGCATCGTGGGCAATCACCACTGTAGTACTACAATCCTTTTGTCATCACTGGTGCCTTGCAGTGTCACTCCATGCAAGCAGTTGATGCTGTAGCATGACTGGTCGGGCTCACAGAACTTTGTGTCGCTAGGCTGTGCAAGTGTCAATGATTCTGCACCACTGGTCCTGTTCCTGGTTGCGAAGAGCCCAAGAGCTCTAATTCAGCATCTCTGAGGTCACACCAAGGGTTCAGGGCCTGAAGGGCACCACTTAGGGGTCAAGGGCTTGCTTCAGCTGGATCTTTGTGCTGGTGTAGGAGGTTGAGAGCCTGTTATGTCCCTGTGGCTCAGAACAGGAGGTCAGCAGACTAGCCCTTAGAGTCACTCTGGGAGTCCTGTGTTCAAGGGGTTGAGGTCCAGCTCTTCTCGCCCAGACGCAAGGACAGCAGGCAGCAGGTCAGCACAGCAAGGCAGCAGCACAGAAAGGCATTAATCCAGCAGGGCAGCAGTCTGGCAGAGTGGCAATCCTTCAGCAGCTCAGCAGACCTTCATCCTGGCAGAGTATCCACAGGTCCAGAAGTGTTGTGAAGAGTTGCTGTCAGTGGTATGGCATTTCTACCCCATTGTGCCTTTGAAGAGGGGGAGAAGCTTCTAGGGGTTTGCCTTTGAATTCCCCAGGTGTCCTGTTTTCTTTAACCTTATTCCAGACTTACAACAGGGGGTATGCAGTTATTTGTGCGGATGCAGGTCTCAGCCTTTTCAAGTGTAAGTGAGGCTATGCCCAGTTCCTCCTTCCCAGTGATGGCCCCTCAAGGCACACCTAAGCTGCCTGTTGTGTGTGGCTGTCTAGGAAATTCACAAAGCTCAACTGTCAGCTACACACAGTCATGTGCCCAGGTGCGGGCTATAGGCACTAAAAGGCTATGGCAGGAAAATTTCAACTTTCTAAAAGTGGCATTTTCAAAATTGTTACTTAAAATCTGACTTTACTATAAGTTAGGATTTTTTATTACTTTTTCAAAGACACCAAACATCAACTGGACCCCTGCCCCCATTTAGAAATGACAGCTTAGTAAGTGTAATAAGGTAATTCCAATGTTAATCTATGGGAGAGATAGGTCTTGCAGTAGTGAAAACCAAATGTAAAAGTTTTTCACTACCAGGACATGTAAACGTAAAAGTACATGTCCTACCTTTTAAATACACTACAAGCTGCTCTCTAGACTGTCCATGGCTTACTCTACTGGTGTCTTATTTGTATAAAAAGGGAAGGTTTTGGCCTGGCAAAAGGTTATCTCACCAGGTTGACTTGGCAGCTAAACTGCACACGCAGGCTACAATGGCAGGCCTTAGACACTTTTAAAAGGGATAAGTAAGTGGGTGGCAAAATCTGTGTTGCCGGGCCTCTAGTAGCATTTAATTTACAGGCCCTGGGCACATGTAGTTCCATGTTACAAGGACCTCACAAGTAAATTAAATATGCCAATTGGGAAAAAGCAAAATATTACCATGTGTTTAAGGAGTGAGCACATGAAATTTAGCACTGGTTAGCAGTGGTAAAGTGTGCAGAGTCCTATTACAAGCAAAAATGAGATCAGCAAAAAACATGGAGAGGAAGGCAAAAAGTTTGGGGAAAGACCACCCTAAGGCTGACCGGTCTAACAGTTAGCAGCAATGCAAAGTTCAGTAGGAAATGAGATGGTGGGTTAAGTTCAGAGGTCGACCTGACTAAAGAAATACTGAAAATGTAACACCTTTATTGTATAGTGTATGTTTTTTTAGGGTCACACGCACAGCCAAATGTAGGTGGAGGAGAGGTAAGTGGAGGGTGCAGAGAGAAAAGTGGATGCTGTATATGTCCTTTGGTACTAGGAAGTTAGAGGGTGAAGAACAAGAGGAGGAAGAACAGAATGTATGAGAAGACAGTACTGAGAAGAGGGGACTGCACAGCTTTGATTAAATGTAAAGTCCACAAAATTCCACAATTCTGTGTCTGGAGTATTATGTGAATAGTCTTGGAAGTGATGCAGTTGCCACACAATTCATCATCTGCTACACAATTTGCATATAGCAGTATGAAAATGTTTCTAGATCAAACAGATCAAATTTTACCACGTACTCTAACCACACTTGCTCGGTTGATTGGTGCTCTCAGGGATTATGGAGAAGTTAGATGATGCAGCTGCCTTGTTTGATCTTTCCTTGCAGAAGGTTTTCTTTTAAACACTAAAGCTCTGCCTCATTTTGTTCCCTGAAACCCTTCTGACATGCTGAGTGCCTAGTAGTGAGACACATTCATATTTAATATTCAATGCACTACACTATTCTGTCTTCATATTTCTTGTTGTACATGAGTTCCAGAGATGCTAAGGTGTGAACACAGTGTAAACCCAAAACTGAAGACAGGTCTTAAAGCATGACTGAGACACGTAAAATAAAAGAGGGACACATAGGGGGTCATTCCGACCCCGGCGGGCGGCGGGTGCCGCCCGCCGGGCGGAAGCCGCCAAAAGACCGCACCGCGGTCAAATGACCGCGGCGGTCATTCTAACTTTCCCGCTGGGCCGGCGGGCGATCTCCAAAAGATCACCCGCCGGCCCAGCGGGAAAGCCCCTGCAAAGAGGAAGCCAGCTCCGAATGGAGCCAGCGGATTTGCAGGGGTGCGACGGGTGCAGTGGCACCCGTCGCGATGTAAACCGCCAGAAACAGGCTGGCGGGAAGGGGGTCGGAATCCCCATGGCGGCGCTCCCTGGGCCAGGGGTAAACCGGCGGTTCCCCTTTTCTGACCGTGGCTTTACCGCCGCGGTCAGAATGGCCCAGGAAGCACCGGCAGCCTGTTGGTGGTGCTTCCGTGGTCGGTGACCGCCAGGGTCAGAATGACCCCCATAGTATTGCAATAATTGTGTTCGTGTACCCTTATTTTTGCTTAGTGCCATATTGCATATGTTTTATACAAACGTTTTCATTGTTGTAGGGATAAAGGATAGTACATACAGGGATCATCACGCGCCTTCAAGATTGACAAGAAAATAACAATGGTTGGTAAATCACATTTGGAATAGGTATAGTTTTCTTAACGTGTTACAATCCGTTTTGAATAATTGTGCATTAAAATGTAAAAAATGCAATGGCGCCACAAAATATTGCACAATATTTTCTTTTAATGCAAAGTAAATTGCAGAATTTGCCACTAGTTTCTGCATAATCTGCCTTTCGAAATGGCTGTAGTGGCAGCAAGGGAAGAAGGGGGTAAAAGAGGAGAGAATCGGTGCAGTTGGACAGAAGCAGGGGAAGCATGTGAAGTAGAAGCCAGGTTGAGTTCGAGGGAGTACAGTAGCAGGGAATCCTAGAAATCAGAAGCAAAAGAGGAAAAAGTCATGAAGAAAACGGGTATTGCAGTCTTTGGCAGAGGCGGTGTTCTGTTAAAATAGCGAGTTCTCAAGATGCACTTACAGCGACTATCTACATATCTTGACGGTAGGTAGATGTAGAGTTGAAAACAGCTTAGGATGCTATTGTGCTAACGTGTGCATTGGTGCGCTGTATAGTAAATACAGTGCTACCATGGTGATGTTAGGGGGTGCAGGGCGACGCAGGAAAAGTGGCACATCAGAGCTGATGAGCCACTTTCTTGTAAATATGCCTCAGTGTTTTTTACCCGAAACACTATCTACTAACAATAGTAGACAGAGTTTTGCACCAAACAATAATGCCACTTTGAATCAGGTGTAAAAAGGAGAAATGCTTTTATTTCGCCTAACGTTTCCCACTTTGTAAGTCTGCAGACTGTGCATGATTCTAACACAAAACCTATGCTAGACATGACCCTATGGTGTAAAGGTTTATGCTTTGTGCTTGGCAGCCTACTTGTGCGCCAGCATTAGGGAGAGAGCAGCATAGTGCCATATCCTAATAAATGTGGCGAAGTGCAGAAACTTTAGTTGCTGTGCTAAGTTGTGTGACACCTTTGTAAACCTGGGCCTCTGTGTTACATCACCAGTGAGATGGTATAAGCCTCATCCTATGCAGAAGAGTTAATAAACAGGACACATTCCCTGCCAAACATTCAGCAATGGAAGCATTAAATGAATTAAGCTGAAGGTTGCACATTTGAAGCTAATAACAAACAATCCACGTTTTAATAATCAAAGTATACAGACCAAATAAGAAAACAATGAATTCCGGATTTACTGCGCACTTGCTTTGTTCTTGCATCACACAAGTCGAGTCGAGGTAATGCAAGTGCTTAAGTGACATTTGCAAAACCACACAAATCGAGATTTGCATGGCTTTTTGCAGTTTTTTAACTGCAGAGTAAAGCAACACAGTGCCTTGCATTGCCATGCATTATCCTGCATTAGAGAGGCGTTACATAGGCCTTTTTTTCAGTGTATTCACCCATGTATTTTGACGCAAACCAAGATTTACTAAAGTCAGTAAACCTGGGTTTGCCCCAAAATGGTGTGCGCTGCATTCTGCAAATAGTAATATGCCTCTTACGTTGTGGCACAAGGGTGCCTGTGTTTGCTCAAGGCAGCCACAGGTGCACCAGCGCTGGGAAAGAACATATCTTAGTAGATATGGCACATTTCCGCTTTCTCTCTTTCAAGCAGTGCAGCATAGCAAGTTCCCTTGCTATGTAGCTTTGTGTAAAAGAATAGTGAATCTGGCCGTAAGTGTCTTCTGAATGCTCCATTGCTTGATAAACATATATTGGCACAATAGATTTCACTCCCTGACCTCTGGCAAATGTACCTATTTATAGGCATCATAATGCAGGCGTGGTTCGCGGTAGGGAAAAGGGGCGGGCGGCACAGCGTGTGGTGGGGAAGGGGGGAACCCAAAAAAAAAGTACCCTTTTCCCACACTGCGCCGCTCCATCTTCTCTGCTCTCCTCCATCGCTGCAGGCACAGGCTCCCAGCCTGCCCTGCTGCCAATCCTGATGCTGCTCAAATCAGTGTCCGGATTGGCTGGGAGCGCCCAGCCAGGGTGCTCCCAGGCAGACTGGGAGCCTGTGCCTCCTCTCTCCAACCTGGCAACGCAGTGCCGGGTTGGAGAGACCCTAATGCGCATGTATGTTTGGCCGGCCTGAGACGGCACACCCCTCCGTCCCCGTCACGTCTGCGTCCCCACCCACTTTTATAGTAAAAACATAATAAAAAGAGTTTATTATGTTTTTACTATAAAAGTTTTGCAGCTCTTGCTGCTGGCGCAGGGGGCGACGCTACTCCCTAGTGTAGCCTAAAGAAACAGAACTCAAGACTAAATGTGAGAATGTGAAACATGCCTGTGCACCAAAAGGCTATGAGATGAATAAGTTAGTGAACAATCGTGTTACATACCGTCTTGATGGGCATGGTGAGGAAGGCAACAGCATAACTACATCCTCAGATGACTTAACTTTTTCCACTGATACAGTCAGGGCCGGACTGGCCGTAGCGGGCATAGTGCATTTTCCCAGGAGGCTGGAAGGGTGTGGGTCGGTTTTGCAGCGGTGGGGGTTGGTTTTGTGACTGGAGGCCGGTTTTGCAGAGGTAGTAACAAAAGCAACAGCAAGCTCACACTTGCAGACCACCACCCCCTACCCAGGGTCTGGTCAGCCAAAATTGCCAGGGCTGCTTTGGGTTCCCAGTCTGGCCCTAGCTGCACTGACCGCAGTGCGGAAGCCATAAAGACATGCATACTAGCCAGATGCTCCAAACACCTGAAGGGAAAAATGCTGTAACTTAATCCCAACACCGATGTGTAGTAGAATTGATTAAGTTTATTCACAGTAACACGACCTAGCGTCAGTCCATTCGCAGGGAGACAAGCAACTGCTTTCCTTGGAATTTCATCACGCTCACATTCTAAGTAGAATTTAAAGAACAACATTCCATTACTTGTAGTCAACACATAACACAGCCCCTTCCCTTCATAATATAAATGAACTTACAACAATAGTAACCGCAAAGGTTACAAAAATAAAGAGAGAAAAATGAGCAAAAAGAACAAGGATAACAATATCTAAAGAAACACAACACAATTCAAGATCTTACATAATCATTTAAGTAAGCCGGTGGCCTATGTGCTCTTGCGCTTTTGATGGACTTAAAAACTTCCATTTGTCTCACTTCTTTGGGTAAGTCCAAGGATACAGGCATGTTTTCATTATGTCTCTTATTGACCCGCAAACTTGTGTTAGATGACAACTCTTCTTCAGGTAATTCTGAAAAAACATGTGTATTCACCTTACATCTTTCATGGACAGGTAAACTTGTGTCAGTTGTCACCCCCTCCTTGTCTCCCTTATACACATTCAACATTGCTCCAAAACATTCTACATCCTCCTTCTCTTCACATTCATCTCTCCTTTGATACAAAGACACATTTCTGAGATTCCACCTCTCAGCTCCTTCCACTACCACACAAAATTTACTAACTCTCAATACCCTAACAGACCCCTTAAATTTAGAACTACCACCTCTAATTATTCCAGATTTTATTTTGACCCAGTCATCCACTCTTATTTTATTGACCCCAGACGCTCTCACTACACTTTCACCACCAGTCACAACCCATTCTTTAAGCCAAGAAGGAACCAATTTGGAACCTGGTGAACGCCCCCTCATCAGCTAAAACAGACAAATGTTAGTAGTACCTTGAACAATAGTATGATGCGCCCATATCATATCAGAGATTATCTATCTTACATTGCAATGGTTACTCAATGCTAATTGAATAGTTCCCTTGACCAGTCTGTTGGCCCTTTCGACAATACCATTTCCTTGTGGGTTATACAACAAAGTCCAAGAATGCCTCACTCCACACCACCTCAGAAAATAAATAATTTCATTGGAAGTCAACTGAGTACCAATGTCTGTAATCAATACCAAAGGTATACCCTCTTTGGCAAAAATCTCCTCCAACACCTTAATCGCTGTGTTTGTGGTGATATCCCACATGAATTTCACTATAGGCCACCTAGAATGCACATCAACCACAACTGCTGCAAACCTCAGCTCAAGTGATAATTCAGAGATTGGTCCAATAAAATCAAGACAAATGGTATGCCATGGTTTCCCCGGATCTTCTATATGCCCACAGCACCTCTTGCCACCTACTTTTAACCTCTTCTCACTTTCCTAGCATAATATACACCTCTTCACCTTTAACCTTTCCATCCAAACATGGCCACCAAAATACCTCTTAACTTTCTACTAGTTAAACCTTGAGCTAAATGACCCTTGTGTGCAAAATTAAACAATGTGAACCTCAATCCCTCAGGAGGAACAAACTGATCACCTCTCATTATGACACTCTCACCACAAATTGACAATTCATCCAACACATTTAAGTAAGGTCTCACAGTCACCGGCAGAGAACTCGCTCTCCTAGCCCCTTTACCAATCAATTTGATGACTTTCTTAAGACAATTGTCAGAATTCATCTCCTTATCCCACTCCTCTTTCGTAAACGTTCCAAAACCACTTTCAACAGCATCCACATCAGAAGCCACAGCACCTTCCATGTCACAGTTATTTACAGATTGCACATTAACAGTTTCCCAATCAAGAGACATCCTAGGCAAACAGTCGGCTTGCAAATTCTTCCAACCTTGGACAAATTCCACTCTGTAAGGAAATTCCTGCAACCTTGCCGCTAATCTAGCCAACCTCAACAAATCTTTGCCTGCCCCTCATGATGACAAAATCTTTGACAAAGGTTTGTGATCACTCCGTAACGTAAACTGCAATTCTCACAAGTACACTCTAAAATATTCTGCACCCCAAACCGCAGCTAAGGCTTCACGTTCTATTACAAAATAAATGCGCTCAGCTTGCGTCAGGGTTCGAGAAGCAAATGCCACCGTTCTCTCTTGACCACCATGCATTTGGGACGAAACAGCACCCAAGCCAGTTGCACTTGCATCAACAGTTAAGATGGATGGCAACTTAATGTCAAAAGCAGCGAGTATGTCAACATCACAGATTTCATTCTTGATATCAACAAAACAATCTGATTGTTCACTCCCTCATAAGAATTTATTTCCTCTCCGCAGCAATTTCCGCAGATTCTCAGTCTTGTCGGCAAACTTGTTCACAAATTTGGAATAATATTCTATTAAACCAAGGAATGATTTTAACTGATCCTTGTCACTAGGTGAAGGTGCCAATCTAATGGCCTCCAACAAACTCTTGTTTGGTTTGATATCACCTTTGGATATAGTATACCCCAAGTAATCAATTTCCTCTGTCAAAAACGTGCATTTTTTTAAATTTAAACAGAAAACAGATTCTCCTAAAGCTTCCAGCACTTTCTTCAAGATGACATTGTGCTCATGTGCTGTTTCCCCCATAACCAGAATGTCATCCTGAAAGAATTACACATTTTTCATGTTTCCAAAAATCTTCATCATCATACGCTGAAATACACTTGCAGCTGACTCAAGGCCAAGTGGCATGCGGGTGAACTGGAAAGTGCCCTCAGAGGTTACAAAAGCTGTTAAATATTTCAAATCAGCATGTAATTTAATCTGATGGTAGGCATTCCTCAAATCAAGTTTTGAGAAATACCTTCCATTTTTTACAGCGGTAAGTAATTCATTGATTTTAGGGAGAGGATACGTGTCAACTACAATATTCTGATTTAATGATCTCAAATGGACACACAATCTTACATGGTCATCCGATTTCTGAGTGATCATCACCGGCGAAATACACGAAGACACCTCAACTTGTTCAATGATGCCCTCAGACAACATATCATCAATCACTTTCTTAACCTCGTCCCTCACTATGAATGGTACTTTACGCAACTTATGCTGTCTAGGCCAGGCATCCTCCCTTAGCATAATTTTGTGTGCATAGCCTTCTAAGCATCCCAGTGTTTTTTTTTAAACACATCCTGTGCTCCTCTTAAAATATCTTGTTGAACATCCTCAACTACCAGTATTTGATTGGACGCTCTGGGATTTATCACAATATTGAGATCAAATTGATGTATTCATCACATAATAGGAGGACCATCTGATGCCACATTCACCTTCCCTTCAATATACCTCTCTTCGAATTGTATACGCTTCAACATATACCCCAATAAATGGTTCTTTTCTCCTTGACATCCCCATGGAGAAATATCTTTTGGGAACAACTTTTCATTCTTCCAATGATCTTTGAATACAGTTTCCGGGATTATGTATACAATGACCCAGAATCAACCATAAGTTTAACTTAACAACCATCTATTTCAAAGAGAGCTGTAGGCCTAGAAGTCCTTGCCTCCGTTCTAGTTGCTGCCTCTTGTTGACTAACAACTAAAATCCTATCTTCACTGGGATTGTTGTTAAATTCACCCACAACATTTACACCAGGCTTGGCATCTTTGTTGATTTTGCTGTTGTCTTTACACGTTCGCTCATAGTGACCCCTGTGACCACACTTCTTACACTCTTTGCCTGTTGCAAAACACTTTTTAGAATCAGTCATATGATACATACTCCCACAACGGGTACATTCTCTTCCCTTAGTCTTAGAAACAAAGGGTTTTCTGGTCACCACATTGAATTCCTGTTGCACAAAGGGACTGTCACTACCCATTGCCATCACATCACTTGCCTTATCACTTTTTTCCAGTTCCTTTATACATCGCTGTGATTCTTCTATAACTTTTGCCATTTCAAAAGCCTCTCGCAGCGTAGGGTCTTTGGCCCTTAACCTCTCTTGAATTTTCCTAAACTGACACTGCACAATAAATTGATCACGTATCAATTCTTGGTCATAGTTCCAAACCGACATTTGACAGACAACTCTCTCAGTCTTGCCACAAATTTATCAATAGTTTCGTGGTGACCCTGAGGCTGGGTGTAAAACATATCTAGCCAATACTAAATTGATTTCCTTAGCAAACCTAATCTCCAAACTTTTAATAGCTTCCTTAAACACATCATCCATTGGTTGACCATTGGGACCCAGAACAGTAGGTAAATATTAAAAAATGCGCTGACCCTCACAACTCAAAGCATTCAATAAAATGTTTATTTTCCGTAACGAGAAAACATTTTCACCATCTAGGGCTAAGATATAATTTTCTAACATTTCTATCCAATCTTTCCGAGGGATGACAGGTGGCCCAGGCTAGGGTAAAAATTAAGGTGGTGGCTAAATATTGTCATGGGACGCTATGGGTATAATAGGAAAATTGACACTGATATGCTTAATTGCAATGCTAAATGCCAAATAAAAAAACCTCACAGTAACTTATCGAAGTCTTGAACATTAACAATGGTAATGCATAACAGTAGTATTGATAATAATGTGCTCTTTCCCATGCACCACCTCCAAAATACAGACACAAACCCCAACACCAAAATTTTCCAAACATACAGACTTTAATTCGAGTCTCTGCCGATCCTCCTGCACATTGACTTTGGTGTGCAGATCACCGTACAGACTGCACAGATCGACGCAACAAATCAATCCCCAAACCGTGCAGCATTCGACAACTTGCTTACAGGTCACTGGCTTGAAACACGCCTACTGCAATTGACGCGTAAACAGCTCGTCAATTGAACCACATTGAAATTGAGAGGAAAGCAGAGCGTCAAGCAAACTACATCGAGAGCACATAAGGAACTCCTCCTATTGCAACTCGCCTCCTCCTACACGTTGAACGATGAATTTGACGTGAAAACAGCACTTCATGCAAAGGACGTCAAAAGCACACTAGGAATCTCCTCCCGTTGCAACACGCCTCTTCTGTCGGCTTGAACGTTAAGGTTACGCTGAAACGCTCCCCATCGACAGCAACAGCTGCCGCCACAAGACCAGTGCACGCCACAGTGAACTGTAACCGGGGTCTGTCTGTGCTGAAAGCACTCAAAATATACTCCAATGTCTCTCCTGCATCTCCACACCCTTGTACCAGGAATTCCCAAAACGGCAAAGGTCTTCAGGGAGATAAAGACTCTTCCAAAGAGCTCCTGGCAAATTGGACAAGACAACAAGCAACCAGAATGACCTAGGTTGTGCAGCACTACCAAATCGTCGCCAAAATGTTGTAAGTTAGTCCCAACACCGATGTGTAGTAGAATTGATTAAGTTTATTCACCGCAACACGACCTAGCGTCAACCCATTCCCAGGGAGACAAGCAACTGCCTTCCTTGGAATTTCATCACGCTCACATTCTAAGTAGAATTTAAAGAACAACATTCCATTACTTGTAGTCAACACATAACAAATATCAAAGAGGACACTGGTGCCCAACACAGCGACCGCCCATGAACCTATTTAAAGGAACAGTGACCCGTCTCCAGTCCCGATCCTGTGTGCCTGCTGTGTGAGGCATTCAGCACCGAGGTAAGGAGTAGCCACCCAGCTGCTCTTGCATGACTGAAACTAAAACTACCAAAATACAGCAACAAGTTGCAGAAATATTAGTCATTATGAAACTCATCAGTTTGTGTTTATTTTTTTCTTCGCTTTTGTTGTAATTATAAACTACAGAAGACAAATGGCTGGCCCATTTGCCTATGCATTAAAACGCAGCTTATAAAAGTCACACTAAAACCCAGGCCTCAGATCAGCAAATTCTGAAATTAGGAGTGCCAATAGCTCAGTCGTCTAATTCTGTGCAAGTATTTGGTAACATGAAAAGATGACATGAACAGCACAACCAGTTTTATGATCTAAAGCTGCACTTGGAGAATATTTCAGCTACCTCTCATGTTGCAGACTTTGTGGTATATCTTGGTGGGAGAAAGAGAGCCGATTTGCATGCAAGTTATTTAAAAAAAGCATAATAGGCTTCTAGAGCAGGACAGACACAACCAGTGCGTACTAATAAGACTGACTAAAATGTGTTGCCCCACTGCCACCCAGGACTTAATGGAAACAAAAAAGGGCATACCCCTTTTCATACAAAGGTTAAAAATATATTACTTTTCAAAGATAAACCTAGCACAACCACTACAGCATAACTTCCCATTGCCAGGGGAATAACAATGCAGTCCCAGGATTGTGCAGCCATGATTCTCCTCAATTCTAGTAACGATTCGGGAATAAAGCAAATAGACACAACATCACATGAGATCTGTGCTTTCTTTTTACTTCTGCACATATTTTGTGACACGTTCATCAGTTCCAAATCAAAAAAAGGTCAAATTAGCAATTGTACTAAACATTTAAATTCTCCTATAAACGGGTGGACCCAGCTTTGTTACTGTCTACCATTTCTCGAACAGTTACAAAGATCCACAAAAGGAAAATGGAAAATTTTCACTTCACAACCTAAATAGTTGGTAGAAGGCCATTACATGTGCCCTTTCAGAGGTGATGCTAAATTTGACCTCATTCTTTTTCTCCAGACCCTCATCCATGAGTAAGGGCGCTAAAAAGTATTGAATTTTTCTCAATTGCCAAGGTTTTTCCTGGAGTACAGTCCTAATTGATGCTGCGAGGACAATGGCACCCTAAGTTTGACAGTGAACTCAATACTGGCATCATCACAATCCAAGAGTCCCAAACTAACCTGACAGGTTTCAGCAGTCTAAGTCTTTGCCCAAAACCTTCACCACCAAAGTTCAATCATTGTCATGCCAACAGTATTAATACTAGGACTCCACCACTGGCACAACTCACATTTCCACACATGATGCCTTGTACCTTGTCCATTTCCTGGGGCAGGCACAAGGGATTTTTTTCCTGAGATCTCAAACTAGGCGTAGGACATCACAAACCAAAACTTGCCCCACTTACCCTCTAGCCAGCCTCACAGATCTTTTTCCCACCTCTCCAGAACGTTCACACTCTCCTCAGGCTTCCACAAATCCATCATCCTTCAGATTCTTAAAATGTTAGCCCAGCAGTTAAACATGCAATTTCTATTCACACCTTGATTTAGGACATCTCTTGTCTTTTACTTACGTCACAAAAAACTAGAGCTTTGGCTCTCCAGCTTCAAGGTTTAAAAATAATCTCCTAGCCGGCTTCAATATCCTCGTGTAATGGAGAAGCAGGCTATGGTTAGACCGTGGCCATGGTCCATTCAGGTGCTATTGAGTGCAAAGCCCTAATGGTCCCAAGTTATGAATCCATTAAGTACGGTGAAATGCACCACACAGCACCTAGCCTCATTCACGTGTGCTGGTATCTACCACCCTCCAGCTAGGTTTATTACCTCACTTCTCAATAATCTCCTTGATCTGGCACAGCCCATAATAGCCTTCTTGAGGTGCTACCACCTTCTGTGATTCCAAAATTTGGGTGGATTATTCCACTAAGGTCTATGCATAAACAGTAATTGACTAAAGGAATGACCTTTTTTTCCAAATTTGTTCATCTTGTACACACGCACAGTTGCGCACTGACTTGAATCTTAGAGTACGTTCCTCAATCCTGGCCAGATCATGAGGGCACACTACCACCACAAACACATTGTCACATAATTCAGAAACCTTAAGAACATCAGTGCTGACTCCTCCTGGAAGCCTATCAGCCTCTGATCCCATGGGCGATCATACTCCTGTGGATATCGTATCTTATTGGAAAAAGAGTGTGGGTTTCACTATTGACAAAGTCGACACTACATTGAACATAAGGCTAAATCAGTAAAGTCCTGTATCAATAGATAGGACTCAAATTATCCACACCACCTTAAACGTTATAGGAGAGCCCTGAAATTTTGTTGGAAAAATCAAACCTCACTTCTTACTGCATAGAGCATCAAAACGAACGTCCAAGCGCTAGACCTCTCCCACCTAGATGGTGTAAATGGGCTGCTCATGGGAATCCCAGAACCCAGCCTTGCTCCTCTGGAAGGCATTCATCATGCAGCAACACGGCTCATCAAGGAGCTGAAGAAATCCAACCACATCATCCTAGCACTAAATAACCTACACTGGCACCCCTGTAAGCCTTAATCAATTTCAATATACCTTATAAGGACATTAACACCAAGAGCACTGTGTACCTAACAGAAAAACTAGCAGTATCTGGATGTCAATGTCAGATGAGGAGCTCTGACATCACCATATTAGAGACTAAAAACTGGAAGAAGGAGAAAATAAGAAACCAAGCCTTCTGAGTCTATGTCACCAGGATCTAGAAAAACTTCCCCTCAACAGTGCCAACCATCCTTCTGGAACAAATGACCTCTTCAAGGAACACTACTTCAGGTAGGCTTACTCCCCCTTCTACTAGCTCTGCTGCCTCACTTTGTCCGCTACATTCCCATGCAAGGTATCCCCTCTGGAGCTTGCCCCCTGGACAGTGTTCCATTATAGCCATAAAATGCATTAAATTATGAATGTTGACAATTAAGTCTAATAACTCTTCAAAGTTTACAAAGCACTGCAGCTGCTCCATAATCACATTTGCATGTGGCCCCTGTCCAATATTTTTGCATGACCGATTTCCTGACAAAATCAACAACTTCAGATCCAACATAGATGTATGCACTTCCACATATCTTGCCGTTACTCATGTAATGACTTTGTGTGCAATTAAGTAATTTAATTTTCCTCTCCTGAAGAGGTGAAATGTTCAAGGGCATTAAGGCAACAAAGTCAACAGTGCCATCTCACGCAGTTATTTGACTTTTGGCTACCCATTCTCACCCATCTCATCAGTGATATACTGTTGGAGTGTGCATTTTAGTAATGCTTTTAATGCACCAAAAGTCAGCAGCAGGTAACATTTATATTCATGTTTAAAAAGCCTAACCCAGAGAGAGCTGCACTGATATATATTTTAAAAGTATTCATGTTTAAATTGAATGCCAGACATTGTGCCTACCATGGCAAACGTTTTGCCTACCAGAACTGACAAAGTGTAATCATTATTTAACAATGTTGAAATATATTTTAATCATTAGAACGAATTATTATTAGTAGAGATGAATATGATTTATAATGATGTATAATTAGTTTAAAGTTAGGTGTGCGCATAAAAATAAATGCACATCTCTGTCGTACTTAATGTAATGCTTTAACAAAGATTGCAATTACTAATGACATTCTTTTACATATTCTGATGATACCTATTAATGCTGAATTCAGAAGTTTGCATATGATATGTGTTTTATTAATGACAATATTAACGCAATATATTTATTGTGTTAGCATAACTAGGCCTAGGTCTTCATAGTTGCAGCAGCAGTGAAATGCTAAATCATTTATTTTTCTCTGACATGAATTTTTCCACCAGGTTGTTCCACATGATTAGTAGAGAGTCCTATCATATGATGTGCAAGTTTTATACTGCAGTGTCCTTGAGTGCTTCTACATTGGAACATGATGACCGAAAGGAGAGTAGTACTATTGTTTAAAGGAACTGTTCCCATGAGAAAGGAGAAAAGCGTCTTGTGCCATGGAAAGGAACATGGATTGCAACAAGTGATGTACAAATTATTAAATTTACTGGAGTCACACAGAAAAAGGAGATGACACCAGACCAAATGTGTGAAACTGCTGTGATGTTGCACACTTGATTTTTGCCAAGTGACTGATTGGATATTGCCCCTTTTTTGTAATGTGGACCCATCGAAAGGACCAATCAAAATATTTTGAGTATTTTTAATAAGGGAAAAACTTGGAAGTTCAGTAGCAGTCCATTCTCGAATCTTGTTCTGTTAACTTGCCTCTTAGACGTTTCCTAATTTCCATGTGCAGCCCGTGCTCTGCACTTTCCCGATGATGGTGCTTCTAATGGACTTTGCTGATGATTCACATGCTTTGCTGACAAAACTGAATTGAATTCTGAACCTAGGAAAGGTATATTCTAATACAAATGTTATTTTCTCTGACCTGCTTTTCTGAGTAGTTAGCATGCTGACACCTGTCTTTTATTTTTCTTAGTTAGTTTAACTTAGTTATAGATAGATGTTTTTCCTAATAATTTTTTTCTTTTCTTTTTGACTTTTACCTGCATGTGTAGCCCGCTCCCGCACATGTTTGTACTGATTTGGTTAGTAGTATGGAAAACCTATGTCCCAAACCCTGAATTTTGAATCTGTTCACATTGTCTTGACTAATTAATTCACTTTCTGAACTGAAACGTCTCTCTTTTACAAGTGATTGATTTATTAATATGTATTATTCTTCTTGAATGTCTAATGGTGTTGATGTTGAGTAGATTAAATTTGTTTCATAGGTTTGGCCAGCCTATGGTGTTCATTTATCTTTACAATTTGATTTTGCACACAATTTATGTGACTTTGGCATTGTGGTTATAAAATAAAGCTTTGAAACTTCCATTGATTGGAGTGTTCTTCCGTGGCCACATGGGTCATGGTGTTTAAACTGTTTTTTGGGTGTCATTGATTGTAAATGGTTGCCAAACACTGCAAAGGATGAAGTAAAACACACTGACAATGTCAACACCACCTTTCAGTCCCTCAGCCACTCCAACATGCTCTTGTAACTTCACAACTGAATAACTGTAATGTAGATCTAAATCTCTTGCTAACTAACACCAAACCTCTGTCTTTCCCAGCTTTGACAAGTTATTGCCATCTTCGGTAAATATCCAACATTCAGCTCATTTGGAACAAAAAAAAATTCTGAGTAGTTTGAATGCAGGTTATGACCCAATATACTTAATGACGGACAGAGAGGCCCTGTGTTATGATCATCTTTGATCTATCAGCAACACTTGACAAAGTTCCACCTGGTATATTCATGGGCAGGCTTGAAACCACCTGCGGTGTTCAGATAATGACTTTTAAATGATCCTCCTCTTTTGAAGCCAATAGTTCTCACTGGGTAAAACTCACTCTCTACCTATCCAAATCTACTGAAATTACCTTTGTTGTCCCCCAAAGATCAGTTCATTCCTCCATTGACTGTAACATCTACATAATCATGCAAACACAAACATCTGGGAGAACTTAAACCTGGTTTATCTGACATATGCATATTATACAGAAATTCTATTCAAAGTGAGCAGCGGCCAATTAGATTTTATGATTTCCTTCACAATACATGTAAACAATATCCCTGCATAAACATCTAATTTATAAGCTTCCCTAACAGAGAGTCTCACTCTGCCACTAGTCTGTTTGAGCAGAACAAAGATATGAAGCATTCTGATTGAACATGTAGCAAAGGTTCCAACATTTTGTTTGAGGTCCTGATTTTGTTTTCCATTGTCTCAGTCCAAAGAGAAGCCTGTACAATAACCAAGTAACTATAATTTTTGCCCTAAACATGCACTATTAATGACCTCACATATTACAACACTCATGACATGTTCTATGACATCATTGACAACATCAATGATGACAATTGAAATGACATCATTGATGACATTGCTGCGCATGGCAAGGGCGCAAGTTATAGTTACATGAGCTAACTATAACTGGTGAATTCAGTGTTTTGTACGTTTAAAATGTTATTTTGTAGCTGACATTTCAACCTAACTAAAATGTCACTTTTACTGTTGCTTTATCAGTAAATAGTTTTCCTACTGGCAGTCAGTAGTAGGTAGTTATTATTGGGACATAGTTTCCATTGAAAAAGTGTTTTTTGACTTCCCTATATCATTGTTGCTGGTCGATGAACCTTCCCCCAAATTTCCCCAAATATTTGACGCTCACTTCAGCTGCTGTCTGGAAAGTTTCGGGTGATCCTTCAAGCGGGAGCTGAGAAAAAGGGGAGTCCTAAAACGCATTTCCCCCCATGTTAATTTCCATAGGGATTTTGAACACGTCTACAGCCTAAACAGCTGAACCAATTTAAGCCAAATTTGGCAGAAAGCTAGCTATTGGTCCAGAAAGCACCCTTTTTGGGATTTGGTGTAAATCTATTCAGTAGGTTAATTTTCTAGGTAATAAATGAAAACCAAATTTGTATCTATAGGGCCGCGAAGGCTCCGCGAACCCTCCTAATCTCGTGCTGAGATCTGATTGACTGGCAACACTTCAACAAGGAACTGTTGGCAGCCGAGTCCCAGAATTTTTTTTTTAAAAAGAAAAGGGGACACCCTGACCCCTTAGCTCTGATGCTGGATTCGATAGGGATTTTGAACACAACTACAACTTGAACCACTGGACGAATTTACACCAAATTTGGCAGAAAGCTAGCTCTTGGTCCAGAAAGCACCCTTTTCGTGATTTGATGTAAATCGATTCAGTAGTTTTCTAGTTAATAAATGACTCAGAGGAAAAGCAAGGCCCTGATTGGCTGTCCGCAACCTGACAAAACGTTACGCCCACCATTTTGTTTCTCGCATTGCCTGTTGGGGGGTGGGACAAGAACAGTGTAAAAACATATAAGAGGTCAAGATGCAGGTATCCTGATCCTATAGGACACATGGAGGTCCCTTAGAGACCCCTCATGGGCAAAAAATTGACCATTTTGTTTTGGGGGATCCACAGATCCTCAAATCCTCCTTGAATCCTTTGCGGATCCTCCTTGAATCCAGGGGAAATGCAAGGTTCTGATTGGCTGGCCACAACCTGACAGAAATATTATTGTGTGTATTACAAAAACCATAGACATTCACTGAACAAAAACAAAGGTCAAAGGGACATTGCAGTTAGGATGACGTTTTATCCATACAAAACCAGAGAAATCCGGCAGTTATAGTTATACTTATAGTTATACTTATCTGAAAAAACCATAACTCATGCTGCAAAGTAACTTTGGGCAAAGAGTTATAGATTCTTAACATGAGTTTAACTAACAGAAAACAAGACTCAAAGGCATAAGGAATAGCGACAGAAAAAAATGTAGAAACACAATAGTATGGAATTCCCTTCAAGTCAACCGTGCCCTAGGTATGGAAGGGAATAATGATGTACCAGGCAGTCCTGGGAGACCACTGGATAAGGAAATCCTAGAAATATTGGAGACCAGCCAGAATCCAGAATGGCTTAGTGAACTAACCATGCCTGATAGAACGAAAAAGATAACAGACTTCTTCAAACTCTTAGGTGGCGGAGACAGAGATGGTACATTAGTGAGTGAGATTAATCTTCCTACAGAGGATGGCGCAGGGGATAAAGCTGTTGCCGGCCCAACATCATGCAGTCTTATGGCCACTGGGCCAATGTCAGATGGAAGAAATAGGGCGCATGTGAACCGGTCACCCAAATTCCCTTGTCCCCCAGTATAGTCATCATAAAAAGCCAATGTCCTCTACCATGGTTCACTATGGAAGAGATCACAGAGGAGTTGTATAGTCACACCACTAAGGACGGCATGGCCACAGTGGACCGGTGCGCTTTCCGAACGCCATTTGCTGACACAGAAACAGATGCACAGGCGCAGCAATGTGAGACCATCCGGGAAAACTCAACATGCCCTAAGTCAACCTCCTCCTCATGTAAGTATGCCTATTGCCCGCTCCCTACTTTCAAGATGGACCAACCAGCAGGGATTGAGCTGCCCAAACAGCTAGATAGAAGGTGTAGGATCAGCAATTCCTGCTTACGGCACATACTGGGAAAGGACAGAACAACATATCAGACTCATTACCAAGAAGGCATGCACGGGCCTGAAGATCTCAACGCTGCTCAAAAAAGGGCAGCTGACATCAACAAATTGTTGGCAGCTATACTGAGCTCAGTGCAAGCGACAGTGGCAGCATTGAAACATCATGCCAACAAAATGGGCATTCACGTGGACCTACCCAATACCCTGGTAGTTTTTGTAACGGACATTGATGATAAGCTGGATAAACTGAATATCCTAATCACACAAGTGCAGGTGAATAGGAACAATGACTTTACAAAATGTTTGTGTAAGGAGGCTATTGACCGGTTGATCCAGCTCCCAGTACTTTTCGAGGGTAGGCTGGAGAAAGCAAAGTTGGATTTTGCCGAAGTCTGCACCAAAGTCTCTGTGTCTGACATCAACCATTTGCCCGACTATTGAATTTCAAGTAGCCAGCAGCCCTACACAGCACCAGGTTCGTACTCAGGAAGAGAAAGGAAGAGAGGAATATGAAAGAGCCGAGTCAGCAACAGAGGTGGGGAGTGGTTGCAAACATCCAGCCCACAACGGGAGACAGATTGTACAGTTACTCAGTGTCTGGGCACAGCCACCCTGCCTCTTCAAAAAACAAAGAGAGAATGCAAGCGAGCAAGAAAGGGCAGAAACAAAGCTCACCCTATAGCTTCTGCCACAGCTATTCCAATATCCATCTGCTCCATTAGGGAAGAAGAGGCAATTATGGCCAATGCAGAGAACCTTTGCCCCACCCCCAGTAGGTGCCCCAGAGATTGGGGACTGGCCAGTTCCAGTATCTGAAATTATCCCACAAGGCAGCAAGGGCTATAAAAGCAGTACTCTAGTAAGAGCAATAAACTATGGGAAAAAGATTAACCAAATTGAGAATAATGGTGATGCCGATTCCCCAAAGGCAGGTGGGCTATTATTGCAAGGGGAAATGGCCCACTGCAAATGTGGAGAGGCCCCCAGGCAGGTAGTTGAGTTAACAAGCATGGAGCAAATATTAAAAAAAGACTGTTTTGGAAATGGCCCCAGCCTCACTAGGCATGCGGGCAGGCCTCATGGCTTGCTACAACCGACTGACCCGTGTCAAGCAGAAGGACAGCATGAAGAGCAGGGGAATCCTATGGATTTCAGAGTATAAATCCAGAGGTACACAGGATGTTTTAAATTAAGCAAATGTTTTAAAATTGATAAGAGCACTACCTGGCTTGAACCATGTAGAATCAGATGATATCTTCTCTATCAGGTTTCTCCCAGCCAGAGGAAGGCAGATCACAGAACATACGCTTATAACATGTACTGCATCATGTCTCTCAGAGCAGGCTCTAGAAAATAGGACGTTGTTGAAGTCCTGGGGAATTGAGGCAATACCGTTTCCGGGAGATTGTTATCCCTGATTGCTAATGGAGCAGCAGCCTCGTGGCAAGGAGGCAGACCCTTTGGCATCGGTATTGAGAGGTGCGACGCAAGCTATTCACTTGGGACTCAATCTTCAAATCTTGTAACTCACCCCAGTCTCACTGTATAAATAATTATAGATGGGGGAATCCATGAAGCAGCAAAGGACCATAAGGATGCACAAAGCCCAAGCTAGCTGGAGCTGGCTACTGTCAGCCCTATCAAAGACAGCCTTGAAGGATTGAATAGCAGCTCAAGTCAATACCAAGGAATGGGGTGGCCTAACCATTTGTTGATGGAACATTAGCGGACTGCAGGCAAAAGTTGTAGATTCCACCATAGTGGAATTTTTTAGTTCATGTGATATAATAATCCTCCAGGAAACATAGGCCCATGTCTGTGTCCCACTCATATGGTTCATAGAATTTAACAAACTGGCACAGAAAAGCTGTACCTATGGAGGGGAAAAAAGAGGCTTGTTGATCTGGATGAATTCCAGTCTAGCCGTAAAAATCGTGGAAATTGCTTCAGTGGAACCATAGACTCTGATCCTTCACCTGGATAACTGTATGTAGGCACAGGGTGAGCCGCTGATTCTCATAAATCCTTACATCTATCCAAAGATGAAGGTTGAATAAGTGGAAAATCTTATCGCAAGCATTCCACAAATAAACAAATATTTGTCACTCATAATACTTGTTGCTTACCGGAGATTTCAACTCAAACCTGTTTAATTCCCCAAGCGAGGAGCACATCGAGAAAATAGGGCCCCTCCCAGACCAATGCTTGACACGCTATAGGCGACGAGATAGGATTGGAGAAAAGTTAACAAGAGTATGCGAGCTGGCTGGCTTGATCACTTTGAACGGCTGTTTTCCAGGCGATACTCCACCAACGTAGACAAGGTCAACCTATAAATCTGTGTCATATGTAGGTAATACACTGGTAAACTCAGCACTATGTCAGCAGGTGGTGGACTTTAGAATCTCACATAGGCAAAAGAGCGACCACCACCCGCAAATAATTTGGATTGGGGTTAATAAGCGCAAACAAGAACCAGCAAGGGCCCTGCTGAAAGATTCCAGGATAGAAAATATAAAGCATCTGAAATGGAGCTCAAGCTCTGTAAAAACATTGGTGAAAGACACCAGGGGAACCCTTAAGCAACTTGCCTGTGGAGGCACTAACTTGCTAGCAACTTGGGAAACTCTGACTGACTATCTGGTGTCGAAATATCCAGTCAAAGGCTCTAGTAAGGGGGCTTGTATAGGGCCAAGTAAGCCCCCAGTCCGCCAAGACAAATCTGTACAATGAGATACAAAATCTATGGAATACTCAGGCAACTGCACCGTGGTGCAGAGGATCCAAAGCTATTGCAACTTCTTCTGAACGAGCAAAGGAAGCTGAAAAAAGAAATATGGATTTTTAAATGAAACAGAGAAAAAACCCTATGGGCAAAACTATTCCACACTGCCAAACTAAGAGACTCAAAGAAATTTTGGAAGCTGGCCAATGAGATAGATATAGGCCATAGAGCAGTTTGCAACCCAAACATAACTGAGGATGACTGGGTCAAACATCTAATGTTGCTCTTCTCAGGGAGTGCGCTAAATCCAGCCAATTAAGTGCGACCACTGGAGATCTTTATGGACAACATCCCATCGGATCCGCTAGAGCAGAGGTCTTCAAACTTTTGGATGCCGGGACCCCCTTGTCAAAGTTTTCAGGTGTGAGGACCCCTTCCTGTCAAAAAAAATTCTAGAACTTGATACTCCTCATCAGCGACAAGTATAAACGCCCCCAATATCCATGGCAAATCATTTTTGTGGTAAGGGAATATTAGTAGACAGTATTTAGCAAATCAAAGGTTTGTGGGTGACTGTGGTTTGGAGTCAGAGACTTACTACACAGTTCAAACAAAAAATCTACCAAAAGAAGTGCCCAAAAATATGCAATGGTACTTTATTTTTCTCAATCAAAACATAATTTAACAAAACTTATTTGGATGATAACACATTTCTGAACTAGTGTGATGGGTGTGCCTGTTTTTCTCCAGAGAGACGGTCAATTTGTGGATGTATTCTTGCTACTGCCATCCTCAGGTTGTGCTCCACCTCTAGACTTGAACGGTACTTCGTCTTTAATACTGCCAATGATGAGAACCCAATCTCACATAAATATGATGATCTAAAAGGCAGAAGAACCTTGACTGCAATTTTTGACAAACCTGAATGTTCTTCAGACATTGCCAGCCAAAATTCTCCCAATGAGATTTTGTTGAACTGCATCTGGAGAATATGGTCACTCTGGACCTCAATTAGGTCTTCCTGAAGGTGCACTGGAAGACGAGTACCTGCACCCACTAGGAAAGGTTGAAAGACCCAGTCATTGACATGATCAGTTTCCTCAGGAAAGTACTTTTCTAAACTGTCCCTGAGAGAAGTCAAGTGATTTATTATGAGCTCAACAGCACTTTCAAGTTCATATCATGTGTCCTCAAGAGCTTCTGCTAAACAGAGGAATGCCTCAAGCAGGCCATCTTGAATTAGGGGGTCATTCTGACCCTGGCGGCCGGTGACCGCCAGGGTCACCGACCACGGGAGCACCGCCAACAGGCTGGCGGTGCTCCCGAGGGCATTCTGACCGCGGCGGTTCAGCCGCGGTCAGAAAGGGTAAACCGGCGGTCTCCCGCCGGTTTACCGCTGCCCCAGTGAATCCTCCATGGCGGCGGAGCGCGCTCCGCCGCCATGAGGATTCAGACACCCCCTACCGCCATCCTGTTCATGGCGGGAAACCCGCCATGAACAGGATGGCGGTAGGGGGTGCCGCGGGGCCCCTGGGGGCCCCTGCAGTGCCCATGCCAATGGCATGGGCACTGCAGGGGCCCCCGTAAGAGGGCCCCAAAAAGTATTTCAGTGTCTGCTTTGCAGACACTGAAATACGCGACGGGTGCAACTGCACCCGTCGCACCCCTGCAACTACGCCGGCTCAATTCTGAGCCGGCGTTCTCGTTGCAGGGGCATTTCCTCTGGGCCGGCGGGCGCTCTTTTGGAGAGCGCCCGCCGGCCCAGAGGAAATGTTTGAATGGCCGCCGCGGTCTTTTGACCGCGGTGCGGTCATTTGGCGGCGGTACCTTGGCGGACGGCCTCCGCCGTCCGCCAAGGTTAAAATCACCCCCTTAGTCTTCTCCACAACTCCAGTTTCTTCTTGAAGGCAGATGTTTTTTGCACATGGTGAAAGACGTACTTTCAGCTCTTTGCAAAGACAAATTCAAGGAATTTAATTTATCAAAGATGTCTGCAAAGTATGCTAAAAGCACAAGCCAACGGGGATTACATAGCTGTTCTGCTTTGTAGGGGTCCACATCCAGAAGGAACTGTCGTACTTCGTTTCTTAATTCAAAAATACGATTCAGAACCTTCCCTCTGGAAAACCATCGGACTTCTGTATGGAAAAGCAAACCATCATGTTTGGCTCCCATTTCGGCACATACAATTGCAAACAGACGAGCTCTAGTTGGGTGTGCCTTTATGAAATTAACAATTTTCACAGCAGAATTCAACACTTCCCCAAGTTCTCTATCCATGTTTCAGACTGCAATGGCTTCCCGGTGTATCATACAGTGGGTCCATAGAATATGACGAGCCACTTTCAACACTTTAGCTTTTAGGTCTGCCCTAGCCCCACACATGGAAGGAGCACCATCGGTACAGATCCCAAAACAGCTCTCCCAATTTAAGTCATTGGAGCACAGGAAGTCATTGAGAATATCAAACAGTGCTGCTGATGTTGCATGTCCCTTAACTGGTTTACAAAATAAAAAATCTTCCAATATTACAGTTTTGTGGCAGTATCGGACATAAGCAATTAAATGAGCTTCCTTGGATAAGTCAGTTGCTTCATCCAATTGCAAAGCAAACAAACTGGATTTCAAGCGTGCTATGAGTTGTCTGTGGATGTCCTCTGACATGTCAGAGATGCGACGGCAAACTGGTGTGTCTGTGATGGGTACCATTTTAAACTTCTCCGCTGCTTTTTCACCAAGCATTGTCCTGGCCGTGTCAAGAATTGCTGGAAGAATCACTTTTTCCCCATCTGTAAAAGGCTTTTTGTTTTTGGCAATGTGGTATGCCACTTGGTAAGATGCTTTCAAGGCATTTGTTGGCGTGGAGACCAGATTTTTCACAGTTTCTTTTTGGTGGATGATGTCTTCCAGCTTTCTGGCAAAAGAATCTGTATTTTTTCCTACCAGTAACCCATGTGTAGTTTCCAAGTGACGCTTTAATTTGTTTGGTTTCAGACTTTCGTTAGCCAAGGTCATGCCACAAACCACACACTGTGGCCTGATTTTGCCATTTATGGTGATGCAGGTGAATCCAAAATTCAGGTAGGAGGTATCATATGACCTAATTTTTCCAGGTCTTTTCTCACCGTCTGTTTCAGCCTTTCGTTTGAATGCCCTACCATCTTTTTGCAGCAGGAAACGATCCATGGCAAATGTATGTTTGACCTACGGTACAAAATTCCAAAGTTCAATATTACTGAATAGCTCAGACTTCCTGCTACATGCGGAATAGCTGTCTTTTTTCAAAAAACTCTTTGCAGTTCTCAGAATGTCTCAAAAAATCTTCTTATTTTCTTTAAAAACACAAATAACACAGTCAGTTCCTTCCACGTGATTAAAACAGAAATTGCAGCAGCCGCATGTTGAAGAGGAGGGCTTTGGGCACCGACACGTTTTTATTTACAAATTAAGCACTGCATAAGCAGGTTATCTGGAGCAGAGGTGGATGGGTAGCTGCATGCATGTGATGTCCAGGGGCAAGAGGTCTAGATTTTGAATGTAAAGAGCCAACCCAAAAGAAAACTACCAATCTAGGCTGGTACTCTGTGTCCTCCATAGGCAGGGCACTGGAATTAGGCAATTTTGTTTTTCTACTTTTCCACATAATTAAGAATTTTACACATTTGCAAGACAAATAATTATCTGCTGCATAATCTGCAAATGTTAACAAAAAATGCTTCCTCTTGCCCCTGGACAAGCTGTTCAAAAGTTACTAAAAAATACAGCCAGAGTCTTGCCTTGAACCCATTACTCCAGATGGTTTACTACATGTGCTTATGGATGTTTTCACATTATACATCATAATATGGCACCAAACAATGCAAGGGTCTGCACCTAGTGACCTAAAAAACCATCACCTATGAACTCTGCAAAAACAAAATTAGCACATTCAATAAAGAAGAATGCAGTTGTCAGCATCAGCACACATAAAGCAGCAAATATCAATGCAACAACCAACACATAACAAAATATCAACCAGCACCCTAACACCCTGGTATTCACAATCCGTAACCAAAACCCAACACCTGCACATAACAACCCAAAGTTTTGCTCCTATCTAAAGGCCAGCATCCTACAATCCTAAAAATAGCAAATATACCTTGCCACAAACATCCAAAGAACCAGCAATCTGCTACTGTTTTTTTTTCCTGATTGGAAATATACTGCCCACAAATTGTAAATAGTACATCTGTGCCAATCTGACTAGATTTGTTTCCTCTCTTGCCACTCTGCATGTGCAATTTTATTGGTTGGGATAGTTGCCAAGCCTCTCTTCTTTTTTAAGAACTCCTAGAGATCTCACTTTCTCAGTATGTATTTCCCTTTCTTGGAATACCCCCTCCTCCCAACAACCAGGTGAGGACTCAGGCTGTCAGCAATATTTGTCAATGTACAAGCTGTCCCCTGGTTTTCAGCACAGCGTTACACATGATTTATTAGGCGCTGTCAGTTCTGTGGTTACCTTGTGAATGCCACATCTGACTCCCAAACCGAGGCAGGGAGATAAAACGGAGAGACGGCAAATGTACACAGAAGGGGCAGATAGACACCTGCAACGACACTTGGAAGACTCTTGAGCGCAGTCCTATGACTCATCTATGCCTTATTATGAGACAAATCAGTTGGGAAAGGAAAAACGAACATATGTACAACTGAAAGCAAAAACAAAATGCAGTTACAAGTAAGATGCCGCCTGTTTGTGTTTTCTAGGACGCCTTTGTTAAACTGCTGCTCCTTTCAATTGGAACAGGCATACTCAGACTCGGCAGGCTAACAGTTAGTTATTGGCCACTTACGATATGATAAACTTGTTTCTGCTTGACGGCCTTAGGCCATCTCTACACATTTGGAATGACTGTCACTCCCGATAGAAGCAGCACACATCAGATCGAACCTAGGCCCATATTTATACTTTTTTTGCACCGCATTTGCGTCATTTTTTGACGCAAAAGCAGCGCAAACTTACAAAATACAATTGTATTTTGTACGTTTGCGCCTATTTTGCATAAAAAAAACTATGCAAATGCGGCGCTAAAAAAGTATAAATATGGGCCCTAATCTTTTTATTAAAGGGAAATACATTACTAATATTTACATTGCTATGAAAGTGCCATCCATACAAATGAACTGATTAATACTGTTTGTAAATACCGGTCTCTGTAAAGTTTTTAAAAGTGTGTCCATGCTGAAAGAATCGAAGGAGGGCTTTCACACCTCCCCTGCTTCGAATTATGAAATCTCATAGAATAACGCCGATTTGGTTTTCAGCAGATCGTGAAGGAGAGATGTGCTACTTACCAGTTCTGCAGGGATGAAGTCCAGGAAAGGCAGCAGGACGGAGTGCAAGGCAGGTGGGGAAAAAAATGTCTCCTCTACAAAGCATTGCACAGCTTCGTATTTATGGCCCCAGTTCCCGGCATTTCCTTGTTTTCATTCTGCATTCTCTCTGATTGGAGGACAGTTGTCAATGACGTTTCATTATTTTCCAACGTCCTCCAATCAGAGAGAATGCAGAATGAAATTCCACTCTCTGGAATCCAAAACGAAGAGCAAACGTTTTGGATTCTAGTTCAAGGCATTTCCAAGCAGCAGAAGTGCGGGATGCGCGACCCCCTTTGATTGGCTTCACGACCCCCGTGGGGGTCGCGACCCACACTTTGAAGACCACTGCGCTAGAGTATGCTGTTGTGTGGGGTCTCATTATCCTAATGAGGCTGCTGGATCTGGGCAGCAGCTTCACCTGAATTGTGAGGATGTGAGGAACTGAGTCCAATCCCACACCATATGACAACTCTTAGCCTAATCCGTTTCCGGCCAGCTAGCAGCGTCTCATCTTTGCACAAGAGCATGGATGATTTTTGGCAACCGGGCGCATGATAAGATGACTTCTCAGGGAAATCGTGGTAAATCAGATCTCATCCTTTTCTCTCAGTTACATTAGCCTCACACATGCAAAGACAGAAGCAGAAAATAGTTCAATAAGATTTATTGAATCAGCTGTGTCTTGGATAAAATGGCATGAAATGCAATAATTAGAATGATGAAACATAACTGAAGCAAAATTGTGACAAGAAAAGTGAAACACAGGACAAGTCCCACCATACTGTCACTATGCGTAATATATGTGATTCCTAACTAAGCTATGTTAGAGCACAGCATGAGAAGCCCTAATATGTCCTTCAGGATTCCCCCCTGGGAAGACATCATTCCCCCATACCTGAGCAAAGAAACCTGTTGCCTAAAAAAAGACACCATCCATAAGTAGGCCAGGGAACCAGTAGTCTCAGCAAGCAGCCGTAGCAAGGTCAATCAGCATGTGGTTGGGGTCATCTGGCTGGAATCTCCCTCTAACGTGCATGGGACAGAGAAGTGTGTTTATAATAAAACAGCTGATGTTCTGAGAAAATGTCCCCATGTAAGGATGTGTATGTTTCTGTGAACATTGATAGAAGAGGCAGATAAATAAAATAAAACAACACCACGAATGTGGCTTACACTGAAATAATAAAAATGAAGCAAAATCAAATGTAACTGGGCTAAAGGGCACAAGCAGGCCTAGCTGCTAAAATAACTTGTCCAGCGACATCCCCAAAATGGCTGTACCACTACGCGGCTGATACATTAGCTAGGATCAGCAAGAATTCACTGTCAGATTGTGCCCCTGGGCCAAACGCAATTCCCCAAGCCATTTTTAAAGAACATTCGACATGGTGGGCTAACATTTTGGCTGGTTTGTTCAACCACATTCTAGCAGAAGGGTCCATTCCGGGAAGCTGAAAGGGCTCAATCATTCACCCCATCTTCGAAGGAGGAGCCTCTACATCCTTAAATAACTACTGCTTAATAGCTGTATTGGATGAGGACCTTAAGTACTTCTCAACTTTATTGCTGCAGGATTTAGAGTCAGGTAGACTACCTTTGAATCAGACGAGGTTTGTGAGGAAGCAGTGGGGGCTCCCAAGCAACTTTCTAAGGGCAATCCAGCAGCTTTACACAGATAATTGTGTAAAAGTTAACATTGGTGATGGTACTCACTTTTCATGGACAGTTAGAACATCCATTGGGTTAAAGCAAGGGTGTGTTCTTGCTCCTCTTTTCTTTAACATATACATCTCTGACCTTTCACCGACATTGGAGGTGCTGGCATCACATGCCCCGAATCTCGGTGGTAACCCGCTCTCCAACATCCTTTATGCGGATGATTTGCTCTTACTCCGTATCACAAGGGTAGGTTTGCAGAGACTGGCACTTTATGCTGCTGATAATGGCGTTGTGATTAATCTAAAAAAAATGAAAGTTATCCCAATAAATCGCCGCAGTTTGAATAATCGTAAATGGCATCTCAAAGGTGACATGATAGATGGGATCTTGTCGTACACATACCTAGGCGTTAAAATAGATTCACAGAATTAATTTACCCCTCAAAGAGAAGCTATTAAGGGTAAAGCCTTAGCATTACATTTCACGTTTTCAACTTTGGCAAAATCACTCCGGGGACACAATTTACAACCGCTGGCGGCTGTCATGAAGGTGAGACTGATACCATTCCTTTCTTATGGTAGCAAAATGATGGTGGGCTCAGACGCTAATCTTTCAGAAAAAATTATAATAAAAATCTATAAAACTCTGTTTCGATTGCTGAGATCAGCATCACCTGCCCAAGTCAAGTTAGAATTCTCACTAACCAGGCAGAACTTGGCCAGGTCAGGAGCTTTCGTGAAATGCTGTCACAAGTTGAGATCTGTTCAAAAGTGCACACTAGCTAGCCTGGTTTGGTCTGAAATTAACCTCCAAAGAGGAAGGGGTGCTTATGAGAAATACCTTGATGACAGCATAAAGACGCTTGAGCTGGGTGAATTGTGGGCTTTGGATACATCTTGCCAAGAATTTAAAAGGAGTGTAATTAAAACCATAAAACTGCAAAAGTTGGATAAAGGACAAAAGGTTAGTCGCTAAACGCTCACATGGATGGCTGGTGCTGAACTCTTACAATGAACAAAAGGCTTACTGTCTTTTTGAAGCTAAGCTTCATACTCTTTGAAAGCTAAGAAGAAATTTCGATTGTTAAGGTTGGAAGTAATCCCCACAGTGGACTTCTTACCAAAGTGGCAGGAAAAACATCAGCAAGGGGGCAGCTCATGTCATTTTTGCCACAAGTCAAATTAATTGTTGTTGCATATTTTAGGCATTTGTCCCTGATTAGTCCATCAGCCCATGACCCTGCTAAGGAAAGAGTTAAAGTTACTGGGGTTGAGATCATGGCGACTGTCAGAAATAGAAGTGTTCAATCCTCTGATTAGTGCAATTTCTGGATATTTTTAAAGACACGGCTAAAGAAAATTCTGTTATTTGGCTTGTGGATAGGACTGTTAGTTAAGTGTGGGCACTTGAAAGGCTTATAAAAGGGTTGGGCCGCTAAGGAGTAACAGGTTCATTCAACCTTGTGACCTTCCTTCCCATATCAGGGTCAATAAGAGAAGATTCATCACCTGAAGGGCCAGCAGATACGATGGACTGGTAGGGGCTATGAGTGTTATTTAGCCCCTATCAAGTCTCGCTGCCTTGGGGCCCTTAGTAAAATTAATTTAACCCTGTGCCCTCCTTCTCCTTAACAGCATTATCTAGATAACTAGATAAGACGTATCCCATGGAGAGCCCCACACACGCGATGGGTTGCTAGGAGCTATGAGTATCAGCTAGCCCCTATTCTGTCTCGCTGTGTCGGGGCGCTCAGTAAACTTTTGATTCAAGAGGCACCATTTCCTCTTACTTTTTGCACTAGCGCCCTAGCACTTTAGCTTTCCTGTCTCGCTGCCTTAAGGCCCTTAGTTAAACTCAAAATCGAGAGGTACCATTTGCACTTTACTTAATACATTAGCACTCTAGCACTTTATGGGGGTCATTACAACATTGGTGGGAAATGCCGCTTACCGCCGTGCAGAAGACCTCCAACACACTGCCGCAGAATTCTGCCACAGCTATTATGACCCACAGCTCGGAATCTGCCAAAATTTAGACACCCACACAAGTCCACCACACCAAAGGTCAGTGATAAACTGGCGATAACAAAACCTCCACCGGCACACCAACAGGAATAGGCCCACACTATCACGACCCACTTAGCCACCCGGCGGTCTTTCACCCGTGGTATTCCACTGGCAGTACACACCGCCGGGCTCACAATACACACACATTTTCAAAACATTACCACATTGGACAATTCGAAATACACACACCTGAGACACATACACACACCACTCTCACACACTCAATACAATATAAAACACACACCCACATCACCCACAAACCCTTACGACCACAATTGTGACTGAAGGCCAGAGAGAGACACCACCATCTACAAACTAGCATCCACAGGCACTCAACACCATCACTCACACAACATCCACGCACAAAACACCACACACCCCTAAACATCACCCCACACATCACAACACACACCACCCCACACATCACCCACACAGAAATCATCCGGGTAGAGCCACAGCTATTCGGATCACAGGTGCAGCACACCACCATAGCTAGGAAGATGGAGCTATGGTGCAGAATTGTGGACAGGGTCAATGCAGTGGGACAGCACCCAAGAACACAGGATGACATCAGGAAGAGGTGGAATGACCTACGGGGGAAGGTGCGTTCCGTGGTCTCAAGACACCACATCGCGGTTCAGAGGACTGGCGGAGGACCCCCACCTCCTCCCCCACAACTAACAACATGGGAGGAGCAGGTCTTGGCTATACTGCATCCTGAGGGCCACGCAGGAGTAGCTGGAGGATTGGACTCTGGTAAGTCAAACCTTAACTATTACATCCCCCACCCTACCTGCATGCTATCACATGCTCCCACCCTCACCCCCATCACTCCAACTCCTCACATATGTCCAACATCACAACCCACCCATCCCAACACCAAGCCCTGCATGTAACACCAAAGCATGGACACCCATCACCAATGCATGGCCACTGCACATACCCACACACACCCCTAAACAATTATCACACAAGGTCCCACACAAGAATGCAAGCACTGGGGTAAAGGGTCACCCACCCATTGCACACCATGGCACACACAGATGCAATAATCATGCCTTTACACCCCTGCAGGACCCCTACCCAACGTCACCGGACAGGAGGGTCCAGACATGTCCACTCCACCCACAGAAGAGGCCCACAGTGATAACAGCACCTCTGTCCAACTGGATCTAGATGACCAGCCCGGCCCATCTGGGACCTCGGGACAGTCGGTTCCCCTCACACTGGCACAAGCCATAACAGAGCCTCCCCCCTCTGGAAACACCAGCACAGCACCCACCCAGCGGGCCCATAACTCTTTCCCTAGGACACGTCAAGCAGCAGTGTGTCCACCACTACAGGGAACCCAGGCTAACCCACCACCCCAACAACACCAGGGACCTGGGGACAGTGGTAGTGGGCACACGGTTCAGGGGACAGAGGCCCAGGAACACAGGGGAACTGGGAGGGCTGCTGTGCGACACGGGGAGGACAGGCCCAGGGAACCCACTCTCCACGAGGCCCTCTCCAACATCATGGGAGCCTACCACCATTCCCAGCAGACAATGGCAACGGTACTGGCCAAGTTTCAGGAGAACCAGTGGCTGCAGGAGGAACAGTATTTGGGGTTCAGGGAGGAACTCAAATCCATCAACACCACCCTGGGCACCATTGTAGGGATGCTGAAGGAACTCGTCAACACCAGGAGGGACACTGTGGCACAACAAGGGGCCCCTGACACTAGCCTCGATGATGAACTGCCCACCACCTCTGCCTGCGCTACTGGACAGGAGGCACCGCCACAGGACCACGACACCAGCATCCCACCCCCTGCAGATGGAGAACCACCCGCAAGCGGTCCCTGAGATCCAGGAGAAAGACAGGGAACAATGCCAAGACCCCCGCCAAGAAATGAGACCACCCTGATTGTCATCTTTCTGTCCCACTTTGTCACCCTGTCCATCCTTAAACTGCCCCAGCTCCACTTCCCATGCCCCTTTGGACAATGCACCTGTGAGAGTAATAGACTGAACTCTGCCATGGACATTCCTTCACCATCACCCCTGACCATTTTACAACACCCTCCAATATTTAGCACTTAAATAAACACCCTTAAAGCACAAAACAATCTGGAGTCAGTCTGTGCTTTCGAAAATGTGTATTTGCAATTACTGTGTAAAAATGCTATATCCATTGTATTGTCAACATACCTATGTCACACAGCTCTAGACCATGCGGAAACACAGCAGATGTCACACAGTGGGACCCACATCTGTGAAATTGAAAGGGAAAGTGACAACTCAGGGTCCCTACACTGGGTGAAAGTGACAGACAGATGAGAGGTAGAACAATTATATCAGATGTAGCAGGCAGTGATGCCTTCTTACCTGTGTCTCACTGGAAGTATTGATGAATCACCGTGTTTCTGTTGTCGATGTCCTCTTCTTCTGCTTCCTCTTCTTCACTGTCCATAGGCTCCACAGCTTCCACAATACCTCCATCTGGACCATCCTCTTGCAGAAAAGGCACCTGTTGTTGCAAAGCCAAGTTGTGAAGCATACAGCAAGCCACAATAATCTGGCACACCTTCTTTGGTGAGTAGAATAGGGAACCACCTGTCAGATGGAGGCATCTGAACCTGGCCTTCAGGAGGCCGAAGGTCCTCTCTATAACCCTCCTGGTTTGCCCATGGGCCTCATTGTAGTGTACCTCTGCCCTTGTCCTGGGATTTCTCACTGGGGTCAGTAGCCATGACAGGTTGGGATAGCCAGAGTCACCTGCAAATGTCGAGGGAAATCTGTTAGACACACACTAACTCTTAGGGACATCCCCAGACCCAGACACCTAGTCACACTGTATAGGGTCAATGTCCTCACCTAATAGCCACACACGGTGCCTCTGGAGTTGCCCATCACATAAGGGATGCTGCTATTCCTCAAAATGTAAGCGTCATGCACTGAGCCAGGAAACTTGGCGTTCACATGGGAGATGTACAGGTCGGCCAAACACACCATCTGCACATTCATTGAATGGTAACTCTTCCAGTTTCTGTACACTTGTTCACTCCTGTGGAGGGGGGGAGGGGGGGACCAAGGCCACATGTGTCCCATCAAGGGCACCTATGATGTTGGGGATATGACCCAGGGCATAGAAGTCACCTTTCACTGTTGGCAAATCCTCCACCTGAGGGAAAACGATGTAGCTGTGCATGTGTTTCAGCAGGGCAGACAACACTCTGGACAACACGTTGGAGAACATAGGCTGGGACATCCCTGATGCTATGGCAACTGTCGTCTGAAAAGACCCACTTGCCAGGAAATGGAGTACCAGCAGCACCTGCACTAGAGGAGAGATACCTGTGGGATGGCGGATAATTGACATCAGGTCTGGCTCCAACTGGGCACACAGTTCCAGGATTGTGGCATGATCAAGTCTGTAGGTGACAATTATATGTCGCTCTTCCATTGTCGACAGGTCCACCAGTGGTCTGTACACCTGAGGATGCTGCCACCTCCTCATCTGCCCCAGCGAACGAGCTCTATTGAGGAGAACAGCGAGCAGAGAGTCAACCAACACTGAGGTACGTTAACACAACTTTATTCCTCAATTTTTTTAAACCGCTATGTGCCTGTATTAGTGTGTCTGCAAGGCCTAGATATGTGTGACGCATTTAACATGAATGCCATGTGGCCCCCTGAAATGGCGTCTTCCTGATCTGTAATGTGGGACAAGGGGATATGGGGTAACTGCGCTGGCATTGTACACTGTCGCGATATGCGGTCGAAGACCATGGCGCATTCCTGCATTGGTTAACATTGGACCCTATTGGTCCCAGGAGCCAATGATGATGTACGCCGGTGGTGACGGTACGCACCGCCCTGGACGTGACCGCCATTTTCTCTCTGTTCAATCACTTGATACCTGATCTTCGACAGGGGAGGACCTACACTGCAAGTGCTGCTGTGACCTCGGTCTGGAAGAGACAATGGCTTATGTGTCTGGGGAAAGGGCCCCTGCCTTCAGCACAGAGGAGTTGGAGAAACTAGTGGATGGGGTCCTCCCCCAGTACACGCTACTCTATGGTCCTCCAGACAAACAGGTAAGTACACTGTGAGCATGCCGAATCGGCAATGCCTATGTGGAGTGGTGTGGATGGAAGATAGGGGGGGGAGAATGAGTTGTGCATGAAACAATGGTGAATGCATGCGCGTCATGGCAAGGGTAGGGATGCGGGCCAATGACTGTGACGGTGTGCCCACCAGAAGAAGGATATTTGGCGTGCCGTCACCAAGGAAGTCCGGTCCCTGGGGGACCACCACAGACGGAGCACCCACTGCCGGAAAAGATGGGAGGACATTCGCCGCTGGAGCAAGAAGACAGTGGAGGCCCTGCTGGGGATGGCCTCCCAACGTGGGAGAGGTGCCCGGCGCACCATGACCCCCCCTGATGTTCCGGATCCTGGCGGTCGCGTATCCGGAGTTGGATGGGCACTTGAGGGCATCACAGCAGCCACAAGGGGGTGAGTACACTCTCATTCAGCTGATTCTGCGCGCAGTGGAGGTGTCTGGGTGGGGGAGGTGGGCTGTGAGTTCCCCGCGGCCAGGGCGAGTTTATTAGGCAAGATCCCGTCGTAAGGCAAGCCATTTGGCATCCCACCCCACCTGTATTCAGAGCCAACTACACCTAGTCAGGCTCCTGTGACTTCCATGTGTGCAGCAATCGGGCATAGGCCTTGTAACCCATGTCCCTGTGATTAATTAGGGAACTCAAAGTGCACGGCGTAGTGCAGGGGCTTCAGTGTCTGTAGTGTCCGCCAACGGTAGCGGTATTGCATGCACTCAACATGTCTTTCTTCTGTCTCCCCCCCCCCCTTTTGTGGTCTTCCTGTTCTTGTGTGCATTAGCATCATCAGGCGGAGGAGGAGTGGCATTGGAGCAGGAGGGAGCTGCATCCCACATGGCCCTGGAGGGCGAGACAACGGAGTCTGAAGCCATCAGTGGGACAGAGGGTGAGGGGAGTGCCACGGCGGTGACAGGAGCTGAGACCAGCGACATGGACTCCTCCTCTGATGGGAGCTCCCTTGCGGTGGCGGGCCCCGCTGTGCCCACTGTATCTACAGGTACAGCCACCACCCCACCTACCAGCACCGCCCTCCCAACAGCCCCTCAGCGTGTGCCCCGTGGCCGCTCACCCAGGAGGATGGGCATCTCCTTCGCCCCAGGCACCTCAGCCCCTGCCTCAGTCAGCCCTGCTGCCATCAGTGAAGAGGCCATTGACCTCCTCAGGTCCCTCACTGTTGGGCAGTCTACCATTTTGAATGCCATCCAGGGTGTAGAGAGGAAGTTGCAACAGACGAATGCATAGCTGGAGGGCATTCATTCTGGTCAGGCAGCTCAACAGCGAGCTTTTCAGACTCTGGCCTCAGCACTGATGGCAGCCATTGTCCCTGTGTCCAGCCTCCCCCCTCCAACTTCCTCTACCCATACCCAAACCCCTGTACCTCAGCCTATCCCAAGCACACCATCACACCAGCATGCACACACCTCACCACACAAGGGAAGCTCTGGCAAACATAAGCACCAGACATCCCACAGGCACTCACACAAGCATCATACCCATGCACACATACCAACATCCACTGCCTCCACTGTGTCCCCCTCCTCCACGACTCCCTCCTCCCTCCCTGTCTCGTCTCCACTCACACCTGCATGCACTACATCTTCATCCACTACGTCCATCACCAGCACACCCATCACCACACCCCGCTCACTTGCACTCACCACCCCCACTACCATTCACACATCCCCTGTGTCCTCTCCCAGTGTGTCTGTGAGCCCACCTCCCAAGGTACACAAACGCAGCCACACACCCACCCAACAGCCATCCACCTCACGACAGCCTCCAGCCCATGCACCTTCACCCAAAGTCAGCAAACGTACAACTCCTACAACCACTATCTCTTCCTCCACTCCCAAACCCCCTCCACCTGCCTGTCCCAGTGTGTCCAAAAAACGTTACCTGTCCAACCTTGACTTCTTCCCCTCACCTCCCCCACCTCTTCAGTCCCCTAGGGCCCACCTTTCCAGGTCCCAACCCAGCACCTCAGCCACAACATTAGCGGGAACAGTGGTGCCAGCAGTAACCGGCTTCTGGAGTGCGCCAAGCAGCAGGGCAGCCAGTGTGCCAAGGAGCCAGACCACGGACAGTCCCCCACCTCAAACGCATAAAAAGTTGGCCAGTGCCCAGCTGGAGAAAGGCAAAACATCTACCACCAAAGCCTCTCCCAGGAGTACAGTTGGGAGTGGGAAGACAGCTGTGCCACCATCCAAGGTGGGAAAGGGGCACAGAAAGACAGGCATGTCGCCGAAAACCTGCACAGCGGACAAGACCGCCACCAGCACCACTGGCAAGGACACCGCCGCCACCAGCACCGCTGCCAAGGACACCGCCGCCACCAGCACTGCTGCCAAGGAAACCGCCGCCATAAGCACCACTGCCAAGGACACCGCCGCCACCAGCACCGCTGCCAAGGACACCACCGCCACCAGCACCGCAGGCCAATGAGTGCCAAAAACTCTGACGCTACTGGGGCCACCACGAGCAGGATGAAGCACTCTGGGCACCTAGCCCCCTCCAGAACCAGTGGAGAAAGGCATCCACTACCTCAGTTCTTGGCAGGATGAAGCACTCTGGGCACCAAGCCCCCTCCAGAACCAGTGGAGTATCCCATCCACTACCTCAGTCCTTGGCAGGATGAAGCACTCTGGGCACCAAGCCCCCTCCAGAAACAGTAGAGAAAGGCATCCACTACCTCCGTCCTCGGCAGGATTAAGCACTCTGGGCACCAAGCCCCCTCCAGAACCAGTGGAGTATCCCATCCACTACCTCCATCCTTGGCAGGATAAAGCACTCTGGGCACCAAGCCCCCTCCAGAACCAGTAGAGTATCCCATCCACTACCTCCGTCCTTGGCAGGATGAAGCACTCTGGGCACCGAGCCCCCTCCAGAACCAGTGTAGTATCCCATCCACTATCTCAGTCGCACTCTGGGCACTAAGCCCCCTCCAGAACCAGTGGAGAAAGGCATCCACTACCTCAGTCCTTGGCAGGATGAAGCACTCTGGGCACCAAGCCCCCTCCAGAACCAGTGGAGAAAGGCATCCACTACCTCAGTCCTCGGCAGGATGAAGCACTCTGGGCACCAAGCCCCCTCCAGAACAAGTGGAGACTGTTATCCACTTGTGAGACTGTGGCTTTGCATTCCCCAGGATAAAGCAGTGGGCAAACCACCCACTTGAGAGACTTGTGAGACTGCGGCTTTGCACTCCCCAGGATAAAGCAGTGGGCAAACCACCCACTTGAGAGACTTGTGAGACTGTGGCTTTGCACTCCCCAGGATAAAGCAATGGGCAAACCACCCACTTTAGAGACTTGTGAGACTGTGGTTTTGCACTCCCCAGGATAAAGTAGTGGGCAAACCACCCACTTGAGAGACTTGTGAGACTGTGGCTTTGCACTCCCCAGGATAAAGCAGTGGGCAAACCACCCACTTGAGAGACTTGTGAGACTGTGGCTTTGCACTCCCCAGGATACATCAATGGGCATGGAGCCCCCTCGTGGATCTGGTGTCGTGCACTCATCCGGCTGAGGTGCCCCCCCTTCCCTTCCCCCTGAGGTGCCTGTTGTATTTCGAACTAATGCCCCAGCAGTGTTCTCTCCGTTTTGATTGGGTATCTTGTGTGGGCCTCGCCCGTGCATTTTGGGCCCAGTGGTCCACGGACTTTAAGGGTGGAAAACCTTGGACTTGTATTCTTGGTGTATATATTTGTTTATAGTGTATATATATATATATTTGAGTGCTGGATTTTAATAGATTACAAACTTTCAAATCATTTCCTTTTGTCTTTGCATTCTTCCGGGGGTTGGGGGGTGTAACTGTAATGTATCATGATGTATTTGTGTGTGTGTTGTAGTGGGTGAGGGTGGGGGTGTTGCGTGTTGCGTGTGTGTGTGTCACTCTTTTTTCCCTCCCCCCTCCCCTGTGTCGTATGGGCAGTACTCACTGTGGTCTTCGCCGCCGGCGTTCGTGCTCCTGGTAGAGGAGCAGGAAGACAAAGGCAGGGAGTATCTGAAGTTCCAGTTCCATGGCGTCCTGGTTCCTTGTGGGGTGTGTAGAGGTAAGTGTTTTCCCTTCCAATCCTGTTTCCACCGTGTTTTTGTTCACGGTGAATCTGCCCCGGAAAAGGTGGCGGATTGGACTGTTGTAATAGTGTGGGTGGTACATTGTCTTACGCTTGTCTGTTGGCGGTTACCGCCGCAGTGTTTGTTTGTACTGCCGTGGCGGTCAGAGTGTTAAAGTGGCTGTCTATGTTGGCGGTTTCCACCACGGTCGTGATTCAATTTTTTTTACCACTGGCCTCTTGGCGGATTTACCGCCGCTTTAACACCGACCGGCAGGGTTGTAATGACCACCTATGTGCCCTATTTAAGGCACTAGCACTCTAGCACTTTATGTGCCTACTCGATTAGCCTGCTTACCTATGATGACATTAAGTTATGCACACAGCACTTTTGATTATGGATCAGGTGGCTTACAGTGTTTTAAAACGGATGTGACATATAGCGCAAACCAGGAGCAAACAATGCAAGCTTTTAACTTGGTTTAACCTGTTGAGTTGCTAGGCTTCAGCAAGTGCACCCAACCAGTAAAGGAGAATATCTTAGTCCCTTAATCATGATAGGTACCGAGAAGATTTGGGCGGTCATTACAACATTGGCGATAAAAGCCGCTTACCGCCATGCAGAAGACCGCCAACACACCGCCGCAGAATTCCGCCACAGCTATTATGACCCACATTTCGGAATCCGCCAAAATTCAGACACCCACACAAGTCCGCCACACCAAAGGACAGTGATAAACTGGTGAAAACAAAACCTCCACCGTCACGCCAACAGAAATACGCCCACACTATCACAACACACGAATCCACGCGGCGGTCTTTCAACCGCGGTATTCCATTGGCGGTACACACCGCCGTGCTCAAAATACACACACTCTTACAAAACACAGCCACATTGGACAATTCCAAATACACACACCTGAGACACATACACACACCACTCCCACACACCCATTACAATATAAAACACACACCCACATCACCCACAAATCCCCACGACCAAAAAGCCAGAGAGAGATAGCACCAGCAAGAACAACAGCATCCACAGGAACACAACACCATCACCCACAGAACTTCCACACACCTCACACAACACACCACTACATATCAGCACACTTAACACCACACACTCCACCCCACACATCACCTACACCACCGCATGGCACGGCAAAGACACCCCAGGTTCTCGGAGAACGAGCTCAGGGTCATGGTGGAGGAAATCGTCCGGGTAGAGCCACAGCTATTCGGAGCACAGGTGCAGCACACCTCAATTGCAAGGAAGATGGAGCTATGGCGAAGAATAGTGGACAGGGTCAACGCAGTGGGACAGCACCCAAGAGATCGGGAGGACATCAGGAAGAGGTGGAACGACCTACGGGGGAAGGTGCGTTCCGTGGTCTCAAGACACCACCAGGCGGTTCAGCGGACTGGCGGCAGACCCCCACCTCCTCACCCACAACTAACAACATGGGAGGAGCAGGTCTTGGCGATTCTGCATCCTGAGGGCCTCGCAGGAGTAGGTGGAGGAATGGACTCTGGTAAGACAAATCTTAATTATTACATCCCCCACCCTACCTGCATGCCATCACATACCCCCACCCTCACCCTCACCCTCACCCCCAGCACCCCAACTCCTCACATATGTCCCAACATCACAAACCACCCATCCCAACACCAAGCCCTGCATGCAACAACAAAGCATGGACACCCATCACTAAAGCATGGCCACTGCACATACTCATACAACCCCCTAAACCATCCTCTCACAAGGTCCCACACAGGAATGCAAACACTGGGGTACATGGTCACCCACCCATTGCACACCTTGACACATACAGATGTAATAACCATCCTTTTATACCCCTGCAGTACCCCTACCCAACGTCACCGGACAGGAGGGCCCACACATGTCCACACCACCAACAGAAGAGGCCCACAGTGATGACAGCACCTCTGTCCAACTGGATCTAGATGACCAGCCCCGCCCATTGGGGACCTCGGGACAGTCGGTTCCCCTCACCCAGTCACAGGCCACCACAGACCTTCCCCCCTCTGGAAACACCAGCAAAGCACCCACCCAGCGGGCCCATACCTCCGTCCCCAGGATACGTCAATCAGCAGTGTGCCCACCACTACAGGGAACCAAGGATAACCCACCACCCCAGCAACAAAAGGGACCTGGGGGCAGTGGTAGGGGGCACACGGTCCAGGGGACGGAGGCACAGGAACACAGGGGAACTGGGAGGGCTGCTGTGTGACAGGGACAGACAGGCCAAGGGAACCCACTCTCCACAAGGCCCTCTCCTCCATCAAGGGAGCATACCACCACTCCCAGGAGACGATGGCAACGGTACTGGCCAAGTTTCAGGAGACCCAGCGCCTGCAGGAGGAACAGTATATGGGTTTCAGGGAGGAACTCAGAACCATCCTGGGCACCATCGTAGGGGTCCTGAAGGAAGTACTCAACACCAGGAGGGACACTGTGGCACTACAAGGGGCCCCTGACACTAGCATGGACGATGAACTGCCCACCACCTCTGCCGGCGCTAGTGGACAGGAGGCACCGCCACAGGACCACCACACCAGCACCGCACCCCCTGCAGAGGGAGAACCACCCCGCAAACGGTCCCTGAGATCCAGGACAAAGATAGAACACAATGCCAAGACCCCCGCCAAGAAATGGGACCACCCTGATTGTCATCCTACTGTCCCACTTTGTCACCCTGTCCATACTTTAACTGCCCCAGCTCCACTTCCTATGCCCATTTGGGCAATGCACCTGTGAGACTAATAGACTGGAATCTGCCATGGACATTCCTCCGCCATCACCCCTCACCATTTCACTACCCCCTCCAAAATGAGCACTTAAATAAACACACTTAAAGCACACAAAAATCTGGAGTCTGTCTGTGATTTCGAAACAGTGTATTAGCAATTACAGTGACAAAATGCTCTTTCAATTGTAATGTCAACATACCTATATCACACAGCTCTAGTCCATGAGGAACCTAAGCAGTTGTCACACAGTGGGACCCACATCTGTGAAATCGTAAGGGAAAGTGACAACTCAGTGACCATACACTGGGTGAAAACGACAGACAGCAGAGAGATAGTAGTGTTAAAGTACATGTAGTAGGCAGGTCTGTACTCTTACCTGTGTCTCACTGGAAATATTGCTGGATCACTGAGTCCCTGTTGTTCCTGTCTTCTTACTCTGCTTCCTCGTCTTCACTGTCCACAGGCTCGCCAGCTGCAACAACACCGCCATCTTGACCATCCTCCTGCAGAAAAGGCACCTGTCGTCGCAAAGCCAAGTTATGAAGCATACAGCAGGCCACGATGATCTGGCACACCTTCTTTGGTGAGTAGAATAGGGATCCACCTGTCATATGGAGGCACCTGAACCTGGCCTTCAGGAGGCCGAAGGTCCGCTCGATCACCCTCCTAGTTCGCCCATGGGCCTCATTGTAGTGTTCCTCTGCCCTTGTCCTGGGATTCCTCACTGGGGTCAGTAGCCATGACAGGTTGTGGTCACCAGAGTCACCTGCAAATGGTGAGGGACAACTGTTAGACACGCACTAAACCGTAGGGATATCCCCAGACCCAGACAACCATTCCCACTGACTTGCCTCCAGGTGCTCACCTAATAGCAACACACGGTGCCTATGGAGTTGACCCATCACATAAGGGATGCTGCTATTCCGCAGGATGTAGGCATCATGCACTGAGCCAGGGAACTTGGCATTCACATGGGAGTTGTACTGGTTGGCCAAACATACCATCTGTACATTCATAGAATTATGACTCTTCTGGTTTCTGTACACCTGTTCACTCCTGTGGGGGGGAACCAAAGCCACATGGGTCCCATCAATGGCACCTATGATGTTGGGGATGAGTCCCAGGGCATAGAAATCCCCTTTCACTGTAGGCAAATCCTCCACCTGAGGGAAAACGATGTAGCTCCGCATGTGTTTCAGAAGGGCAGACAACTCTCTGGACAATACGTTGGGAAACATAGGCTGGGACATCCCTGAGGCTATGGCCACTGTTGTTTGAAAAGACCCACTTGCAAGGAAATGGAGCACTGACAGCACCTGCACTTGAGGGGGGATTCCTGTGGGATGGCGGATTGCTGACATCAGGTCTGGCTCCAACTGGGTACACAGTTCCTGGATTGTGGCACAGTCAAGCCTGTATGTGATAATCAAATGTCGCTCCTCCATTGTCGAAAGGTCCACCAACGGTCGGTACACCGGAGGATGCCGCCATCTATTCACATGTCCCAGCGGACGGTGCCTATGAAGGACAACAGCGAGCACAGAGTCAAACAACTCAGAGATACGTACCCACAGTTTACCCAGAACACCAATCATACACAAAAGGTAGCCTGTATGTGTGTTGAGTCTAGGCCTAGGTATGTGTGACGCAGTTGGAAATAAAGCCATGTGGGCCCCTTAAATGGCGGCTGCCTGACCTCTAAAGTGGGACAATGGGATGTAAGGTAACTGCGCTGGTGTTGTACACCGCCGCGGTAGGCGGTCGAAGACCGCGGCGCAGTGCTGCATTGGTTAACATTGGTCCCTATGGGTCTCAGGAGCCAATGACGATGTACGCCGCCGGTGACGGTACGCACCGCCGCAGACGTGACCGCCATTTTTTATCTGTTCAATCACTCGATACCTGATCTTCGACAGGGAAGGACCTACACTGCAAGTGCCGCTGTGACCTCGGTCTGGAAGAGACAATGGCTCAAGTGTCTGGGGAAAGGGCCCCTGCCTTCACATTGGAGGAGTTGGAGAAGCTCGTGGATGGGGTCCTCCCCCAGTACATGCTACTCTACGGTCCTCCAGACAAACAGGTAAGTACACAGGGAGCATGTTGTATGGGCTATGCCTGTGTGCAGAAGGCTGGATGTAAGAAGGAAGGGGGAAGAGTGCTGCGTGCATGAAAGACGGTGAATGCATGTGCCACATGGCAAGGGTAGGGATGGGGGCCAATCACTTTGACGGTGCAGTTGGTAATACCTTCTCTGTTTCCCCTGTACATTTCATGTAGGTCAGCGCCCACCAGAAAAAAGATATTTGGCGTGCCATCGCCAAGGACGTCCGGACCCTGGGGGTCTACCACAGACAGAGCACCCACTGCCGGAAAAGATGGGAGGACATTCGCCGCTAGACCAAGAAGACGGCGGAGGCCCAGCTGGGGATGGCCTCCCAACAGGGGAGCGGTGCCCGTCGCACCATGACCCCCCTGATGTTCAGGATCCTGGCGGTGGCCTACCCGGAGTTGGATGGGCGTTTGAGGGCATCACAGCAGCCACAAGGGGGTGAGTACACTCTCATTCTGCTGACTTTGCGTGCAGTGGAGGGGTCTGGGTGGGGGAGGTGGGTTGTGGGTTTCACTTGGCCAGGGTGAGTTCCGTAGGCAAGGCCCCTCGGTAAGGTAGGCCATGTGGCACCCCAGCCCACCTCTGTAGAGTGTCAAGTACACCTAGTCATGACCCTGTGTCATCTATGTGTGCGATGTCGTCCATAGCCTTGTAGGCCATTTCCCAGGAATTGAACAGTGGAGCCTAAGAGCGCAGCGTAGTGCAGGGGGCTTCTGTGTCTGTCGTGTCCGCCAATGGTAGCGGTAATGCATGCACTCAACATGTCTTTCTTCTGTTTTCCCCCCCTTTTTGTGGTCTCCCTGTTCTTGTGTGCATTAGCATCATCAGGCGGAGGAGCAGTGGCACCGGAGCACGAGGGAGCTGCATCCCACATGGCCCTGGAGGGCAACACTACGGAGTCTGAATTCACCAGTGGGACGGAGGGCGAGGGGAACTCCACGACGGGGACAGGAGCTGACACCAGCGACACGGACTCGTCCTCTGATGGGAGCTCCCTTGTGGTGGCAGCAACATCTGTGCCCCCACATCTACAGGTACAGCTGCCAACCCCCTACCAGCACCGCCCTCCCAGCAGCCCCTCAGCCTTTGCCCCGTGCCCGCTCAGCCAGGAGGGTGGGCATCACCTTCGCCCCAGGCACCTCAGGCCCTGCCCCAGTCACCCCTGCTGCCCTCAGTGAGGAGGCCATTGACCTCCTCAGGTCCCTCACTGTTGGGCAGTCTACCATTTTGAATGCCATCCAGGGTGTAGAGAGGTAGTTGCAACAAACCAATGCATTCCTGGAGGGCATTCATTCTGGTCAGGCGGCCCTTCAGCAAGCTTTTCAGACTCTGGCCTCAGCACTGATGGCAGCCATTGTCCCCGTCTCTAGCCTCTCTCCTCCAACTTCCTCCACCCCGACCCAATCCCCTGTACCTCAGCCTATCCCAAGCACACCTACAGACCAACATGCACACACATCAACACCCAAGGGAAACTCAGGCAAACATAAGCACCACACATCCCACAGGCACTCACGCAAGCATCACACACATGCAGACACACCAACATCCACTGCCTCCACTGTGTCCCCCTCCTCCTCGTCTCCCTCCTCCCTCCCAGTCTCGTCTACACTCACACCTGCATGCACTACCTCTACAGCCACTACGTCCCTCTCCAGTACACCCACCACCACACCCCACTCACATGCAGTCACCACCCCCACTACCATTCACACGTCCCCTGTGTCCTCTCCCAGTGTGTCTGTGACACCCCCTCCCAAGAAACACAAACGCAGGCACACACCCACCCAACAGTCATCCACCTCACGACAGCCTCCAGCGCATGTACCTTCATCCAAAGTCACCAAACGTACACCTCCTACAACCACCACCTCATTCTCCACTCCCAAACCCCTCCAGCTACCCGTCCCAGTGTGTCCAAAACACTTTTCACGTCCAACCTTGACCTCTTTCCCACACCTCCCCCACCCCGACCGTCTCATAGGTCCTGAAATAGCACCTCAGCCACAACATCTCCGGGACCAGTGGTGCCTGTAGTCACCGGAATCTGGAGTGCACCGGCCACCAGGGCAGCCAGTGTGGCACAGAGCCACAGCACAGACAGTCCCCCACCTGTGAAGCATCAGATGTTGGCCAGTGCCCGGCGGGAGAGGGGGAAGACTCCAGCCACCAAAGCTGCTCCCAGGGGTACAGGTGGGAGTGTGGAGTCAGCTGTGACACCTTCCATGGTGGGGAACGGCCACAAGAAACCCGGCAAGTCTGGGAAGAGCAGCACGGCGGAGAAGACCGCCATCATCCCCGATGCCCAGGAAGTCACCGCCAGCACCAGCCCAGCTGCCCAGGAGGCCACCGCCAGCCCAGCCCAGCTGCCCAGGAGGCCACCGCCAGCACCAGCCCCGCTGGGCCATGAAGGACCGCCAGCAAAAGCCCCGTTGGGCCATGAAGGACCGCCAGCAAAAGCCCCGCTGGGCCATGAAGGACCGCCAGCAGCTGAGACCCTGCAATGGAGACCGCCATCTCAAGCACCACTGAACAGGGCACCGCAGCCTCAAGCACCGCTGAACAGGGCACTGCCATCTCAAGCACCGCTGAACAGGGCACGGTCGTCTCAAGCACCGCTGCACAGGGCACCGATGTCTCAAGCACCGCGGCACAGGGCACGGCCGTCTCAAGCACCGCTGAACAGGGCACCGGCATCTCAAGCACCGCTGAACAGGGCACTGCCATCTCAAGCACCGCTGAAAAGGGCACCGCCATCTCAAGCACAGCTGAACAGGGCACCGCCGCCTCAAGCACCGCTGAACAGGGCACCGCCATCTCAAGCACCGCTAGCCCATGAGCGGCAGGGGCACTGACGCAACGTCACGGGGTGAATGATGAACTCTGGGCACCATGCCCCCTCCAGAACCAGTGGAGAGATTCATCCACTACCTCTGTCCTTAGCAGGATGAAGCACTCTGGGCACCATGCCCCCTCCAGAACCAGTTGAGACTGTCATCCACTTGTGAGATTGTGGCTTTTCACACCCCAGGATTGAACAGTGGGCAACCCACCCACTGTAGAGACTTGTGAGACTGTGGCTTTGCACTCCCCAGGGTTGAACAGTGGGCACCCCACCCATTGTAGAGACTTGTGAGACTGTGGCTTTGCACTCCCCAGGATTGAACAGTGGGCAACCCACCCACTGTAGAGACTTGAGAGACTGTGGCTTTGCACTCCCCAGGATTGGACAGTGGGCAACCCACCCATTGTAGAGACTTGAGAGACTGTGACTTTGCACTCCCCAGGATTGGACAGTGGGCAACCCACCCACTGTAGAGACTTGTGAGACTGTGGCTTTGCACTCCCCAGGATTGAACAGTGGGCATGTGGCCCCCTCATGGATTTGGCGTTGTGCACTCAACCGGCTGAGGTGCCCCCCTTTTCCCTCCCCCTGAGGTGCCTGTTTAGTTGCTCTCTGATGCCCCTGCAGTGTTCTCTCCATCATGGTCGGGGATCTTGTGTGGGCCTCGCCCATACCGTGTGGTCCCAGTGTTCCACAGACTTTCTTAGAGCACTACCTGGACTACTACGCTTGGTATATATTTTGTACATGGTGTATATATATGTTTCTGCCTACTTGCTTTTAATATATTACAATGGTTACACTCATTTTCTATTGTCTTTGCATTCTTCCGGGGGGTTTGGGGGGTGTCACTGTGATGTATTGATATGCATTAGTGTGTGTGTTGTAGTGGGTGAGGGTGGGGGTGGGGGTGTTGCGCGTGTGTGTCCCTGTTTTTTCTCTCCCCCCTCCCTGTTTGTTTGTACCGCCGTGGCGGTCTGAGTGTTAAAGTGGCTGTCTTTGTTGGCGGTTTCCGCCACGGTCGTAATTGCAAATTTTTTACCGCCGTCCTGTTGCCGGTATTACCGCCGCTTTAACACCGACCGCCAGGGTTGTAATGACCCCCTTGCTTTTTAACAATGGAGCTATTATGGATTACGGATAAGGGGTATGTGTTTTTTATAAATTGTCACATTTTAAATTGTTGAATGTATATTTGCAATTCGATCTTCTTAGTGGTATGTCTATGTATATTATGTAATAGTTTATGGTTTTAATTGACTAATAGGCTAACCTTACCTAGACATACCTACCAGTGCCTTGGCTATCAGTTAGGCTGCGTATGTATCTGAATAAGGTGTAAGGTAGTGCTCCAAAAATTGGATTGGCCTGCAGTGCTCAGGGAAATGGAACCTTGTAGAAGCTCCACATGATGCCTGCTGTATTAGGGCATCACCACAGTCTGGCAAAAGGGCGGTGAGGCTATGTGCCTGGGATTCTTCTTCATTGGCACATAATCTCGGCATCAAGAAGGCCTGCACAGTGAGCAGATTACTGGAAATGTGCTAAGAAGCTGGACATGTAGTGGTGCTTTAGATCGTGCGTGAGGTCAGAAGTGATGCAATGGAGGAGCGTTGGTGGCTGTTACTTGAAGAGGCAGGTAAAAGCTAGGTTTAAATCCTACATTTTTTGTTTTTATGCTTCCTGTACTTCCTGTGCATTACCTTTGTGGGCCTGCACTTGTGTATAGTCCTCTGCATAGTGAAGGGATTTCCAATGTTTTTTTTGGGGAATAGCCATAGTGGGTGTGCTGCTCATGCCATTTCAGTGCCAGTAAATGAGGAAGTTTCTAGATGCCTGGCGGCTGGCCATGCAGGAGAAGCAACTCACATGAGGTAAGGGACAGCGCCATGGCCCACTGCACACATGGTGCTGCTTTACAATATAATTGGGAGCAATTCTTCTGTGTGGAGTTCTGGCCTTCAACTCTTTCTTCTACATGCAGAACTATCCGCTTGCAAATATGGTGTATGGCAATCCCTTGCTGGTTAGGGTGACTTCACTGTCTATAATCATCTTTATTTGCTTCTCTAAAGATAAACGGCTCCTACAACCCAGTGATCGAAGGCACCTTTTGTGATGCATCGTCTCTTTCCCTCTCTAAACAGCCCCTGGCCTTCACATGCTCCTTTGAACAAATCATGTTTACACTGTGCATTGGTGCACAAGGGTCATCCCGCTCTCGCTGCTCAAAGAACTGTTATGACGAGGAGACGGAGAGTGAGATAAATCTCTCTTTCTTTATAGACTTCTCTCCTCGAATGCCTCAACCGTCGTTCTCACCGTTTTTCCCTCCCCTCAACCTTCCAAAAGTCCACGCGCAGCGTCAGCCACGCGCACAGACACATAAGGGAATAAAACACACAACACACGGGGGCAAATGACAACATTATGTGACTCTGCACTTTTATGGAACACTACAGCACCCTGGATTATGGTGTAACAAAACTCACTGCATTATATGGAATACAGTTTGGCAAAACCCTATGCATCATCTCAATAAGGCAAGTCACCCTATAGTCCTGTGACCATATGAACACTCGGCCTTTGACACCTTAGTCGCTTGCAAATTCTTGGCGTTGTATTGGGGTGTAAATACTTTATCCCACATATGATATAAATGAGGCAATTTCCTAAGCTGAGCAAAGGGCACTCTGTGTGCACAGTATTTAAGATACTGCGCACCATGTCAGCAGTTAGAACAATAGCATCAACATTTTTGACGCTATTGTGGCGCTTTGCTCCACTAGCGTCAAAGATTTTGACGCTAGTAGAGCAAAGTGCAAGGAGGCCCTTTCATTACAATGGGTGCGTCTTTTTAATGCCTGCTTTCAGCAGGCGTTAAAAATTACGCCAAAACTGGCGCAATGAAATCTTGTTGATTTCATTGCACCGTTTATGCGGGCCTCCTTGTGCTGGAACACCCTCTTTGCATACATTATGCATGGCGCATGCATAATGTGGCGCAAACAATCACAAAGTGGCAGAATGCATGCATTGTGCCACTTTGTAGATACGGTGTGGCGATTTTGCAAGCCTAATGCCACATTAGCGTAAAAAAAAATGATGCTAATGTGCCACTAGGCCTTCTTGAATGTGGGCCTTACTGTTTCCTGCACCAGACCAATCAAGATTTATAAAGTGCAGCTAATCACCTGAGAGGGTATCCAGATGCTTGCAGGTCCCAGAGGCTTATTCAAACACCCAGGTCTTGAGGGCCATTTGGAAATCCGGAAGTGAGGTGATGGTCCGGAGGTGCGTGGGTAGGCTGTTCCAGGTTTTTGCTGCGATGTGAGACAAGGAGCGTCCTCCACTTCTGCATCAGTAGATGCGGGGATTATGGGCAAGTGAAAGGGAGATAGAGAGTAGTCTTCTCAACAGATGGTGGAAATTCAGGAGATGGTTAATGTACTTGGATCCTTGGTTGTGCAAAGCCTTGTGTGAGTGAGTCAGCAGCTTGAATTGGCATCTCTTCTGTATGGGTACCCAGTGGAGTTGCCTGAGGTGAGGTGTGATGTGGGTTCATCGGGGAAGGCCAAAGATGAGTCTGGCTGCAGCGTTCTGTATGGTCTGAAGTCTCTGTTAGAGGTGTGCGGCGATTCCTACGCAGTGTTGCCATAGTCCAATTGGCTGGTGATGAGGGCCGGTGTCATGGTGCATCTCGTGTGTAGGGGAAGCCACTTGAAGATCTTACATAGCATGCGCAAAGTGAGGACGGAGGCGGAGGAGACAGCGTTGATCTGTGATTTCATGGTGAGCCTGTTGTTGTTACTACTCGGTCGTCCCATTTCCAGGGGGCGCTGTAAGGGGACTGTCAGAAGCCTGGGAATCACCTTGAACACCTATCTAGAGTCCCTTGCTGACTCCTGTTTGTTTCTCTTTTCTCCATGGTACACTTGTGTAGGACTACATTTGCTTCTTGGGACTGCAAATCCCATAATGCACAGCTTGGTTGTCAGGAAAACCCGGATTCTGTTTCCCATTGTTTTCAATGGGAGAAGTCCAGTTGCTCCTTTTCACTGGATCCTCTCCTCCAGGACTTGCAAGTGTCCGAAATTACACACACCTGTGACCACTCCTGTGCAGCCCAGCTGGGAACTGCTTATAAGCAGCCATTTCCTCAAGCTCCCCGTCGTGCATCGGACTTCAATTCCTTTGTGTTACAGACCCCTTGTCGGATGGTGGTCCAGTTTTGTTCCTGTTCTGTTCCAGCCTGATCCTGTTTCCTGTTTCTTGTTTCTCTGCCCTGCTCCTGATTGTTCCAGCCAGAGTCTGCTCCCTGCTTCTTAGCCTTGTACCTGTTTGTTTCTTCCAAAGCCTGCTCCCTGTTTCTCTGCCCTGCTCCTGCCTTGTTTCAGCCTGAACCTTCTCTCTGTTTCCCAGTCCTGTTTACTGCTCATTTCCTACTCCCTGTATTCCAGTCCTGTCCTTGCCTGTTCCAGCCAGAGCCTGTTCTCAGTTTCCCAGTCCTGTCTCTGTCTGTCCCAGCCAGAAGTTTGCGCCCTGTTTTCAAGTCCTAGACCCGCCTTTGCTTCAGCCTGAGCCTGTTCCTAGTTCTTGCCTCTGCCTCTTTGTTTGTTCCCTTCTGTTTCTGTTTCTTCTTGGTTCTTTGTGTCTGGTAAGTGTTCTATCAGTCTTCACCAGTGTATACGTGTCCTCCTGTGTACTGGGGTTGGCTCCTGGTTTCCAGGAGGCAATTCCAGCCCCCATCCTTGTCCAGTGTTATACGTTGTATTTCGTGCCTAACAGTGACAGTGTGCTATTGCTGTTTTCTCAGGAATCGCCACTGTGTTTTGAGCTGGACCCACAAGAGCGTGTCCTGTGTATGTAAGTACTATCCTTGTTTGTGCTCTAGGGTCCAGAGACAGAATCACTTCTGCTGCCTCCTTTCTATGGGGCTGGCAGGGTGACTATCTGTAAGAGCAAACTGCACAGAGGCATTGAGATTCCCTGTCACTGTGGGAGGTTCTGCGCCTTACTCTGTGTACAACCCCAGCGTGTTTGTCCACTGGTAATCTGTTTCCTGTTTGTTCGCACAAGGGTTGCTCTGCTTTTATTTTCCTGTTTCCTGTGCCTATCCATAGCTGTCCTTTCCGTGTATGCCTTTAGCTGCTCCTCTGCCCCAGTCTACTACCTCTTTAGGATATTCGGTGACCTCAAGGGGTGTCCCAACCAAAGTCCTGATCAGACCCGCCCGAAACCGTGACAGAATGCACGACCCAAACATTTCAAGCTCCCCTGGCAGTAAAGGCACACACAAACCTAAAGGGCTTTCCTATCATGTTAAGACACCCCTTTCTAAGCCTAAACATTCTCTGAAATCCTCTAAAAAAGACCTTAGTTTAAAGGATAGACTTGTTAAAGAAAACCATAACTTGCAAGTTCAGTACTATACTGAGTGGCTTGCTAATCTTTCAATGATAGACTATTATGTTATTTGTGGCTATGACCCCCAGTCCCTGTCTGTAGAAGAATTACAAGGACGTAATGAGTTTTTGCAATATCTATTAGCTGAAGCCAGTAAGAATGTTCGTAACCGTGGAAGTGCTTTTGCTACCTCTGCACAAGACACTCACACTCAAGAAAAACTGGTTAATTCCTTGCCTCATGCTAGCGCATCCCAAATTCACTTCCAGCACTCTGCCAAAACAAAGAACCCTGACACTGTTCAAGAAGCCACACTAGGGATTCCCTTGTTTTCTGTTGAGTGCTTCAGCCCATCTAGGCCAGTTTCTCAGAATTCAAAGTGCAGTGCTGACTCTTATAAAGACCTTTCAGTCCCTCAGAGCTTTCAAGTCAGCAGGCTAGACCCTGTATCAAATGGATCAGTAAAGACTGTGGGATTCCTTAGTTCCACTCATAAGGCTTGTGCTCTTCCCAAACTAGATGATAATACACCAGTCTCAATCCCTAAAAGCTCTGCTAAACCCTTTTCTATTCTGAGTGGGTTTGATAACAATATGGACATACACACACTAAAAGAGCAGTTTTGGCAGATTAAAAGGCAGATATTGGACTTCTATGATGAATATGTTATAACATACACTAGAAATCTTGCCCGTGGGCTCTTTTCATCAATGCATATTTCACTGTTGCCAGAACCAGACATTCTGTTTATCTGTAAGGTAGAAGAAGTAACAGAGCAGCTGATGGAAACTACTGCAAGGCAATTTGAAAACCTGAAAAAAGAAAATGATCACCAGCTTTGGCTTAAAGAACAGTATGCTACTTTGTGCGCCTCTCCAAAGACTTCTATAGAGCAGATTTTCCCTGCTATGAATGAATGTCAAGAGACTGCTCCAGTTATAAATATATCAGCCTCTTCTTCAGACTCTCTCTCAGCTTGTAGTTTTCCAGAGAATATCCCTGTGCAGTTGACTGAATCTCTGACATCTCTGAGAGATTTGACACCTCTTGATTCAAAGGATAGATCAGAGTCTTCAGAAGGAAGTGTCTCAGCCCCTCTATCAGAACAAATAAAGCCAAAGGAAGAAGAGAGTTCTGATGCAGACTCCAATAGCTGCACCTTAAGAAACCAAGATATGACTTTACTGGAGATTTATGGCAAGTTGTGCAACAGTGTTGAAGAATCTGAATCTAGTGATGACAGTGGTTCCTGCCTTGCCGCGAACAAGCCTGCAGATAGTGCTGTTCAAATGGCGCACATACCACAATTTTCAGATTGTGGGAATACTCCTGCCCTTTCAAACAATATCATAGAATTTTCAGATAATGAAGAGACAGTTCCTGTTTCAAGTGAACTAATGGATTTTTCTGACCGTGAAGAAATACCCGCAGTTACTAAGATTGTAATGGACTTCTCAGAAAGTTTAAAAATCTCTTCTGTGTCAAAGCAAACCGTGGAGATTTCCGAAAAGGAAGAAAGCCAGCAATCTGAAACTAAACAGCATGTCATAAGAAATGAGAGCCTTCTCCTAGAACTGAACACAGTTGCAGCCTCAACCACTGATCCTGACCTGCTGATCCCTGCCAATGTGTATCCTGTTTTCAGCTCCACAATTAGTGAAGAACATCTGTTCTGAGCTAACGGTATCTGATCTTGATGTAAAATCAGCCACACCAACGTCACCTGCTGTGTCCCTGAAATTAAAGACTCCTGAAACCCAGCAATCTGAAACCGAAGCTCAAGTACTGAAAGATATAATATGTCCCACTAAAACTAAAGACTTGAATTTGAATCTTGTATTCGAAGATCTGATGATAAGTACTGTTCTTAGTGTTTTATTGCAAGAAACCATCATCAATTCAAAGGCTAAAGCTGAAGCTTTAGATAACAATGTAGAGGCGATTTCTGAAGAGACTCCAGTTCTATTTCAATTCAAAGAACAACCTTTCAGTGTTAACAGAGCTGAAGATCAACTACCTGTAGTAGAAACGCCTTGCAAAGAAACCATTTCTGATACCACGAATACACCACAGAGCACTTGCAATGAAGAAATCTCAGTCTTGTCAGAAGATCACCCTAAAGAATTAGTTTGTGGAACTTCTACATTTTCATATGTTAATCCAGTCTCTAAAGACATGAAAACCCCTGTTGCTCCTGAATTTGATACTCCAATGTCATCCAAGATGAAAGACAATTCTGACTTTTTCATGTTTACCTTGAGAACACCAGTTACCCATGTCTCCCAAGTCTCTATGCTTTGCAAGCCTCAGACCACAATCAATGTAAATACAGCTGCAGAAACAGACAAATCCTGCTTGTCAGAAGGTGTTACAGACCTGACAGTTACTAATACACCAATCAGCTCTTCCAAAGAGGAAAGTATTGAACAGGAAACTAATGTCATAAAGAATACCGTCCGTAATGCCATTCCAGATCTCCTTGCTCCTGAATCCACTTCACCAGAAACCAACTCCATGCACTCCTCCCGTATCACTCGAACAATAAAGAGGAAAGACATCGGAGCCCATATGGGTATTAATACATGCTTTGCTCATTGGAAGTTTCACCTATGGCAGGACTGTAAACTTATCCACCAAGGTTGGTGTTGGATTTTCTTGCTGTGGCTGTTCCTCTTCAACTTTTTTCAGCCAAAGGATCGCCTTCTCTTCTTGAGCAGACTGGTGGGAGGGGGTATACTGTTACGACTCGGTCGTCCCATTTCCAGGGGGCGCTGTAAGGGGACTGTCAGAAGCCTGGGAATCACCTTGAACACCTATCTAGAGTCCCTTGCTGACTCCTGTTTGTTTCTATTTTCTCCATGGTACACTTGTGTAGGACTACATTTGCTTCTTGGGACTGCAAATCCCATAATGCACAGCTTGGTTGTCAGGAAAACCCGGATTCTGTTTCCCATTGTTTTCAATGGGAGAAGTCCAGTTGCTCCTTTTCACTGGATCCTCTCCTCCAGGACTTGCAAGTGTCCGAAATTACACACACCTGTGACCACTCCTGTGCAGCCCAGCTGGGAACTGCTTATAAGCAGCCATTTCCTCAAGCTCCCCGTCGTGCATCGGACTTCAATTCCTTTGTGTTACAGACCCCTTGTCGGATGGTGTTCCAGTTTTGTTCCTGTTCTGTTCCAGCCTGATCCTGTTTCCTGTTTCTTGTTTCTCTGCCCTGCTCCTGATTGTTCCAGCCAGAGTCTGCTCCCTGCTTCTTAGCCTTGTACCTGTTTGTTTCTTCCAAAGCCTGCTCCCTGTTTCTCTGCCCTGCTCCTGCCTTGTTTCAGCCTGAACCTTCTCTCTGTTTCCCAGTCCTGTTTACTGCTCATTTCCTACTCCCTGTATTCCAGTCCTGTCCTTGCCTGTTCCAGCCAGAGCCTGTTCTCAGTTTCCCAGTCCTGTCTCTGTCTGTCCCAGCCAGAAGTTTGCGCCCTGTTTTCAAGTCCTAGACCCGCCTTTGCTTCAGCCTGAGCCTGTTCCTAGTTCTTGCCTCTGCCTCTTTGTTTGTTCCCTTCTGTTTCTGTTTCTTCTTGGTTCTTTGTGTCTGGTAAGTGTTCTATCCGTCTTCACCAGTGTATACGTGTCCTCCTGTGTACTGGGGTTGGCTCCTGGTTTCCAGGAGGCAATTCCAGCCCCCATCCTTGTCCAGTGTTATACGTTGTATTTCGTGCCTAACAGTGACAGTGTGCTATTGCTGTTTTCTCAGGAATCGCCACTGTGTTTCGAGCTGGACCCACAAGAGCGTGTCCTGTGTATGTAAGTACTATCCTTGTTTGTGCTCTAGGGTCCAGAGACAGAATCACTTCTGCTGCCTCCTTTCTATGGGGCTGGCAGGGTGACTATCTGTAAGAGCAAACTGCACAGAGGCATTGAGATTCCCTGTCACTGTGGGAGGTTCTGCGCCTTACTCTGTGTACAACCCCAGCGTGTTTGTCCACTGGTAATCTGTTTCCTGTTTGTTCGCACAAGGGTTGCTCTGCTTTTACTTTCCTGTTTCCTGTGCCTATCCATAGCTGTCCTTTCCGTGTATGCCTTTAGCTGCTCCTCTGCCCCAGTCTACTACCTCTTTAGGATATTCGGTGACCTCAAGGGGTGTCCCAACCAAAGTCCTGATCAGACCCGCCCGAAACCGTGACAGTTGTCAATGCTGATTCTAAGGTTTCTGGCCTGGTTGGTGGATGTTAGATGTTAATGCGAGTCCTAGGTCTGATGGCCATCAGGAGTTGTTCCATGTGTTCCTACTGGTGCCAAAGATCAGTATTTCCATCTTGTCTGTGTTCATCTGCAGGCAGTTGTTCTTCATCCAGCAAGCAACGCTTGTCATGCATCCGTGGAAGTTGGTTCTGGTGGTGGAGGGGTTGGCGGTGGGTGAGAAGATGAGTTGGGTGTCATCGACGTAGGAAATCATGTTGAAACTGTGGCATCTGTTGATGTTGGCAAGCGGGGTCATATATGCGTTCAAGAGCGTGGGGCAGAGGGATGAGCTAAGGGGGACACCGCAGGTGATCTCCTTAGGTTTGGAGGTGAAAGGTAGGAGAGGGATCCTCTGGGTTTTTCCGGTGAGGAAGGAGGTGATCCATCTGAGCGCGTCCCCTTGGATACCGATGTGGTGAAGTCTTTGATCAGCATGTAATGGGATACAGTGTCAAAGACTGCCACGCAGGCGAAGAGGATCAAAGCTGCTGTTTCTCTTCAGTCAAGGAGGGTTTGGATGTTCGTGCTTGGTGCAATCACTGCAGTTTTGGTGCTGAGATTGCTGCGGAAGCCGGATTGGTAGGTGTCGAGTAGCTGGTTCTGCTCCAGGTATGTCATGAGTAGCTTGTTGATGATCTTTTCCAGTACCTTTGCTGGGCTTGGGAGCAGGAATATTGACTGGTAGTTTTTGGATTTGCTGGGGTCGGAGGAGGGTTTTTTGAGTAGTGATTTGACTTTGTTGTGCTTCCAGGTATCGCAAAATGTTGCAGTGGTGATAGAAGTGTTGTGCAGGGTGGTGAGTTCCCGGAGGATCCTTTTGTTTCCAAGGTTGAAGATGTGGTGTGGGCATGGGTCTGTGGGAGCTCCGAAGTGGATGGATTTCTTGATGGAGGTGATGTACTGGATGGAGAGGATGTTCCAGGTGATCAGTGTGTTGTTCGTATTGGTTACGGTGGTGGCGTAGCTGTTGAGGAAGTCTGTTGGTGTGGGCTGGGCTTCGAAGTTTCTGTATATGGTTGCTATCTTGTGGTGGGCGAAGTGAGCAAGGTTATCACACAGCTTCTGTGAGGGTGTGATGTTTTCACTGGCAGCCAGATTGGAGAATTGCTTAACAACGTTAATGGTGCTGGTTTCAATGCATTCGGCAAGGGCTGCCTTCCTTCCTATAACCATACACAATAGCCTTGAAGCTCCAAGCAGTACTCTGACACAGTGAGCTACCCCCTGTCATGAGCAGAACTTCCTTTTTTGTGCATCACAGATCACCTTCGACATGTTGGCATTTTGAACAGTGCTCTGGCATAATTTAGCAGGGCCACTTGGATGCTTTGGCATTATATTTTTAAGTTGTGATGGTCTCAACAGGCAGAGGAACCTTAACATGCATTATATGATCTCACACAATTTAAAAATAGTAAAATAGTCTGATTTCGGTCACACGTGATTTTGTAAAGGCATTGAAGCTGCAGAGTAGCCTGCATCAGAGGCATTGCATCTGCTGGGGCACAAATATATGCTTGCCAGGGGTCCGTGTTTTTTGTTTGTGCGGTATAACCTGTTTGTAGCCAGATAAATGTTTGTTTTGTTTTGGAGAAATAATGCTACTGGGTTCTATGGCACGCTGAAGTATTGGAACATTTCAGCAGTTCCGGTTCACCTTGGCCGAAAATTCTATGTGTTTTCATCAATATATACAAATATTTGTGCTATAAATGCCTTTTCGTTAATTTCGATCCCATTTAATTCCACATCAGTAAATCCCTGGGAGTGTCGTTATGGCATTCCAAGTGACAACACTTACCTTTTCGAGACGATTCCACTAGCAATCCCATAATTAATACTTAAACAGCTGCAAACATTAATTAACACATTCATATGGCAGGCAAACAAGCAGCAAGTAGAACATTATGGTGGTTCCTCAGTGTAAACCTTATTTCCAAGTGGCACAACTCAGATTACTAGTAGAGTGAAAGAATGTTGAAACAAGTAAGTCAAATTGTTTCATTGACCACAACAAGAATGAGAGTGACTTTAAGTCAGAGCAAGAATATCTGTCAATTGCATAAGGACGAGAGAAACACAATACAAGCTTCAAGCTTCTAACATAACGGCATAATACCCGGAGCAATTAGAAAGCTGCGATAAGTTCAGAAATGGCAATTGCTGGAGAAGGTACGGAGCCTCGGGCACACTGACACAAAGGGGTAGATTTATACTTTTTCACAGAAAACTGCGTTAGTGCGGTTGTGCATGAAAAAGTATAGGGCCGATTAGTGCCATTCCAAGATGCCGGCCGGGCGCCATAATTATGGAATGGTGCTAATGCCCTGTCAGCGTCCTTGGAAAGGACGCTAACAGGGCTGGGGAAGCATAGGGGAAACCGGGGCTTGTGCGGCGAATGATGGCGCTACACTGTTCAGAGGCAGAAAAATTGCCTCAAACAGTGTAGCGCCATTTTCTGGTGCACAACCCCCGTGGACATGGCTCCTATCTTAGTAAAGAGAGAAACCATGCCCACCACCCCAATGGCCATGCCCAGGGGACACGTGTACCCTGGGCATGGCCATTGGGGCCAGCGCCGTGCAGGGGGCCCCAAGTCAGGGCCCCCGAGCGGTGTTGGAAAAAATATATATATACTTCCCGGGACTTACCTGGGATGGGTCCCCCATCTTTAGGTGTCCTCCTGGTGTGAGTAGGGGTGGGTGGGGTTGTCCCTGGGGCCAGGGAAAGGCACATGTGGGCAATTTCCATGGTCTCTGGCCATGGAAATATGCCTACAGTCCCCTTACGCCTGCCCATTCCCAGGTGTTAAATAATTGCCACTAAGCAAGCTTAGCGCCTTTATTTAAGGCCCCCATCCCCTGTGCTGGATTTTAGCACGGGGATAAATATGGCGCAAAGGCCATATCGTCCTTTTCTGGATGGGAACTCTTACCTTGCATCTCATTGACACAAGGTAGGTGTTAACGTCCAGAAAACAACATTAAATCTGTAAGCAAAGTATAAATATAGAGTTAGGTTTGTGCTGAATTAGCTTAATAAAAATTACGCTAATTCAGCACAAACCGAGTATAAATATGGGCCACAGTTTGACATTGCCCTAATTTAAAAGCTACTGGGAGGAGGTTCTAGTTCAGTTAGAGAGGGCCTTTAAAGCCCAAATACCAAGGGAGCCTGGGGAGATCCTCCTGGGCTTTCAATTCAAAGATGGAAGATGCCACAAATCACTGAATGGTAAACAATTAGCAGTCACACCAACAGTAGCAACCCAAGCGATCCTGGCAAGATGGGATAAGCAAAAGTCACTGACCAGGTAAATTGGCTTGTTAGATTATGGGACACACTGGCCATGGAGAAGATCATACTAACGGTCAAGAACAAGCTAAAATCATATGAGATACTATTAGGACCCAATCATCACAATATTTTCTCACAAATACAGGGAACTCACCAGCGCATGCTATTTGAGTGTGATGCTACTCTGTTAGAAATGGGGATTCTGGTTGGCTAGGGTATGCGCCTACGCCAGACAGAATCCACCACTCTAATCAAGGTTAGTCAGTAACACACCAAAGATGAACTGTGCTCACCCCCAGGTACTTGGCGCAAAGCAGGCAGGCTTATCATCAGAGGCAATGTGTAAAGCGTTTGTGCATCACAGTCACACAGCAACACAATGAGAATATCACAAAAGAGACTCCACATAGGAGTACATTCAAATATTTATAGTATATTGTACATAAAACCAGACCACAGCAACATACATCATAAATACTTTGCACACTATGCAATTTCACAAGTAGTACTTGTTATTCTAAACATGGCAAGAACCAAAATGACATACATTAATTATAATTACTTTGCAAGTGATGAATACCTAGTTGAAGGCTCATAGGATGCAAAACAACATGAATCATAAAATCAGTGCAAGAAATGCAACTCCATTTGGAAAACACATAAATTACTATATATAACTAGGCCGTAAAAGCTGCGTGTCTACTACACATGATAGAGTAAAAGGTGAACTCCCTGTTGCAGATGGAAAATGTATAGCCCCTTCTACTGGGGAGTTTGTGGCAATTGCTTGCAACAGGGATCCCACCAGAGAACCTCCCCCATATCAGGCGGGGAAGGAATAATGCTTCTTGAGACCTCCACTGGTTGTCCCCAACAGTAAGGGGGAGATCTAGCCACCTACGAGGGTAGCGTGACTACAACAGGGAACCCCACGGGCCTCCGCTCTGGGGTAAACGCTTTTCTTCAGAGCAGCCCTTGCGTCCATGGGGACCAGAGGCGACATCCTGAGTCGTGCAGGAGCCACGTTGTGCCCCATCTGGGTGGAACTGCTGTAACTCCACGACGTTAATCGTAGGTGGGCTGCCGCTGAGGAGTGAGCCACCAGTACAAACATTTGGCATATCGCCCTCTCCTTGGTGTTGCGGCTCACAAGTAGGAAGGGCCTCACAAGGAGAAGGATTCCCGAAATGTGATTCAGGGAAGCAAACCCACTCCGCTCTCTTAACAAATATAGGAATCGCTTGACACGCATTGTAAGTTGGGCCATGACTCCAGGGCTTCCTGCAGTGCTACGATCAGTGCTGGAGGCGAACACACCCTCCACTCTCTTTTTAACCTAAGATGCACTCAATATGCACTAGTTACAGAAAGTGAAACAAGGGGAGATCAATCACAGCTCCTAGTCAGAACACCCTGCTGCCAGACTCACAATTCACATAGTCCCATGACAGTGAGATCCTTGATCAACATGGGGGGGGCAACAAAGTCCTTGGGCCACACTGGTGGGGCACAAAAGCAGGTAGGCAGGCAGCAGCCCGGCACATCAGGCAAGTTGCAAAGTGGCAGTCCCTTCTGCAGCCCAGCAATTAACCAGCAGCAGCAGACCAGCACAACAAAACAGGTAATCCAAATTGTGGTTCCTCCTGGCACCAGAGCAATCCTCCTGGCAATGTGCAGAGTGTAGAGCCAGCAGTGTTTGGTTGCAAGTCCCATGCAGTGTCAAAAAACATGTGGTGAGAGACCCAGTACTTATACACAAAAATGCTTTTGATGTAGGGGGTGACTTCAAAAGAATCAACAAAAAGTGCACAACAATCTCTTTCAGCCCAGCCCTGGCACAGTAGGGGGTAAATCAGCCCTTTGTGTGAGGGCATGCTACAACCTATTGACATGTAAGTGTGAACCACCTCCCCCTCTCCCAGCCCAGGAAGGCTATCAGTATGCAGATGATTGCAGATGTATAACCTGTCAACCCAGGGCTTCCTGTATTGTGGCTGTCTGGAAATTATGCACAACGCTTAGCTGTCACCTAGGCCAGATGTGGATTGAAGACAGGCTGCAAAGCACACAGAGTTATAAGCACAGAGAAATGCCCACTTTCCAAAAGGCTCTGGGTATAGGGTATACCACTTTACAAGGGACTTTCAAGTAAATCAAATATGCTAAACAGGTGTAAACCAATTATACCAAGTTTAGAGGAGAGAGCATCTGCACTTTAGCACTGATTAGCAGTGGTGAAGTGCCCAGAGTCCTAATGCCAGCAAATGGAATATCAGAAAAATAGGAGGCTAGGTCCAACATACTCATGCCCGGAGAACAATCCCAGATGCTAAAATAGCCCTCATAAAAATGGAAGAGAGTAGGAAATTTTGCAGTTTCAAAGCTATAAACAGGACTTTGAAATACACCAGTCAAAAAAGAGTAGAGTCTATTGGTGAGGAGTGGGAAGGTACAGGGATATGTTGGATAGTTTATATATTCCATATGCATTTGTAATGTATACAAGCCTCACTGGATCATGGACATAGGCAATGGTATCTGTAGCTATTAAAACGCATAAAAACATTTAAACATAAATTGCATTTTGTTGCTCATTTTCTAGAATATTAATTAGGAAAATCCAAGTCCCTCTGAATATTTTGCTTGCTATGGTTGGTCACTTAGTACAATGTCGAGTAGGGTTACAATGTTTTTGTTGGGATGAGTTCCCAGTCCAGCTGTCTAGAATTTGAGAACAATGGCAATGCTATCCACTGTGTATGACAACATGTACTTTGACATATTCCTATTCAAATATACTGAAAATAAAAATCTGAAACAGCAAATTACAGTAAAACAATTGAAGCTTCAATAGGATTTGGGTGTCATTTACCTAAATAAAGAAGGTAACACAGAATGAATAACTAGCATTATTAGATAGGTGTAGCTATTAAAAATAGAGTTGACAACAGCGTCCATTGCAGAACAGCATAAGTCAAGGACTGAGGCTGATATCAGAAAAGTGGCAAAACACCCAATTGAGAATCACATGGCAAAGGAAATTGCAGCTACTCCAAGCCAAATCCCTAATACCAATCCCCAACAGGCAAGTTCAGGAATGTTACAAATAATTGTGTCAAAGGCTTTAGAAAGATCCAATAACAACTGAGCAACCACTTATGTAATGTCAGCAACCAGCCAGTTCCACCAGTTATGCCCAGCAAGACTGGTTTATTTGGGATAAATCTTACTGTAGTAGTTCCGCAAGATTGAAGATGTTGAACTTCAGATGAAACTTGGCCAGTTCTCATGGGCTCCTGGGCTCCTTTTTAGGGTTGAGCCTTCGAGTGCATGCACTAGAACATGCGTCTCACTTGTTAGACTCTATTGTGTAAAGTAAAGGGCTTGGAGCCCGCCTATTACTTACCAGTTGTTGGCTTGCTTGGCACTCTTCTTTAAGGCCTTGTAATTAGTCACTGCAGGCCAAGCATCATTTCCGATCCTTTCTGCGGAGCAGGAACCAAGTACTGATTGATTCTACCTAATCAGAGCCTGTTCGCTGCTCTTGACGTGAATGAGGTACTATTTTGTTCTTTTTAACTTCTTGTGCCCTGCAAACAGAAGGCTTGTGACTGACAAAAATGTGGCCAACAGGACAAACAAAATTGAAAAGTTTTATTTTTTATTGCTCACTTGTTCTATTTTGCCAAGTCATCTTTTCTCACTTTGCACTCGTGATTTCTTTTGTTTTTGCTCGTGGTCGCTGTTCTCGAAAGATGACGATTATCTTATTCTAAATACTGCAAAGCAACATTGTTTCTTTCTTCGGTGTAATAAATGAAATGATACTTTAGCACAAAATCGTGCAGTAGATACCAATCCACCCCACACCAATCTTCCCCAATACAATCCACACAAATCCATTCCACCTTACCCCACACCAATCCACGCCACCCCAATTCACACCACTCACCCCAATTCAATCCACTGCAACCCACCCCACTCCAATCCTCCCAACCCACCCCAATCTAATCTGCCCCACTCCAGTCTGCCCCCTACAATTTTCTCCACTTCAATACAAAACAATCTTCACCACTCCAAAACAATGTACTCCACTCCAATCCAAAGAATCTGTCCTACTCCAATCTGCCCACTCCAATCAAAAATAATATGCCTCACTCCAATCTAAAACAATATCCCCCACTCTCATCTCCCCCACTCCAATCGCCCCCACTTCAATCCAGAACTATCTGCCCCACTCCAATCCAAAACAATCTGCCCAACTCCAGTCAGACCCACTCCAATACAAAACAATATGCCCCACTCCAATACAAAACAACATGCCCCACTCCCTTCTAACCCACTCTAATCTGCCCCAATCCAATCCAAAACAAGCTGCCCCACTCCAATCTGTCCCACTCCAGTCAAAAAACACCTGTCCTACTCCAATGCATCACAATCTGCCCCACTCCAATCTACCCCACTTTAATCCAGAACAACCCCACTTAAACCTGCCCCACTCCAACCTGCCCCATTCCACCCTTCCCCACTCCAAACTCAAACAACTCACTCTAATCCAAAACAATCTGTCCTGCTCCAAATTTGCCCCACTCCAATCCAATCTACCTCACCTCAATCCAATCCACCCCACTTCATCCCACTCCAATCCACCACAATGAAAACCCCACTCCAATCTACCCCACACCAATCCAATCCACACCAATCCAGCCCAGTTCAAACTACCCCACTCCAATCCAATACACCTTAACCCAATCCAATCTACCCCACCCCACTCCACTCCAATCCACCCCACCCCACCCCAGTCCAATCCACCCATCTCCAGTCCACCCCACTCCAGTCAGATCAACGCCACTTCAATCCAAACCACCCACTTGAAATCATCCCACATGATCCCACCCCAGTCCAACCTACCCCACTCCAATCCAACCCACTCAAATCAATTTCATCTCACTCCAACCCAATCCTCCACACTCCAATCGAGTCCACCACTACCCTGTCCACCTCACTCCAACCCAACTCAATCCACCCACATCACCCCAATCCATCCCACTCCAATCCATTCCACTTTAATCCACCCCATACAGTCCAATAGAGTCCATAGTAATCGACCCTACTCCAGTCCAATCCACCCACCTAAAACCACCTTAATCTACCCCACTCCAATCCAATCCACCCCACATCAATCCACCCCACTCCAGTCCAATCCACCACACTCCAGTCCAATCCACTCCACTCCAATCCAACCCAACCCAACCCATTACAATCTACCCCACCCCAATCCAAATCACCCAACCTGACCCCCATCCAATCCACCCCAGTCAATACACTCAATCCAATCCACTCCACCCCACTCAATCTAATTCACCCCACTCAATCCAATCTACCTCACCCCAATACAATCCACCCCAAATCTGATCCACCCACTACATTACACCCCAATCCAGTCCACCCCACTGCAATCCACCCCACTCCGTTCCAATTCACCACACACCAATCCAATCTACCCCACCTCAATGCAGTCCACCATACTCCAATCCACCCCACCCTAGTTCAACCAATCCCAACCAAAACCACCACACCCCACTCCAATGCAATCTACCTCCAATCCACCCACCTCAATCCACCCCACCAAATTTCAATCCATTCCACCGGCCTCAATTCACCCTGCCACAATCAACTCTATTTTAATCTACCACATTTCCAATCCAATCCACCCCATTCTACTCCAATCCATCCTACTCTACCCCAATCCAATCCAACCCACCCCATCCCAGTTCAATTTTCCACACTCCAGTTCAATCCATTCAGCCTACCACCCTCCAATCCACCCTGCTCCAATATAACCCACCCACACCATTCCAATCCACTACAATCTACCCCATTACAATCCACTCCACCACAATCCAGTCCACCCCACCCCATCTAAGTTCAGTCGACCTCACTACAATCCAATCCATACAGCCCACCCCACTACAATTCACCCCACTCAATCCAATTCACCCCAAACCAATCACCCCAATCCAATCCATATAGCACAACCTGCTCCAATTCAATCAATCAATCAATCATCAAAGGATTTATAAAGCGCACTATTCACCCGTTAGGGTCTCAAGGTGCTGGGGGGGGGGGGCTACTGGTCGTAAAGCCATGTCTTGAGGCGTTTACTGAATGTCAAGAGGTCTTCGGTCTGGCGAACGCGGAGCGGTAGGGAGTTCCAGGTCTTGGTGGCTAGGTGAGAGAAGGCTCTTCCTCTGGCAGTGGTGCGGCAGATGCGGGGGACAGAGGCGAGGGCGAGGCTGGCGGAGCAAAGATTGCGGGTGGGGGTGTGGAAGGTGAGTCTGTCGTTGAGGTAGGCTGGACCTGTGTTGTGGAGGGCTTTGTGTGCGTGGATGAGGAGTTTGAAGGTGATCCTCTTTGATACTGGTAGCCAGTGTAGGTCTCTGAGGTGGGGGGAGATGTGGTTGTGGCGTGGGACATCAAGAATGAGGCGGGCGAATGCGTTCTGGATTCTTTGCAGCTTTGTTTGGAGTTTGGTTGGTGTTCCTGCATATAGGGCATTTCCGTAGTACAACCGGCTGCTGACCAGGGCGTGGGTTACAGTTTTCCTGGTTTCGACGGGAATCCACTTGAAGATTTTGTGGAGCATGCGGAGAGTGTTGTAGCAGGAAGAGGAGATGGCGTTGACCTGCTGAGTCATGCTGAGTGTGGAGTCCAAAATGAATCCCAGGTTGAGTGCGTGGGTGGTGGGTGAGGGTATGGATCCTAGGGAGGATAACCCACAAACCGCAAACCCCACCCCAATCCAATCCACCTCACCCACTCCAATCCATCCCACTGCAGCCCACCACACCACACTCCAAACCAATCCATCCCACCCCATTTCAATCCACCCCACACACTCCAATCCACCACACTTTGCTCCAATCCACCTCACTTTACCCCAATCCAATCCATCTCACTCTATTCCAGTCCACCCCACTCCAACCTAATGTAATCAATCCACCCCACTCCAATCCTATCCACCCCACTCAAGTCCGATCCACCCCACCCCACTCCAATACAGCAAATCCGATCCACTTCATTCCAATATATTCTACCCCACTCCAGTCCAATCTACTTAACCCACTCTGATCCAATCCACCCCACCCCAATCTAATCCAGCCCTATCAGTCCAATCCAAACCAATCACCCTAATTCAATCTAACCCACCCCACTCAAATCACCACAATCCAATCCACTCACACCATTTCAATCCAATCCACCCCACACCTATCCACCCGACTCCACTCAATCCACCAAACTCTACCAAAATCCAATCCACCCCACTCTACTCCAATCCACTTCATTCCACCCCACTACCTGAATCCACTCCAATCCAATCCACTCCACCCTATTCCACTCCACTCTATGACTTTTTCTGCCACTGAACCATTGAACTCTACTCCCCTCTACTCACCTCTACAACACTTTACTGCCCATACTCCTCTCTATGACACTCCAACAAATCCACTCTACAGCACTATTTTCCCCCACTCCACTCTGACACTCCACCCCACTAACATTTAGCCATGCTGAAC